>NC_139251.1:48036883-48605144 GCF_977018435.1 Lepisma saccharinum
TAAGGCAAAATACTCTTGAGTTGAATTGAGCAAGCTCTGTTTTGGACTACGTACATGCTAATTGAGAAAGACTAGAAGGAAGACAAACATGCCAGTACAGAGACAAAATACGTTGAAATTTATTTTTCGTAGTGTAAAATCTAGACCTACTTCGCTGGATTTACATAAATGGTTTCATAATACGTACGGTGTGACATCGAACCAAGTTCAAAGCTTTGAAATTGATTACTATCGAAACTGTGTATTTGTGAAATTTGTAACGAAAGTGGTGGGTGAGCGATTATTAAATGATTATGGAGCGGAAGTGCCCTATTATGATGCAGACGGACGGCATAAAATAGATGTGGAATGGGCTGACCCAGGCACGTATCCAGAGGGGGGGCTTAGGGGGCTCGAGCCCCCCCCGAAAGTTTTAGGTTTACACTAGATAAAATTAGTTCTTTTTTTTCTTGTGAAATGAAATAATGTGACAATAATTTAAGGAGAGAAATAATTATTGAGGCAAGACGGAGAATGTTCCGTAACCCTGTTATTGATAATAGCACGTATCCAAGATGAGGCACAGAGGGCTCGACCCTCTCCCCAGGAAATTTTTCAGTTAACGTTAGATAAAATTAGGTTTCTGGCTTCTTGAATAATGTGAAAATAATTTAAGGAGAGAAATAATTATCGAGGCAAGACGGAGAATGTTTTATACCCCTGTTATTGTTAATAGCACGTATCCAAGGTGGGGATGAGGTGGCTCGAGCCCCCCCCCCCTCTCAGGAAATTTTTCAATTTACACTAGATAAAATTAGATTTTTGGCATCTTGAATAATGTGAAGATAATACATTTATAAATCTGAGAGAAATAATTATCGAGACAAGACGGAGAGTGTTCTATAACCCTATTATTGTCAATAGCACGTATCCAAGGTGGGAATCAGGAGGCTCGAGCCCCCTTCAGGAAATTTTTCTGTTTACACTAGATAAAAATAGAATTTTGGCTTCTTGAATAATATGATGATAATACATTTATAAATCTGAGAGAAATAATTATCGAGACAAGACGGAGAGTGTTCTATAACCCTATTATTGTCAATAGCACGTATCCAAGGTGGGAATCAGGAGGCTCGAGCCCCTTTCAGGAAATTTTTCTGTTTACACTAGATAAAAATAGGATTTTGGCTTCTTGAATAATGTGATGATAATTTTGGAGAAATAATTATCGAGACAAGACGGAGAATGTTTTATAACCCTGTTATTGTTAATAGCACGTATCCAAGGTGGGATGAGGTGGCTCAAGACCCCCTCCCCCAGGATTTTTTCAATTTACACTAGATAAAATTAGGTTTTTGGTTTTTTGAATAATGTGACGATGATTTAAGGAGATAGACAATTATCGAGACAAGACGGAGAATGTTCTATAACTCTGTTGTTGATAATATTGGACGTAAACTTTTCTTGCGCTTTCGGTGTTGTCGCAGCGCACTTGAACACTATGTAGAGACTTGTCAGCATTTGGAAGCTGCACAACAAAGGTAGCGCCACACGTAGGGCGATTTGTTGTAATTTCTAATCTCTGGAAGGCGGGAGAGGGTACGTTCTTGAATGAGAGAAGGAATCAACTACTGGAAATATTAACGAATCGTTTTATCTGCGGAACATTCTAGAATATAATGAGGATATAAATACGCGGATTCAATTTTTCGGTTGATCTGTACAAAGAATCGGTTAATGAGATTTCAGAGGTAAGTGTGACAATTCATACAGTCGATTGGTGATCAGATCAGTCAGCGTCCTCTGGTCGCTTTATAAGATATAGTGATTCGAAAATGGAGACATTGACGACAGCAGAACCAAAGAGAATGGAGCAGAACTTCCAGGGCCTCAGTGTAGTGCTAGTTCGGTTTGAGGGCCGAAGAGATCAAGGCCTCTCTCTCTCTCTCTCTCTCTCTCTCTCTCTCTCGTGAATATTTCAGCAGTACCGGATATTGGAGTGGTTTATTAACACAGAAATAAGCTGCATAGATCAACTGGAAATAAAAGTTTTGAGTGATGATTTAGTTTGCCAGAACTAAATTTCGTATATGCAGTCCGAGAATTTCATGGTATAAAAAATACTTTTGTTTAAGCCTACTGGGTTCGAAACACATTCAAACACTTAACTACCATAAAGAGACAGCCGAAAATTTTATGAATGTCGAGAAGAGAAAGCAAGAAGATGTTGCATATGTAGACATTTTAGGGGGAAATTGCAGGCTCTACCAGGACCCGAATCAGGGCTCTACCAACTGAGCCACCTAGCCATCCTTGACTTCAACCGATTTTTCGTTAAAATGTCTACATAGTACATGTCCTGTGTATATCAAATCGTAAGGTGTTGCTTGTATAGTGAACAAGCACAGAAAACATAGGAGAGAGAAGAAATTTGAGGACCATTCTCACCGGTTGAGGAATTTTTTTTTCTTCTGTGGTCAACAAGAGCTACTACTTCGAGGGGACAATGACAGTGGCCTAATAAGGGAGACTTCACACCGTGTCGCCTGAAGATTAGGTTTGTGCGGCCTTTTGTGTCGCTACAGTGTGAAACGATTCTGTTGATTGGCCCATTCCAATTGACATATATCGCATGTCCTTCGGTCTGAAACCTTCCTAAGTCTTGAAAATCCAAGTCACAAGGATGGAAAATTAGGGCCTTGTTAAGGTTAGGTGTGAAGGCAGGCAGACGACAGCACCCTAAAGGATCATATCCAAACCTGCAGGAAGAACGCATCTTACTTCAATCTCCAATACGGAATGATAAAAACTTCTGGTGAGTTGATTTTAAAAAATGTCTCTGAGATAAAGAGAGGCGTGCCCAGGATTTTCGGAAGGGAGAGGGGTTACGCATACTATTTTTGGTGGTCAGTCCTGATTTTGCCATTTTTTCCCCTGTCTTTGACGTTTTTGTTTCTTTTTTTAAAAAAAGGGAATACTGGGTCGAATGGGGTTATGACCTCACCAACCCTCCCTTGGCCAAGTCACTGGAGATAAATGAGTAAGCATTTGATCATACTGGGAGACGAAACATTAGATGTGTTGGGAACGGAAGGGTTTTCACTGTGCATTAATTGAACACTTGTGAGTGCTAAGGTCTGAATCTGAACAATTTGGTGGGTTTCGGCTTTTATAAGAGCTGCAAACATGGGAGGACAAGACACGTTAGTGGTGTTCAGGCTCGAATCAGAGAGAAATATTCGAGAGCTGTCTGCGTCCAGTTCGCAGACCACAATTTGAATCTCGCGTTGTCGAGTGGATTGTCCATCCCGTGCATGTGTAACACCTTCGTAAAAACACTCAATGACACCATAGATGTTTTTACGCCTGATGAGAAGAAATGGACAAACACACATAATGAGATGTATCCGGCACACAATGTTAATGCATGGAAACAGAGGAGTCGAGTTGTAAAAAATGTTCCGATTTCACGTTCTGATTAAAATGACAGCTTTACAGTGGCGACGATTTAAGGGATAGTTGCTCCCCATTTTTTTGCCTCAACATTATGGCCTCTTAATGTTAAGCCTTGTCTACCAAGAGAAAGTAAACTTTCCTTGCACCTCCCTCCGCCCCCCCCTCCCGTTTTGGAACCCAATTGCCACCACTGGTCTTAAATATACAATTGTGAGGTTCTTACTATACCCCTTAAAAACGGTGTTGAGCCCCCCCCGAAAGGAATTCCTGGATACGTGCCTGGGCTGACCAGCAGAGTGTTTTTGTAAGTGTGCATGTAGTGCCAGACGAATAAAGCCACGATGCGATTCGTAATGTAATTAGTGAATACGGTGAAGTGCTGAACGTAAAGGAAGAGAGGTATTCAGAAGAACATATTTATAGAACACGAACGGGGCGCATTGTGTTTAAAATGGCCCTGCGGAAAGCAATCCCTTCGTACATTACCATACAAGGAGACAGGTACTGGGTAACTTATTCTGGTCAAGTACGTACGTGTAGTGGGTGTGATTTGGAGGGACATAACTTCTCAGAATGCCCCTCGCGACGACCCCGCGTTAATAGAACTGGACGAGTCCCTGTTAATTTGACCACTGGAACGACCCCTATGGTATCCCAACCTACAGTACTTCCAGTACTGACAAGACCCCAAAACTCGAATACAACATCAAGTGAAGAGGTCAATTGCCATAAATCCAACCCCCATTTCACGAATGAAACAACAGAGACACCCGCCATGGAACCAGAACCTCAAATACAGTTAACACCAAACGACCCAAGCCAAAAGAACAGCACCGACAAAGACAAAATACATAACGAACAACAAGGTGAAAAAGAAGAGAGTAGCCAACTTTCCAGCTCCAACTCCAACCCCTTAACAACACTAGACAGACCTGACAAGGGACAACACACCTCAGGAATTCCCTCACAACTGGGAAAGGAAGTAGACAAGAAGATAGAAGTCCAGAAAGTAGAAATAGGCACAGAAGATGGATCCGGGGATGAATCGAAAACAGAGGATGAATTTCCGGCAATTAACACGGATAAAGGACAAAGACGCTCTTCAAGACACAAGCGATCCAGACCACGATTCGTCCCGCCAATAAGCAAGAAGAAAAAACCCGGGGGAGCTCTGTCTCAACATCCGCAGGTACCTGGGGAGCCCTGAGTCAATATCCATGGGTATCTGCACTAACAGAAGAAAGGAAGGAGGGACCCCCTAGTGTAGTTTGATTTTTTGATTTGAATTTAAAATTTTGGGAGCGTCAGCACTTAGGCTATTTTGCTCCCGTCAAATTATACGGGTGCCAGCCCCTTACCATTACAAATAACTCTAACGTTGCATAACTAAAAAAATTTAAAATGTTCTGACTTCTGTTAAAAGCTGAGGCTGTAAAGGGGCACTCAGCACACATAAGGACAAAAGAACAGGACAATACAAACAAAATTATACTGGCCATGGGGCCAGTCGCCAGAGCCTCGTTAGTCTTCAGTCCAGGGTGTACTAACGTGGAAGTGAGGTTGACATTTGGGTGTACTACGTGGAAGGTCACCCCTTACATCCCCCCTAGTGTAGTGTCCAACGTTATTTGTCGTGTGCGTCATAGAAAAAAGATGAAAAATACCGCAGGTGTACATTCCATAATATTTCCTCGAGAGAGAGTGGAGTAGATACTGACAACACTAATCACGATTACAAACAGGTTAGTTGGAAAAATGTTGAGGAGGTTAAGTAATTTTTGTAAGAGTGTAATGATTGTGGTGGCTTTTGATAAGGGACTGATAGGTATGATAGAGTGATCGAGTATTTTTTTTCTTGATATAGAAGTTTCCTCTTTTTTTTTTTTTTTTGTAAAGAAGATCAACGATGGGTACCACTCGGTTCCATTTCCTTGATCTGGTACTGTTTTCAGCTATTGGATGTACAGGGTGGCTCAATAAGTCACTTAACACCCTCAGTACAAGGCCACTGCGGCATGGAATGTGAAAATGGCGATGACCAATCATTGCCTGGCCAAGGGGGAACCACATTGACGCCACCCACGCGGTCGGCGGCCATCTTGATGTCCGCCATCTTGAATTCAACTTCAGAATTTTAAATGGGAAGGGGGTCGTGCGACATATCAAAATGAGCTAGAATTTTACGAGAAATGCAATGGTGAAGGTTTTTTCGACGTATCTTTAACCAGTAAAAAGTTATGACTGAATTCTTGTACCAATTTGCTCCTTTTCGAGGTATTAGAAAAATGCCTTAAAATTTGTTTAGCGCATCGGAAATGCATCGAGATCAAAGTGACGTCTAGGGAGAGAGGTTCGCATGCCATTGCACATTATTTTAATCGGATACATCCATGAAGAGCTGCGCATTATAAATGGTTGTAACGAACAATTTACAGTGTGACGCTTCCATTGAATTAAAAGTCCTTCACAGTGACAAGGCTAATGTTTATGTTAACAAGGAAGTTCATAAACAGAATATGCGACCCTTGTCATCTGATAACTAACTTTGGACAAAAACAGGTTCATAACGTTCCCATAAGTGTTCTGGTGTTCTTCCCTATTGAAAAAACTCTGTAAAAAGTACCTTCTTCCATAAACAAGGGAAAAAAAACGGTTTATTTAACAAATCCAAGTAGCCCTAAGCATTTAAGGTTCCGTTGATGGAAAATTGACTAACCAATCGTGTTCCACACAGCACGCCACACCATTAACTTACCAACACTAACCATTCAGCTTTGATCTGTCGAAAATGGGTTATCAGATAAAAAGCATCGAATATTCTGTTTATGAACTTCCTTCTGAATATAAACATTAGCCTTGTCACTGTGAAGGACTTTTAATTCAATGGAAGCGTCACACTGTAAATTGTTCGCGACAACCATTCATAATGCACAGCTCTTCATGGATGTATCCGATTAAAATAATGTGCAATGGCATGCGAACGTCTCTCCATAGACGTCACTTTGATCTCGATGCATTACCGAAGCGCTAAACAAATTTTAAGGCATTTTTCTAACACCTCGAAAAGAAGCAAATTGGTACAAGATTTCAGTCATAACTTTTTACTGGTTAAAGATACGTCGCAAAAACCTTCACCATTGCATTTCTCGTAAAATTCTAGCCCATTTTGATATGTCGCACGACCCCCTTCCCATTTAAAATTCTGAAGTTGAATTCAAGATGGCGGACATCAAGATGGCCGCCGACCGTGTGGGTGGCGTCAATGTGGTTCCCCCTTGGCCAGGCAGTGATTGGTCATCGCCATTTTCACATTCCATGCCGCAGTGGCCTTGTACTGAGGGTGTTAAGTGACTTATTGAGCCACCCTGTATATATTTAACAGTATTGTAAAATCAAGTGTTTACATATATATAGTGATGCTTACCACCATTAGACTTGCTAGTATAAACATAAACAAACTACAAAACAAAACAAAACAAAACAAAGTGCATTGGGGGACTTTCTAATTCAGTCCGCTATAGATATTGCTTTCATTCAAGAAGTAGCAATAACTAATTATGAGTTACCCGCTAGTTATATTGTCTATAATAATTCCACATATTCAGCGCAAGGAACAGCTGTACTAGTTAGACACAATATACCGGTATTAAATGTAGAATACCATCCGAGTGGTAGAATTACAACTGTACAAGTGGATAACCTGTGGATATGTAATCTGTATGCGCCTTCTGGTAGTAATCAAAGGCAGCAACGTACTGATTTTTTTGCAAATGAAGTAGCGACGGAACTTGAAGGTAATAAGCAACATATTTTTTGTGGAGGCGATTTTAATTGTGTGTTGTTGCCAAAAGACCAGCGCCCTGGATTTAATACATTCAATGCGCTGCAACAGTTGGTAACTGGGTTTCAATGGAAAGATGCATGGGACACTTTGCACCCAACTAGCGCAGGCTTCACATATGTAAAGGATGGGGGTGCGTCACGGTTAGATAGATTTTATGTTTCACCACCAATTATCCCTAATATCACTAATGTTAATATGGTGCCAATTTGCTTCTCAGTTCATAGTGCAATTATAATGGCGGTAAATATGCAACTGCCAAATATACAATATGGGTATGGATATTGGAAAATGAATATATCGTTATTTGATGATTCACTTTTTGCTGACAAATTACAAGAGAAATGGAAGTATTGGGAACGATTAAGAGCGAAACAAATAAATATAATTAAATGGTGGGATGAATATCTAAAGCCAGCTATCAAACGATTTTGTAGACAATATAGTAGGGAACGGAACCAGGATTGGAATAATAAATACAATTTTTATTATAAAGTGTTGAGAGAGCTAACTGATGAAGGGGAAAGAGGGGGAAAAGTGCAACAGAACATTAAACAAGTACAGGCAATATTGTTGCAATTACACGCGCAAAAAAGAAGTGGGTGCAAAATCCGTAGTAAACTTTTACCTTTTGACCCTCTTGAAATGGCAAATATTAGTCATGTTCTACAAGAACGTAATCGTGGAAAACGCCAAACGATTCATAAGATAATAGACGAAGATAAGTCGGAGTATAGTAATGTGACTGACATAAAGGAAATCTTTTACCGCGCATATCACTCTAGATTTCAAGGAACAAGTTATGATCCAGCTCAGGAACAAATATTTTTACAAGTTCCGGAATTTTTTTCTGTTAATGACAACTTGCGGATTGAAAAGTCCTTCACAGCTGCTGAGGTGTACGATGCGATTCTAGGAATGAAGAATAACTCATCGCCAGGAATAGATGGTATTCCAATAGAATTTTATAAAACATTTTGGTCACTTGTTGGTAATATTGTGACAGACTGGATAAATGAAGTATATAATCAACACTGCTTGGGTAGGATGAGCAATACAGGTGTAATCGTCCTGGTTCCCAAAGTTCCTAACCCTTCGATAGTAAAACACTATAGATCTATATCTTTGTTGTGCACGGATTATAAAATTTTTGCTAGATATTTACTTCGTCGTCTTTTGCCTTATATGGAAAGAATGATCGGTGTCCATCAATACTGTTATGGTAATAATAGATCGATATTTACTGTTTTACAGACAATTCGTGATGTTATAACTAGTTATAGACATACGACCATACAAGGTCACCATGGTATAGTGGCATTGGATTTTCAAAATGCTTTTGATACTGTACAGCACGAATTTTTATATGCTGTATTTTTAAGGATGGGTTGTAGTCCAAAATTTGTAAATGCGATTAAGAGTTTATATGCTGATGCCAAATCGTGTATAAAAATCAATGGGTTCCTAACTAAGACATTTCCTATACAAAGGGGTGTCAGACAAGGTGATCCCATGTCGATGATAGGTTTTTGTCTCGCGTTAATGCCATTTTTAAAGGTACTTGAAATGCAATTGAAGGGGTTAAATATTCACTCAACAACGATAAAATTATTAGGTTATGCTGATGATGTCACGGTGTTTGTGAATTTGCCGACAGATATGGAAATACTTGAAAATGTGATAGAAAAGTACAGCTCGGTGGCTGGACTAAAGATTAACTATAATAAAACTCATTGGATGCACTTAGATTCTACAAACCACTCGTATCAAAATGATAAAATTCAAAAAGTAAATGCACTGAAAATACTTGGAATAATTTTTACCCACTCTTTACAAGAAATGATTGCTCAAAATTATTCAATATGTATTGCTGGCCTGAAAAGTGTGCTTAAACAAAACAAACTTCGTGCACTTAGCTTGGTTGCCAGGGTAGCCTTTGTAAATATTTATGCGAGTTCAAAGCTCTGGTTTGTGGCACGAGTGCTTCCGATGAGGAAATTTGATTTTGTACAGATAAGGAGTGCGATAAACTGGTTTGTTTGGGAACATCAAATGTTGCGGGTGAGTCACGAGAATGTATGTCTTACGGTACGGTGCGGGGGACTTGGCTTTATTTACGTGGATTTAAAAAGCCAAGCTCTCCGAGTGCAAGCAGATATGGCAATGTTAGTAAACTTCCCAGACAGTTTAACGGGTGTGATACTTAAGCAGATTTTGGACACCATACCATTGCAGTCTCCGATTGATATAGCAACGTTGCCACCGCAGTATAAATATTTACAAAAATCAGTGCTAGAAATTTGTTATATACTACTTTCAGCGAAACCTCTTGAAATACCAAAAGTATCTCAATTATACCAGTCGCGTTGTTTGGCAACATTGACTAGCTGCAAGATAATGATTAATCTACCAACCCATCCCTGGCACAAAATATGGAACAATGTTCACGCACCACATTTATCGCCCTTGGTAAAATCTGCGTGGTACTGTGTGGTACAGGATATAGTGGTGACGGAAGAGAAATTACATAAATTAAAACTGTTACAAGACCCACGATATGGTAGGTGTAAAAAAAATGGTTCGATTTCACACTGGCTAAGTGAATGCATACGGACACGTGAAACATGGAAATATCTATGTGTGTTATTAGGAAAAATTTGTCGCACCCATCCCAATGCGTTTACTGTGCATAACATAATGTTACCTACGTTTTCGTATTTTCCATGTACTAAATTGCGTAGTGTACAATGGTTGGTTGGACATTATATATTGTTTGTCTGCATTTATAAAGGTATAGATTTTCATGATCAATTTTTAATATATGTTAAACAGGAATATCATAAAGTGTCTCAAGATAAAAGAACAATATTATTTGCACATTTTTTAAAGGTGCTGATGGAATGTTAAAAGAACTATTGTTATCCAAAACCTGTAAAATTACTGTATGAAAGAAAAATGGTAAAAAAAGTGGTTAGCACATCGCGCTGCGACGCCAAGGGTCCCGGGTTCGAATCCCGGTCGGGCTTGGTTGTTTGTGAATGTCCATTCATCAATTTCATCATTTCATCACTCATCCCCATCTTCGCAAATTAGCCAAGAAGCACAAAACGGGAAGTAAAATAAACTAAATCAATCAATCTCTTTGGAGCACCACACTCCATCCAGTTGGCGGTGAAGGTACCTCGGTTATTACAATGGTGCATTTTTCTTTGTATCTACGAAACGTAACAACATTCGGAAATTGTTCCTTGTGTCAACGCTATAAAGATACTGCTGTACCTGTCTCTATTATTATTATTATTATTATTATTATTATTATTATTGTTTTTGCCAGTTTTAAAGTTAAAGTACAAAATATCGCACAATATAACTAAAATATGTTACTTCGCGTAAAATGTTTCCTGTAAATAGTAAATACAGAAAAAAAACCTTTGGCATTTGCGTCTTATGCACTCTCATGTATATTAGGGTAGGTTAGGTTAGGTACAACACCAGTAGGAAATTGTTCCTTGCACATGCGTGGCAACATCGTAAGGATGCTTGTTAACGGTAAACTTTTTTTTGCCAGTTTTGGAAGTTAACATACAAAATCACACATATACAAATATACGTTTCTTTAAAGATCGGTATTACGTCTTATGTACTATTAGGTATGCAGTTGCTTGCAAGGTTATTATTGTAAATGTGTGTATTTGTACAAAACACACCACCATTCGGAAATTGTTCCTTGTACATATGTATGAGCTGGACGGTAAGAGTACTGCTAACTATTATACGTGCATTCTTTGCCCACGTTACTTGTTTATTTGCAATGTTACATTCACACCAACGATGACGGAAGTGACTCGAATAATATTACACGTATTTTAAGATTGATTGAATTGAATTGTTGTTTTTAAGTCCACTTTATGCACAGAAAGGCTAATCGGGACTGGACCTACAGTTTAAAGTGGGATTCGAACCATTATGTGCCTCCAACGGGAATCGAACCCGGCACACGTGTTTTAATTTTAAAGATTACAAATTACTAGTATTGCGAGAAAGCAACTGATGCATGGTGTACATTTCGTGTATTGTGTTGTTTGGTTGAAGAAATTTGCTACAGCAAATACATATTCATTTATTTGGAACGACATTTTAATACAATTTTGCAAGCATCAAACGCATTACTTTAACCTGGAAGTCTTGAACGGTAGTGTTTATTTATATATCTATACCCGCATGCACTCAAATCCTGCTTATGAAATTACAGTGAAACTGCTAATGCTAATATCAATATACAACATTTTCGGAACACACACGAAAATAACCACCTAATATTAATTTTTACACAAATATTTATAAACGTTGCTTCATTTATTCCCGTTCCTGGGATAATTAATAAATCCGCCTTTTTTGCTGTTATTTATTAATGCAAAACATGCAGAAAACTTTCGTAATTTACAACAGCTGATCGAGACTTTGCCATTTTATCAACTGCAAAATGCAAACACAGATTATAAAGGGCCTCCCCCATGGCGCAGTGGTAGCGTCATTGCCTTGTAATCAAGGGGTCCCGGGTTCGATACCCGGTAGAGGCACAAGTGGTTCGGATCTCACTTTAAACTGTAGGTCCAGTCCCGATTAGCCTTACTGTGCATAAAGTGGACTTAAAACAGCAACTCAAACCAAACCAAACACAGATTATACTAGGTACTGCACGTAGCTGTTGGCTGCATTGTACTGCTTTTCCATGTTTATCCGGTACTTAACGCGTTTGGCGGAGCACCGACCGCCACTTACGTTACACGGATCTTTGAGTGCTAGGTAACGTTGGGCGGACATTGAACAACCGCAAAATGGTGTTAAGTGGAGGATGAGACATTACTTCAAGCCGGGAGTTAAATACCCATCAGCCGCTGCGAGAGGCGGTAATTTTAAATCACCAAAACAGCAATTTTCGCATAATGTCACAAAATTGAACATATCTTAAAAACCATTTGCTCAATTACAATGAAATTTTCAGGACTTGTAAAGGAAGCTTCACACTTAAATAATGACATTAATACTATAATAACAAAAATAATAATAAAAATTAAAACTTACATGTTGTTCTTACAAAGTACTCCTTCTGTCTTCAAATTTGCTTATGAGTTCAAACTTGTCCCTTGATATCGTTTTAGGAAATATCGGGGTCTCAACAGATGCATCTTTACTAAAATAACTCTTTATAGTTGGTTTTTGAACTATACCCATAAGCATAAACATTCCCAGAACAAGATATATTTCTTCCACTGTAACTGGTTGCCACTTGCACATTCGCGAACGTGGTTTCAATGTGCATTCTTCAATATAAGTTTCGGCATATAAGTTAGTTTCTCTGACAATGAGTTCTGCAACTTCTTTGTCAAAAAACAACAAAAAGGCATCAAGAACATTAGTGACTGCTTTTTGGGGACCGCACAATCCACAAAACGCAAGTTTATTTGCTTTGAAAGAGTCATCAACTTCTCTCCAGTTCCAGGTTACATTCGATGATGCAACAGGTGAGGATGTAATGCCATCTAATTCGCTTTCACTATCACTGACACTATCTACTTCCTGTTCTGCATAGTTTACTTCACTTTCACTTATAGATAGAAATGGATAAATTGAACCTTCACTGTCACTTTCCTCTAAAAATGCACAAATTTCGACCGCTTCGATGCCCTTTACCGGCTCGTGCGACGCCATTTCTCAGCTGCTTTTTTTACGTAATAAAGTGATGCAATCGCACATAATTTCATGGAATGGGAAGGAAAACCAACAGATGGCAGCACATTGCAGTCTACTCTTGAGTTACAGTCGTTTTCGTTCATGTGGTAAAACAACAGATGGCAGAATATGCATAATTTCGTCACTACTACACGGGACGTATACGGGTACGTCGAACCGCCTCTAGAAGCACTATGAGGGTCCGTACACGTGTACGTCGAACCGGCTTGAAGAGTTAAGCGGAGATGGTGCAACCCAGGGGGTGCTCGTTGCTATGTGAAGTACGTATGCATTACGTCATCTGGGAGGATTGGGTTTGACGGTGCTCGTTGCTATGTGCAGTAAGTTTGGTGCGGGGTACATTTAGCTACTACCACCAAACACGTCGCAAAAATCGGAACAAGCAGGTTATTGATTTTGTAGCGTTCGATTTATTTTTATTGTATTTTTGTACTTGTAGACTGCAATCATGCCTAATTGTGCTGTAGCAAGCTATGAAAACTATAACCAGAAAACTAAAGGAACTGACAAAATATCATAGATTTCCAGTCGATAATTGCGTAAGTAAACAGTAGATTCATGCTTGTAGACGAAATGTAAAAAATGCAAGTGTGCAGTGCCAATTATTGTGAAGAAGACTATGTGCGAGATCTAAAAGCAGAATTTCTGTATTTTCCACCAAAGAACGTGCTGAATCCAACTGCAGTGCCATCGCTAAAATTACACCCAATTTAAGAAATTTACCTACTTTAGTACCAAAAAATCGAGGAGGACGTGCCCTAAACAAGCTAGAGACTATGCTGCCAGAAAAGAGAAAAATATATAGACGAAGGTATATACACAAACTGCAAGCAATGTTTCGTAGTTGGAAAATATATTCGATCGTTTACAAAGGAGAAACATACGTCTGCATTCAGAAGCAAATAAATTAAAGATTACAAACAACCTCTATCAACCTGCTTTAACTAAATAAAGAAGTTCAAAATCTAAAACGTAACCTAACCGACAGTACCACAAGAAAAGTCATCAATATCTTGAAAATGTGTTCATCTAGTGCGAAGTACGTAGTGAGCCTAACTGATTTGTTATGTACATTTTATGTAAGTCGGATTTATAATTACTAACAAATTCATTTATTTAACAGAAACCGATGTTGATTGTGATTTGTATGTTCACATTATTGTGAAAAACGTTGTCGAGAATGTGCATTTCGAAGATCGCGTACTAACTTCCACGCTATTGGAAATTAAATTCACTTAGTACATCTTCAATTCGAGTTACATAGAGTTGTATGCACGATGGTAAATATTGCATGAGTGAATATTATACCCATCATTGAAATTACATTGTAAATAATTTTGTACCCTTGTACTCAATATAAACCAATGGATGTTACATTATTTCTTTGTAGTACATTTCTGTCAAAAAGAGCAAGATCTAAGATTAGTGTAATGCAAGTTACTTCGTTAATGTACAAATGTGTATCGCATATCAGCCTTGGAGTATATTTTCCGGTTATACAACTCAGACACACATGGAAATGGAAATGAAAAATCTGCGGACAAAGTTCTTTAACGAATAATAATTCGTACACTTGCACAGTCAATCATTGTGAGTTCATGTAACTTTTCTCCTTTATTGTTTAATTAAACTACGTAAGAACTAAGATATTTTCATGGATATTCTCAAAGCGTTTCATTTACCGTGTGATCATAAATCTATTTCTATAGGCTTGAATTAGTAGGTTAAGACATTTAAGTTTGATGTTCCTAGCACTCATCAAGTATTTAGAGTAAGTTAAGTTAGTTAAATTAGTACTTGTGGAAACAAAGAAAGAGAACGACGGCGGGGGGGGGGGGGGCTACCTCTTATGGGTTTTCCTTTCATATTTATAAAAGACAGAAAAACAAAAATAAACCAAATCTGTCAATCAATTCTTTCTTTGTAACTCTTTCACTGTGCAATTCTTCTTTAGCATGCAACGTTTTTTTTATTAAAATCATAATACGATTTATGAAATGATGAAATCTGAAATGCTAATGAGAACACGGACAACCTTCTTTGTAATATATCGATCAGGTTTCAGAAACATGAATTTTTACAAAACTTTTGCATGCGCAATTTTACCTCTTTTAAAAGTAGCATGTTTTAATTATGTTATTAATCATTAAAGGAATACCTGAATACCATCCCGAAGTATGATAATTAATATTTACCCCTCAAAGTAATGAAATACTTTTCCTCTCTGAAACTCGCATAGAAATGAAAGCTACCGTTTGCTTCGGCCAAGCCCCGAACGAACATAACCGAAGGGGCACCGAGCATAACCGATCCTCCCACATGACGTCACGCGCTCGTGCATGATCGGCAATTTTCGGATGGCGCTACCTTATATATTAAGTTACCTTGGGTGCAACCGGCTCTTAGTGGAAAACAGGTACCCTCGTATACCTCGAAGTGTAGATGCCGCAGCTCCACGAAACTCATACCACTGGATAGGTGACAGTTCCGTCGCAGACTTGTGTGGCACAGTGCGAGTTTGAGCCTTGTGAAGAGCAGATGTGCTGGGATATTACATGGAAGCCAGTAAAGCGCCCTGTACACGATCAAATTAATCATGAACAAGCCGTCGAATTGAACGCAATTGAAAGTCGTACAACAGCGTTTCTAATTTAATTCTTGAATGGTCTGAAATTGCTCATGCACACGATCATAGAAAAATTGGACAAGTTCACATTTGACCAAAACGTGGCAGTGTGCACAGCATGGAAATAAATAAATAGACAAGCTGTTAGCCGTAACGGAGATAATTTTATTTCCATTCCAATGGGAGCAGTAAGACATGTTAGAAACTCAAAAGAAGTGTGATGTAAAGTTCAAATCACCACCCTGAGACCTTCTGTACACAAAACCACGTGCATGCAGAAAGCATTGCAAACTCATAGAAGTACAATAATCCACACGAAAATCCAGCGTTGTTACAGGATTAATTACTTAAGGTAAAACAAAGGCCAATTTGTAGTATGGGATACGCATTACCAGCCATCGACAACGACTAACTGCCAGCACTACAGCTCTTGTCTAGCCTTACGGCGGGTGACCTACATGCTGACAAGGGAAGTGTGGAGCCAGGAATACCCAGCACACCAACGAGACAACATCGGTGGTGCAGAGAGTTACGACGTCGCGGGAGGAAGTCTTGTTCGCACCACGTTCTACAGGCTGCTGTGTTTCTTATGGCGCTGGATTGTGGCTTCCACGCCCCCCCCACTTCCCTCTCCAGCATGTAGACCACCCACTGTAAGAATAGACAAGAGCTATAGTGGAGTCTGACGCTCGCCAAAATGTAAAGCCGCGTTTTCACCAAATGTTACCAACAAATGTTATCAACTTTTTGTTACCAACACGGTTAACAACACATGTTGTCAACAAATGTTGGTAACCAGGACACTTGTTTGACTTTATTTTTGTTAATAACTTTTGTTAACATTTTTGCTACATGGCCGCAGTTGGCTGCAAGATGCCGGTTGTGGAGGAAGTTGTACTCTCTTGTCATTCTGGCGCAACAGAAGAGACCAAGAAGATTCTGGGTGAGACCTTCACTGCGGGCAAGAGATAATTATAGCGGAAGTAACCTGTTGCTTTTGTCTTTTAAATTGTGGATATGTGATACGTTCAGAGTGAAGGACTTGGTAATGTGGATTAATACTACGTTGCACAAGATAAAAACCAGACGGTGAACAATTAACATAGTTAATAGAAACTGGACGTTATGTCCGGAACATTCAAGTACATTGAAACCATGAACTAGCAAGAATTACACAGAATACATCTGCTTATTATTTATCTTCTTCTGGCCGTGAAGACCATACCTTGTAGCCATATCATAGTACCTGGACCGTATCATCCCTCCAGGTGTCCCATTAAAAAAAATCAGGTATGCTGATGACCGTATCGACCTGGCGGGCGGCGAATCCTGGTAGACCTTCTCGGAGACGAGTGAGGTGTGCTAGGACCTGGTCCTGGGTATCCGGCTCCGCCTGGGGTAGGTTCTATTACTGGTCCACCTGGGTTAGCTGAATTTCTATTTGGTATTGTAACGTTGAAGTCTTCGTCATCTGCAGTGTCACGTGAAATACGTCTCTTCAACCACCTGGGATGTACCACTCGTTTGATTCCATCTTCTAGCATGATTTCGTACAGGATGCTATCCCAAATACGACGAATAACAACTCGTGGAATGTAATTCGGAGTATCGTGTTTAGGCGATTGAACCCAAACTGCTGAGTTGATGGCGAAAGTACCATATTTCGACGAAGAGTCGTTCCGAAACTTTGCTGACTTCCTCGGCTTGAACGGAGATTCACTCGACAGAGGCAGATTGTTTGGTTCCCACGAAAATCTGGGTCGGTGTTTCAAGACCGAAAGTGCTTGTAGGCTTCCTTTTCCAGCCAGTCGCGTGTTCCGAAGGTTGAAAAGAAGGTTGGCGATCCCCATATCAAGTTCAAGCGTGCTCAGATTGGGTTTGTCAGTTATAAGCTTGACAAGAGCGGTTTTGACAGTGCGAACGTATCGTTCGGCTAAGCCGTTGCTAGGGCTGTGATAAGGCGGTGAAGTAACATGTTTGATGCCATTCTTAAGGCAAAAGTTACGAAATTCGAGAGAAGTGATCGTTGGGCCGTTGTCGGATACGATAGTATTTGGTATCCCTAGCGTGGCGCAAGATTGCATAATCCAGCGGATCGTTTCCTTTGTGTCCAATGTGTGTACAGGCCACACTTCTGTCCACTTGCTGAAGGCGTCTACTATCAGTAGGAACTTACGCCCTGCAAAGAAAAAGTGATCTCGTTCACGTACGAAGCGAGAGGCCATGAAGAATCGGGTCCGTTGCGGACCTTAGGAGCATTAGCTCGGCATGTATTGCAGCTCGCTACAAAATCCGTAATCTCTGCTGACATGCCTGGCCACCAAAATCTGGATAGACACAACTCTTTCATACGAGTTGAACCTATGTGTCCATCGTGTAAAGCTCTAAGAACTTCATTCCGTTAAACTGTGGGAATGATAAGTCTACCCGACCACATGAGCGTTCCCTGCTCGTACGTAAGGTGAGCTCTTCTTTCGAAGAAAGGTGCGAGCTTCTTCCGTTCTGTAGACGTGTCAAGTTGATCTGGCCAACCATTTACTACACAGGACACAGCAGTGGGTCTTCTGAAGTGGCGTTCTGTATTGAGTCTCGAGAAAATGGAGCTACAGCGTCTTCAATGGACCCGAAATATGCATGAAGTTCTTCTTCTCCAGCTGATATTGTGTCACGTGTTTGTGTAGGCAACCTGCTTAGCATGTTAACTACTTCTACCTTGCTGGTATGAATTATATTATATCGGTATGAAGATAAAAGTAGAGGCCATCTCATCAATCTATTGGATGAATGTTTTGAAATGGCTCGATCCGGAGAAAAGATAAACTTTACAGCACGTGCGTCGGTAACAATTTCGAACTTGGATCCGAGTAAAAATTTGTGAAATGGCTTGATTCCGTGAACTATGGCTAGAGCTTCTCTCTCTACCTGGGAGTATCTCCGCTCCGTCTCACTGAAGGTGGTAGAAGAGCAGGCGATGGTTGTAGACCGCTATCAACTCGATGACACAATTGCGCGCCACAGCCGAAAGGAGACCCATCGGTGATAAGTACAACTGGCTTTGTTGGGTCGAAAGGCACAATAGGATTTACCTGAAGAAGTTCCGCCATGATGCTGTCGAACTCGTGTTGACAGTTATCGTCCCAGTTCCAAGAGACGTTTTTCTTGAGTAAAGAAAGCAAAAAGTAAAGTTTCGAAGCTAAGTTCGGTACAAACTTTCGATGAAAGTTGTTCATCCCGATGAAGGAACGTAATTGTGATTTGTCTTGAGGTGGTGGAGAATTTAGGACGCCCTCCAAGTTCTTGTCTGACGGCCGTATACCAGTGACGTCAATCTTGTATCCTAGGTACTCGATAGATGAGGTTAGGAATTGGCTTTTGCTGGCGCTCGCTTTGACATTGTGTATGGCCAGACGATTCAGGACATCCATCACACGTGCGTGTGAAGCATTCTTGCAATGTTTCACCTCCGACGATGACGTCATCAAAGTAGAAGGAAACTCCGGGAATGTCATCTAGTATCTTCGCTAGGACAATTTGAAACAGATCTCCACTTATGTTTATGCCAAAAGGTAGTCTGTGAGGTTTATATAATCCCCAAGGTGTGTTGACGACAGTGATGCGTTTTGCAGCTTCAGAAAGTTCCAACTGTCCGTAAGCCATTTGAAGGTCAATTACCGTAAAGTATTTACACCTGGCCAACTTAGAGAAAATATCCTCGACTCTAGCAATGGAAAACTTGACGTTTTCAGTCATTTTATTCACCGTTCCTGAGAAGTCGGTGCAGAGACGACGAGAGCCATCTTTCTTGGTAACAACAACAAGTGGTGAGGCCCAATCAGAATATTCGACCGGTTCCCATAACCCTACTTTCTCTAGATTTTGAATAGAATCCTGAACACGGTCTCGAATACCGTAAGGAACTTCGTAATGTCTACGAAATATCGGTGCAGAGTTGGATCTCAGTGGTATATCGACCAAATAAGGTGCAACGGGCTTGGACAAATCACCATCAAAGATTTTCTCGCATCTAGAAGAAATTTCTCGCCTTAGGTCGTCAGCACCAGCGTTAGTAATAGTACCTTGAACGGTGTTAGTTGAAAAAACACCGGCTGTAACTAATAATCACCTCCAAGATGGTTGAATAATGTCCAACCATGTACGACCGATCAATGGAAATAAAAGTTTCTCCTGACAGAGAAAGACAGGTAAAGTATAATGCCTATTGTCTAAGTATAGTTTGACGGATGTTTGTGCTGTAACACGTACATATCCTTCGTTTACACCTCGTAATCGTAGGCTAGAATTACATTTAACAGAGTGTGGAAACAACTGATCAAAATACTTTTCGTTGAAAAGAGTAACAGCAGACCCAGTATCTACTTCACATTTAATAATTCACTTATTGATTTGGAGATTTATTATGAAGCTATCCGCACTGAATTGCTGCTCCAAAATGTGTTGAGTAGAAGTAACCAGTGTGGAATGATGACTGAGCGCATCAGTGTTGAGATGGTTGAAGCTGAGCGTAGACAAGTCATCGGATGTTGTACTCCGTGAGGTTGAACTGGACATTCTATTCACGGCTCTATCTTTCTGCTTCTTTCTGCATCGTATATTCGAATGGCCTTGTCGTTTGCAGTAGCTGCAGGATGCGTTTCTTGCCGGGCATAGACCTTGTGGGTGATTCTTTGTGCAGTTGCCGCACTGCGAGTGAGGATTTTGCTTGGTAGCAGTTGAGTTCTGAGGTTGATTGTAGCTCTTCTGCCTCGTCTCGCCCGAGCGTGAACTCGTTGAAGGGCCTGTGTGGCGGTCTGGATTCATCCGCGTCAAATTTCTTGAGCTGGTGGCAAAAGCAACAGAATCTGCATTGTACTTATTCGAGAATAATTTAACTTCTCGTTCTAATAACTCACAATGCAATGCAATCTCTTGACATTTGGCAAAGGAAAGATCACTTTTGGACAATAATCTTTTTCGAGTACTGTCTGATTGTACACTAACAAGGAATTGTTCAAGAAGTGCCTCATCTAAATACTGTTCATACGCACATTTGGCTGCTTGTTGTTTGATTCTCACTACGAATTGAGTAACTGATTCTCCTTGAGACTGAGTACATTTTCGAAACTTGAACCTTTCTGTAAACTTGTTGGTTTTTGGCCTGAAGTGCTGAACCATTTTGTCGTGAATGACAGCATATGTTAGATTATATGGCATTTCAGGAGCCGTAATATTGCGAAGTACTTTGAAAGCCTTAGGACCAACGACTGCTAATAGAACTGCTGCTTTTCTTTCATTTGCCACATTCTGGACGAGACAGAGTTGATCAAAACGCATGAAATAACTCTCGATATCTTCATTTTCTTCAGCAAATTCGCTGAATGTAATATTGAGAGCCATGTTATCGAAACTTCAAATTACATTAACTGATAGAAATCACTGGCATGTATGAAAGTTACGATGTGTAACTGAAACTTGCTTTTGCATAAGCGTGAACAATATTAGCAAACTTAAATTTTACCTGTAAGACAACGTCTTGTTGATTTGCTACATGAAATCTTACTTGTTATAATCCCGTGCCGATAAAGTCATAAAGTCATCCTGACGATACGATTAGAATCCTTCAAATTTTCTATCCTGTCAATCCTCTGTTCACTGTCCAGAGCGCCAAATTCATAGGTTCGGAGTGAAGGACTTCGTAATGTGGATTAATACTACGTTGCACAAGATAAAAACCATACGGTGAACAATTAACATATTTAATAGAAACTGGACGTTATGTCCGGAACATTCAAGTACATTGAAACCTTGAAATAGCAAGAATTACACAGAATACATCTGCTTATTATTTATCTTCTTCTGGCCGTGAAGACCATACCTTGTAGCCATATCATAATACCTGGACCGTATCAATATGTTTGGTCCCAAAGAACAGGCATCTTGCTGAACAATCCAAGGAAGTTGAGCACTTGATCCTTTGACCATTCCATCTCACTCAAAAGATTTTCCGTGATAAATAAACTACAAAACAAAACACACATCGCACGAAACAATGTCCTCGTACTCGCAACCTGGTTATCAATGGCGTGATAGTGGCAGGAGGGGAAGCTTGGGAAATGTTGCTAACATCGAAAAGGCTCTGGTAACATGTGTTGGTAACAAATGTTGCTAACATTCTTTAATCTTTACCGACTTCTTGTGGATAACTAAATTTATGTTGCCAACACGGAAAATCTGTTGCTAACATGAGATGTTGTTAACAAATTCACAAGCGTATTTTCGAAATGTTACTAACATTTCTTGGTAACATTGTTCCACAGTTTCCCGGCAAGGTAAGAACTTGGAACAGTCTCTTAACTGGATAAGTGGGTGTCCCATTAGCTCACTGAACAATATTTGACGCATTGCCTGGAAGTGTGCCTTTCTCTGCTCTCCTCGACCCGAAACGTTCCGTTCTCGCAAAACGTAGTGACGTATAACGAAAAATGGCTCGTTAATCGTCGTCGCTCTACACAATGGGTAGATTTTTTTTCACAATCTTACTGAAATGATTGTTAATAATTAAAATTTTTACGAAACAGTTTGTCTGATGAATTTCTACACGTCTTCAGTTTCCTTACAGAATAAATTCTCGCCTTTGGAAAAACCTACTTCCAATTATGATGGCAAGAAATTCATGTTATAAGAAGGAAACCATTTTACAGCAGTACTCAAGATCGTCTGATGCTGCGAATGAACCACGTGATATTCTTGCCGTATCCTCCTGAAGGCAAAGCCGAGGAACAAATCTTTCACTCAGCAGCAACTATCTAGTCAAAGCAAGAAAGCGAGTGTAATTACAAACCTTACCGTTTTTCACGTTATTATTAGTATTATCAGCTTATGAAAATTCGAGTATTTTATAGTTTTCTTCAACACATACATGAACTACTAGACGTTCCGATATTTGTAAGGAAGAAGTAATATTTTCATTAACGTTGTAATACGAGTAGGCGCTTCAATCTAGAAATGTTTCTGACGGTGACGATGAATTTTCTTGAATTTCGTGTTGAAGTACCGTTTCCTTGACTTCCATCTGTTTTAGAGTTGTGGTATTAACGTAGTGCGGTGAATTGGCTTCTGTTACCTCTGCAACTGTCGCTCGAGGTTCAATTCTGTGATGGCAGTTCGATTGTGAACTGAATGTTGCGGTCCTAAGAAGGGCCGAAAGAAATTTTGGTCCTTAAAGGGCCGTTTTTGGCTATGACAATTCGTGTTACGTCTGAGTTCTTATTGGTTGTCTGTTTAGAATGCTTCTGTGATGAACTCGATGAGTGTCTGAACGATGGCTTTGTCTGTGTCGTTCTTTGACTTTTGGATCTTGTCTTTCACATTTTTGATGAGCATTCTTTTCTCTTGTCTTGTAGTTTTGTCAGGATCCACTTGATGATCTCGTTTGTCTCTTCTTGCTCTTCAGTTAGAGTCTGAAGTTTCTGGCTATAATTCATGGTAGTCGGTGGTATGATCTTCGCTGGTGGCTTCTCTTGTGGTAAATGTACTCGTAGTTGTTTCTCATGATCCTTCCCATCATCTGGCTTTGGTTTTGGTTTCATCTGATGAACTGATTGGGACATTTTACAGCCCCTGTAATTAGCCGGATGGTCTCCACCACAATTGCAGCATTTTGCAGGGAGTCTTCGATCTTTCTTTTGGCATAAACGCAAACAAATATTTATAACGAATATTGCAGCACACTGTAGCCAACGTCGTGCTTCCGAAAGTTATTTTCAAATGATTTGAAACGATAGTGACAACAATAGGGCGATTTTAATAATCATACATTATAAACTCTACCATACGCTGGAAAGAAAGAAAGTATTGACCGAGTGGAGACTCGAGCATGGGATCAAAATGTCAGTCTGAGTTTATAAGTAAGACGCCTTAACCAACTACATGTTAACAACTCAACATGCTTCTGGGCTCGCTCGACAGATACCGCATGACACGTTTCGTACAGCCACTTCTTGCAACTTTACATTTCGCGAGAGACCTGTTGACATATCCCCCCCCCCCACACACATTACAGTTTGGTTTGTGGCCATGAATATTTTTATGTTCTTACGCATGATTGCTGTAGGAATGTGATCAGCTCCTACAAGCCAAAAACTGAGTCTGGAAGACTGCAACGATGATCGATTGGATTGATTTGTTGTTTTAAGTCCACTTTATGCACAGTGAGGCTAATCGGGACTGGACCTACAGTTTAAAGTGGGATCCGAACCACTAGGTGCCTCTACCGGGAATCGAACCCGGGATCCCTTGCTTACAAGGCGACGACGCTACCACTGCGCCATCGGGGAGGCCCTACAACGATGATCGACAATGTTACAAACTGTGAAGAACTCGCACCATTTGCAGTTTCATTGTCGACACGGAGGACACGTAATTAAGAACAACACGCGTGTTGTTTATGTGACAAAACGCCCAATTGCTATTGTGTTTATTTGTGGCTATATATGCGTTTTGTGTGTGCGTGCTTGTGTGAGCGCATGTTTGTGTATTTTTTTTTCAGAATTCATTTTATGTAAAAATTCAGCACGTAATGTTTATCAAGTTGAAAATAATATTTTTTATCATTTTTTGGAACCAACAATCTTTCACATATTCATCGAGTTTCAGAAGACAGATCCTTCAAGTTATCTGCAGCAATAGCAATATTGACGAATGAAGCAGGAGCAATGAATGTGTAGTGAAATTTATCAATTGCTTATTTATTTGTAATTATTCCTCAGAAATAAGTAAATACATCAAATACATATCTGTTGTAGCTTCACCAAGTCTTCGACGTACTGGCGATGCTACTTTCTCGAACGTGAGGTTTGCTACACTGCCCCGCCTTGTTGTCACATCGTGCAGATTTAGACTTTGAAATTTTTGAGGATGGGCAGCTTTTTTCGCTCAAGGGTGTACGTACATGAATAAGATGTTTAAATTTTCGTTAATTAGAAATACAGGATGACTCAACATTCCGGTTCCATAGGCAACTCCGTTATTAGTACAGATAGCGAGAAATGGAAAGGGGGGAAAGTTGGTATAAGTAGGTGAGTTTCAATCTAAAGTGCTTGAATTTTCAACGGGGCATGCACCGTTCAGGATGTACACTGGCACCACCTCTTCAGAGACAATTTATATCATGTTTTTTGTTGGTGCATTATGAAGTGGATATATTGATTATGTAATATAGTATTTAGATAATATGTTACGCATACAGAGACACACGGACGCACGCGCACACAGAAATTTTAAAAAAAATGTTTACAAGATCTCAAACTTTGATGTATTAATCTTTGTAATAGCAATTAATTAATAACTACTGTTCTATTTCAGAACAAAATACGAACTACGGACGCCATCGTAGGAAATATTCAGCGTAATCTACACTACCCATTTTGTAAATATTCAAAATAAAACATCTGAAATATCCTGTGGAATTTTATTTACAACGCATATTGTAAAGTGTCTCTCAAAAGTCTTAGGACAACGACATTTTAAAGTAGGCAACCCAACTTACCCAAGGCGTTGTTGGGTTGCGTGTAGAGTTAGGCTAAATTTCAGGGTTGCCACATGCACAATATATATTTATAAAATACGAGAAAGAAAGAAATCAAAGTATTAATGTATAAAATTAGAAAAATATATCAGTATTACATTTGTTGCAAATGCGAAATACTTTCTGAATTGCCACAAACAAAAATAGTTGTTTCATTAGTATTTGTCAATATCTTCGAAGCAGTACACAATTGTCGTTTGAGTATCATAATTCACGATCTTATACATGAAAATATCCCTTTGAACGCGTGTCAATTCATTTTTTTTTAGTAAATTACAGATGCAGAGCAATGTAGCCACTATACACTGCTATTACAAATAATGTTACCATGTTCTTGTTTAATAGTAGGAGAAATATGTATATTTTTTAAAGAAAGAATACACGTATGGAGGATCAAACCTGGGACAGCTTACCATGATATCAAGAACTCTAAGCAATACACTACGCCCTTGGTTTCCCTTGGAGCAACATATGTTAATTATTCTGTCGCCTGAATATTGTAAACGTTATCCTGAAAGAAAAAATAGTTCAATACTCTCATATAGCTCTTTACTTCTAGAATTACTTTATACACATACATTTGAAATTTAACTCTGAATTTCTGTCTTCTTATTAGTATATCTAAGTTTGTGAATATTTTATTTGGAATTTTACAACGGTTACATGAACATCTACGAAATAATTCTTTATAACTTGGAATCTAGTAAATATATACTTTCAAGTCTTCAAATGAATATTAGACCACTAGATTTTGGCAAGGGGATTATTTGTGATCCGTTTCCAGTCATTCATTGCTAAAGCAAACGTTTTAATACTCTGCGGAATTTTCATTCTAAGGTATGTTTATTTACTTGCTACATGTATGCGAACCACACTCTGTCCCACTTATCTCTGTGCCACAAGTATCTGAGCAGCGATGAACACGTTAGAGGAACGGGATTGCGTGGAGGGAGGAAAGCTACTGCAGTTACCAACCTTCCCAGCAACGTGTACGCCTTCGCTCTGTCCACTCGACCCCCTCCTCTCCCCTCCCCTTCCGCTATGCGCGGCTTTTTGCTCCAGAGAGGCTGGGACAGGGTAGAGTTAACTGATTTCGCAAAAAGTATTCCTGTGTGGCACACATTTAATTCTTTAAAATGTTGTCAATTTACATTCAGGGTGGTAGTTTCACAGTTACAAACTATTTTGGTCTTGATGAGAAGTTTAGTGTAAATTGGCATTTTGTTTGTAATTTTGAAATTGAGGTCTAAGGTTGAAATTCTCATATTTAGGGCTTGAACTCGTCACCTAAGATGTTGAACACCCCTTCTGTTCTTTGTGTGGGACCTTCTTTATTTTTTCTATTCATTATTCATCCTCATCCTTGCCATAAAATAGGAGAAGTCCTCCTTCGTGACCGTGCGGTCTCAGGCGCTGTGCTTTGGACTCCGACTGCGTGACGGCATGGGTTCGAGTCCGCCTTGGTCGTCTCAAAGTTCTCGGCCTGTGTATAGGATCCGGTGCAACCCACCATCGTGAGGAAATTTGGGAGCTACGAGTGAGTAGCGTAACCCGGTCTAGTAAATCTCCTATGGAGGATGTTCCTGGGTAAACAAAAAAATAGTCGATCAGACAATTCGATTACGTATCAAAGGCGATAAAAGAACTTCCGGTTTGACCAAGTTTCCAATATAAACAAATGGAATACAGATTGTCTTCCAGCTTACTTTGTTAAAAAGGAGCGGATACAAAATGGATCACTTGAAATTTTTAAGTGAGATAGAGAAATAAAGATACCTCGAAGAAATTGGCCAGTTCCCGGAGTCTTTGGATGAAGATTTATGGAAGAATAGTAATCTTTACCGAGACAATGCTTATCCTCTACCAAAGGTTTCGTTGGTATATATATGTATATTAAACAAGAAAGTTCATTCACTTATAAATTAACATAATTTTTACATTTAAAAAGAAGTAAATAATAATAAATTCTTCAAGTTAAAAGGAAGATTAAATACAACAAAGCGAAACAAAGATATTCCACACAATAGTTATATAATGCACATTTAATTTATCATTAGTAAAACCAAAGATCACATATCAATTAATCATTAACATATACATGCCAGTTGATTTCACGAAAACGAGAAAACGCGCAGTGGTAGCGTCATTGCCTTGTAATCGAGGGGTCCCGGGTTGGATACCCGGTGGAGGTACAAGTGGTTGGGATCCCACTTTAAACTGCAGGTCCAGGCCCGATTAGCCTTAGTGTGCATAAAATGGACTTTAATCAATCAATCTATTTCTATTAGGTTATGCGAACCATGGCTTACTTTTTTCTTGATTTATACTTTATTTAACTGCTGATTCTATTGCATTACGTACGTGTTCCCAATTCTTATTTACGCCTGTTTCATTTAAATCCTGCAAAATTAAAAAAATGTACAATTGTATAGGTTAAAGTTCATTATATGGAAATAAATTTCATTTTTTTTTAAATTCATTTTTTGCCAGGGATTGTATTTTTTTTATAGTGGCATGTGCTTTCATAACTAACTAACTAACTCTCTAGCCTTCTCAAACCCAAAGGTTCATGGCTGCATCAACACAGGCCTTCCATCTGTCCCTATCTTGAGAAAGATCTATATACTATTTTTCCATCCCTACCAAAATTTTCCGTTAGGTCCATCCCAATATTTGTCCTTCCATCTTCGTCTTAGTTTTCCTACAGGTCTCTTACCATCAGGTCTCCCAACAAGAATCCTGTAAACTCATTTTTTTCCTCTCCCATTCGTGCCACATGGTCTGTCCACCTAAGTCTTCTTGATTTAATTAATCTAATAATATCTGGACATGAATATAAAATTATGTAGTTCTAAACTATGTAACCTTCTCCACTCACCTATCTTCTCACTCCTTTTTTAGATCCAAATATTTTCCTAACAATCTTATTTTCAAATACTCTCAATTTATGTTCCTCTTTCAATATGACAGACCAAGTTTCACATCCATATAATACAACAGGCAAAATTACTGTTTTGTATATTTTAACTATAAGTTTCTAAGAGAGAAGTAACATACATTTCCTAAATTTTAAGCCTACTTTTTTATTTTATATCCTGTTTAATATAATTTTCATTTGTTAATATTTCTCCTAAGTATTTGAATTTTTAAACTAGTTCAAATAAGTTATCATGTGCTAACCACTGAACCGGAAATCAACAGCGTTGAGGCAGGGGTCCCAGGTGCAAATCCTGGCCTGGGCATGGGTGTTATTTGTGGTGTCCCTTCATTAATTTCATCATCATCACATACTCATCTTCGCGTTTTAGCCAAAAGTGGCGGAAAAAAAATAAAATAAACAAAATCAATTATTTGGTGCTAACCACTACGTCACGAGGTCGATTGGTACAGAAAAAGCTAATCGGGGACTACAATTTAAAGTAGGATTCGAACAACTAAGTGCCTCCACCGGGTATCGAACCCAGGACCCCTTGTTTACAAGGGAATCGGGGATGCCCTCTCATGCACGGTGTTGAATCATGGACAATAAAAGCATCAGACCAAAAAATCGGTGCCTTCGAAAAGGTGGTGCTGGTTGCGAATGCTACGAATCTATTAGACGTTTGAAAAAACTGACGAACGATTTGAAATGAATTGTGTATTCAAGAAAGGTTCTAGACAGTTTGCTGTCATCAGATTTTACAATACTTTGAGCATGTAGCACGTCGTTTTTGAAACTGGTCCTGGGAATCCATTCTCCAAGAAATAGAAGAAGAATAAATATCCAGAGGTTATTTACCAATTAGATGGATGGATCAAATTGAACATTTTATATGGACTCACATTTCCTTACGAGATGCATACAGAAATTTAATTTTGAGAAATGAAGAGGACGAATTGAACGTAATTTAGTTGTACAGAATGTTTACGAGAGATTGAGTATCTATATATTTCCGCAGATGCAACGACAATCTGGATACAGCAATCCGCGACCATTATTTAAGAGCTGTTGTTGGATGACTTAACAATCACATCACCGCAGAAACAGATGGAACTGGTGAATAAAAAAAGCAGTTGTTTTGATGCAGCCATATCACTGCAAGAATCCTATATCCTTTCTCTTCCGCGTTACAGCATTATTGCTTCTAAAAGTAGAACTTCATTCACAGCCGCATATAAAAGCCATCATCGCAGAAACGCCTCACGATATAGAAACATGGACGGCACATGTTTTTAGAAAGTTACATTACTGGAGCATGCATACTTGAAAGTACGTTTTTTTGACACTCACCTTTCAGAGCCTTTTTTTCCGCTCTTTTAGTTCGTCACTGCAATGAAACGTAAAAAAGAAAGTTAGTATTAGGTCGTAGTAGATTACACTGAGGGCCCACTGACAGACGATCTCTGCCTTAGAGGAAAACATCGTAAGGGGAGACAGCCTTATAGGAAAATGTCGTAAGTCATTTCAAAAGTAGGTCAAAGGGCTGCGCCAAAAAACAAAGCATCCCACCTGTCGGGTTTAGTGTGTCGGTCGAGTCTCTGTGTCCTCTGTCCTCCCATACCAAAATAAACATAGGTCGTCATAGAACCAAATTTTTTCATCAATCGAAAATTTTCTAAGTCCACAGCGTTAAAAAAATCTTAAATTGCAAATATCTCGAAAATAGTAAGAGTTATCGAAAAAATATATCGAAAAACACCCCCATCCTGGTATCGTTAGATACCCCCCCCTGTCGATTTTGGAGGTGTAGAATACATGTATCAAGTTTTGGTGGTCCTGGGGTCAAGGGTTAAGAAGTTAGCCCAACCCCTACCAAAAACTTTGATCACTCGTAACTTTTGAACAATAGTCGTAGAGAGGTCGGGTTTAGTGTGTCGGTCGAGTCTCGGTGTCCTTTTTGATCTTCTAACAAAAAAAAACATAGGTTGTCATAGAACCAAATTTGACCCCTCTGTCCAGCGTTAAATTGCTAATATCTCGAAAAACAGTGTGTGAGAGAGAGATAGTGCAAAAATCCTCCCCGTTGACCCTTTTGTCGATATTGGTGATGCAGTGTACGTGTACAAAGTTTTTAGAGGTCCTGGGTCAAGAGTGGGCCAATTGCCAAAATATTTTTTTCATCGCTCGTAACTTTCGAAAGGATGATCATAGAGAGCTGGGATTTCTTGCGTTAGCATCGTCTAGGTGTCCTCTGTCCTCCCATACCAAAATAAACATAGGTCGTCATGGAACAAAAAAAAAATTCCGAAAATTTTCCAAGTCCAGCGTTAAAAAATCTTAAATTGTAAATATCTCGAATTTTTTGACAAACAGGGTCATAGAACCCTCCAATTCATGACTTGGGAAAAATCTGTTTGCTGATTCATCATGTACACCTATACGTGAGAAAAAGTATGAATAGAACCTATGCTCGGAAATCGAAAATGGCGACCGGAAGTGGGGTTATCTTGGAAACGGTAAGACTTGGGAGAAATCTGTTTGCGGATTCATCACGTACGCCTATACGTGAGAAAAAGTATGAATAGAACCTATGTTCGGAAATCCAAAATGGCGACCGGAAGTGGGGTTATCTTGGAAACGGTAAGACTTAGGAAAAATCTGTTTGGGGATTCATCATGTACACCTATACGTGAGTAAAACATGAATAGAACCTATGCTCGGAAATCCAAAATGGCGACCGGAAGTGGGGTTATCTTGGAAACGGTAAGACTTAGGAAAAATATGTTTGCGAATTCGACGACTGCAAGATCAAGAACGTTTATCTCAAGAATGGCAGGAACAAAGTGTTCCCGCGCGAGAATTACAACCTCGACATGACAAAAGATGATTACCTAAAACTTTACGAAGCTTACACCGCTTACAAGCGCGTGACCGAGGGAAACGTCGACATGTACTACGCACCCAGCGAATTCAAAACCCACAGGCCGATGTTCGTCATCAACACCACGAAGACGAAGCAGGTCGTGGTCAACGATCGCACCAACATCAAGGTCGTCTGCGAGTTCCACGACGCGCTGCCTGCCGATACTCTGTGCAGCGTCATCCTGGTCGCCGAGAAGTCCTTCATCCATGACGTGAAGAACGAGAGGGTCACGGAGCAGTTTTAAAAAAAATTCGTAAAAAAATTGCCACATACTAAAAAAAAAATCTACTAAGTTTACTACCACAACTAATTATTATTCTATTATGTCATTTGCTAGGTGAAAGGGAAAAGAATGGTCCAAAAAGGGAAATTTTGCCCCTTGGGAAGGCCCTCATAGTGTGGCAACACTGCGTCCAAGTCGCCGGTGGTGACATCTAGTAGCAAACACTAGAAATATTTCCACAGGTATCGTCTTCATGTTCTCGACTGAAATATTAAAACAAACGCGGAGTCCAATGTAAGTTAGTTCGGTGCGCAAATAAAAAAAAATGATAGGTTAAGTTATATCACTGAAGATCGTAAAAAAAATCGTAAGAAAAAAAAGGATAGGTTAAGTTATATCACGTAAGATCGTGGCATTCGTACCAAGTACGAGGTGGGAAAAAGGGAAATTTCACTAAAACATCGCTAAACGCTAAAACATCGACAAAAAATTGTCAAAATATGTCAAAAACTGATATTCAATTGATATAAAAAAGGGGAAAAAAGGACTCGTACCATGTACGGCGTAGAACCGGCTAATATACACTACTCACGCTGTGTGAAACGGAATGATTGAGTTTGAAATTAACTATGGGGGGAGGGGGAATTACAAAATCTCCATTGCAACGAACCGGTTAGTGGAGAAAAATGGGATAATTCTTATAAATATTAAAATTACATTTATGTTTTTAGTGGTATAATCGCAGGTAAAATCAAAGATCTTACGTGGGAGATTTTATCTTGCTCTAACTTAAAAGCCATTTCGTACCCATCTAATATATTCACCAATACATTTTAAAATGTTATTGAATGTTTCATGTCGATAATTTGATCAATGCATAAATTATTGACGCAGAGACGATATTTTCAGCAACTACATCTTCTCTCCTCTCGTCTCCAGTCTCTTCTGTTCTTCTCTTCCCTCCTTCTCCTCTGCTTTTATATTATATCGCCTTCCCTCCTTTTCTCGCATCTTGTCTCCATCCCACTCTACTCACTCATCCTATCTCCTCTCTTGTCTTAGATTTCCGACTCCACAGCACTCTTCTCCTCTTCTTTCCGTTCTTCTCTTTTTCTCTCTTTTACTATATTCTCCACTGCCCTCTTCTCGTCTCCTCCTCTCCTCTCCTCTACAAACTCCTCTTCTCATCTTCTCTCATCTCTATTTCCTTCCTCTCTTTTCTCCTCTTTGCTCCAGTTTCCCCATCTCTTCTCGCATCTTTTGCCTTTCTCCTATCCACTTCTGTCCTCCATTTTCTTCCCTCCTTTGCTTTCCTCTTCCCCTTTTGCTTTCTCTCTTCTCCTCTCTTTTGTCCCCTTCACTTTCATCTCTCATCTTTTCCTTTGTGTAGATTCATCAACAATGAAATTCTAGAAAATCGATTTTCTTTCTATCAGAAAGTATTTCTCAGTTGCTGCAAATGTAATACTGATATTTTTTTTCTAATTTTATACAATGAAACTTGGACTTCTTTCATTCGCGTATTTTATAAATATCTATTGTGCATGTGGCAACCCTGAAATTTAGCCTAACCCTGCACGCAACCCAACAACACCTTGGGTAAGTTAAGTTGCATAGTTAAAAATGTTGTTGTCTTAAAACTTTTGAGAGACACTGTACATAATATATATATAGAGCTGACAGTAAGGTAACAAGATTACTGGTAAATAAGGAAACGATTACATTGATTGCATCCATCAACAGTCATGTTTCAACTGAAACCAACTGATCTTTATGTATTTCTATCCGCTCAACACTAATCCGTTTTAGATTTTGTCTAGCACCCAGCGTGTAGGACAATATTTAATTCTTGAGGGAGAAACAAAGCGCGTGCAACGTCCTTACCTGGGGCCTCCGTCGTTTTTCTATTCAATTTGCACGGTTCACAGCCTAACTTTAACGGTGGTGTATGTTGAAATGTCCCGCACCGTGGTCGTGCGGTGTAAGCCTTCAGGCTTCAGGCTCGGGCTACGGGACGCGCACTGGTTCGAGTCTCTTGAGGGAAGCTAACACTTTTCGAAATTTGGGCCTCTGTGCGGGTTCGGTGGCCTCCCACCATCTTTAGAAATTCGGTCGGGAAGTACGAATGATTAGCGTAACCCGGTCACGGAGAATTTACAACAACGAATTGTACTGTGTTCCATGACTGCAAAATTAACAACTCTGCAATTAAAGGAGGTTTCCTACGGTGAGAATACACGATTTTACAGAGGTTCGGATTTCCACCACACTCCTGGCATTCCATTCCAAGGGTATACAAACAGTGAGACAAAGATTCAGATCTCAGTCAGCTCCTGGATATCCATCCACCTTCAAACAACTAGGATGGCAATGTATAGAAATAAACAGCCCAGCTTCCATCTTAGAAGTAAGAAGAAGGCGAACAACAAGAAGAGTCTATTAGTAGGGACACAAATTTATGGTAAATAAAAACTGAGGAGAGCGGTAAATAAAAGGTTAGATCAGCGGTATATACCAGCGGTGGAAAAAAAAATTGGCACACTTTTTCATCATGAGAGGAAAGAACATACAAAATAGCTATAAATTGATAAACTATTTCTTCATTTTTGTATACTGTACACATACACAAGTACTTAGCTGTCCAACCAAAAAGAAAACATAAACACAAAATCACTTCATTTCTAAAATGCATATTCGGGGAAAGAAAGGAATGCAGCTTGACAGGGAGCGAAGTTTTCAAATCGAGATTATGTGCATGGGAAATCCCAACTTGCAGTGTCTTCCTGATGTGATCGAAGATAAAACGTTCTTCAGCTGCAAGTGGTAGGAAATTAGGCAAACGTTTCGTTAGAAATCGACAGTTTGCGCGCACAAACTCGATTGCCGGTTTTTGCGTGTTTTCTACTTAATTTGATGATATTCCACGGTTATTTCGCGAAAAAGAGTTCATTTCGTGGAAAAGCACACATTTCGCATTACTTCACGAATAAAACTCATGCATATTTCATCATTGGAGGTGTAGTTGGAGTGCAGAATGTTCAAAATTGCATCTTTTTTTTTTTCACATTTCGCGATTTCGCGCATTGCGAAAATTCAATGTCCCTATCTATTAGTAACCTACTCACATACACCATCACTTTCGTCGGACTGCATATTTTGGAGGCTACCTGTCCGGCTAAAGCTCTGCACATGCCTGAATAACCTTCGAAACTCTTCACTTTATTATAGGGAATAACCTGATGACTCTCGCAGGCATCATTTGATCCTACATATACAATCTGCCAAGGGAATCTCTGCGGCAAACGAACGAAAAGAAGTTCTCTGTGCAAGTATGACAAGACAAGGCTCGACCAATGGCTACATAAGAGAAGAAATTAGGTCGCAGAGGATAAACCTCCGCTGCAGCTACCAGCTGTATGCACCAGATCACTTTGTTTTTCTCCACTCGATTTCTCCGCCTTTCTGCCGCTATGTAAGGACTAAATACACAACTTTCCGAGACAGAGGGTATTGTCCGTTTAAGCGTTTGTGAATATTCGCTGCCATTCCCCATCGAAGGAGCCAATTTCGTCGAGAAGGCTTTCTCGTTTGCATGCGTGTGGCCGCCACCAGTTCCGCCAAACGTTCAAAAGACAAATATAAGTCTGAGAATCAATGCAAATCATATCATAAATCAAACTGAATTAAATGCCATTATGCATGATTTAAATTTCTTCGAGGACAAGACAAGTTGAACTTTTGGGATTGCAACTGAGACAGTGAATTTATTGAAATAGGGCGGATATATTGAATTACCCACCTTCGCTCAGTTTCCCGCAGAAATAATTCAATTTGACATTATAAAATACATGTATGGTTTGTTTGCTATCTTTGAAGAATCCATGCTGGTGATTGTGTAGCTTTTATTGCAACATGTTTAGTATAGAATCTATAAGTGTGCAGATTTCAAAATCACTTCTATACTAAAACAAGTGTTCTCGGGTTACTACCAGGTTAAGTCGATATTAGAGTCCAACGTTTTGAGCGCATGCACTGCATACCCTGATGATGAGACAATACATTTGTTCGAATATGTGGACGCTAACATCGACTTAGCCTGTCTGATAAGCCGAGAACACTTGTTCGAATCATGTCGCTAGGAAATCTAAAATTCCTATTTGCTTCAATACTTTCCGGTCTACATCTAAAGTTAAAGAACTACTGCTTAAGTGTTTGTCACATGTTTCCAAAATTCCCTATGCATTTTGGTTATTTTAAGTTCCATTTGTTTAGTACCACTTTCGACTAATCTCTACGAATACTTGTTGTTCTGCTCCGTCCATATTTGCTCACATAGTAATCTCGACTGGACCTACGCTTTAAAGTGAAATTTAAACATTTGTGCAATGTGCACCCAGTGAAAAAACCTTTCCATGTTTAAAATCTTTGAAAAGTGTTGCTCACAACAGAATACTGCATGATACCAGGCTGCCTCATTTGGCTGTGCATGCTATTTTTAGATTTAGTGGATGATAAAATATATGTACACTCGTGCATTGATAGGTTCTTGTTATTTATTAATGATAGTGATATGTGTAATGCTTAAATTATTACATCACAGCATCTATATAAACAACAAAGGAATCTGCTTGAATTTTACTGATCAAAAAAGAAGTGTGTCTCTGACTCTGAAATTGTGTGTAGGGAAGAATCATAATGATGTTCACAGCAGGGAGCAGGCTCGTAAGCCCAGGCTAGCACCACAGTGGGGCCAGTGAAAGTCATAAAAAAATTTCATAGTAATTAAAAAGATTTGCTTCCTTTTACTAGTTGCAGGCCTAGATTTTTTCATATTTTTCGGAGAGTTTTATATAAAATTTTGATTTGTTTTGCCTACATGTACAATTATATTTTAGCCTGTTTTTTCATTAAAACTATTTAGTTTTATTTATCTATACTTTTCAGTTTGTCCTACATAGACATTTAATTGTATGCAACTTCTTGAGATTTTTAAATGTAGCATACCTATTAGTAAGAAAACATACTTTTCATCCATGAGGTCATTTTCAACTTCCATTATGTCACATTGTTTGTTATAAAATGTTTTTACCATTTGCAACAATTATAAAATTATACATATTGTAGCTGGGTATAGAATATATGGAAAAATAGTATGTATTTTGTTCAGTCTTATATGTTTGTATTTAGAATTTGTGATTTGCTATTGTTACTAATTCAGCAGTTCATTATGTGTGAGTTCCAATAAACACATTCTAAATGAATTGTTAATTTGTTTTGATTTACAGTTTTATACTTCCAATCCTTCGGTTATTCATGTAATGATTTTAATGTATTTTTAATTCCAAGGATATTTCCAAAATACACTTTGTAATTTTTAAGTCATGAATAATGATAGTGTCTGCATGAGTAGAGATTCTCTTTTTTTGTGTGTAGTGAAAAACAATATACTTGCCTTCTTTGTGAATGGTTTTGGCCATCTTTCAAAGGTATGAGCTTGAAGAACATGTACAGGGTTATTACAAATGATTGGAGCGGTTTCATGAGTTTGCTGCAGCTATATTTGACATATTGTCATGAAATTTTACAGTAATGTAGAGAAACTGAAAAAGTTTTCCTCTCTTGCAGGTGTGTTTCGGATTTCTGTCGGGAGAGCGCAGCACTGAGCAGTGAGTAAAGATGGCGACAGGCGCTGAGAAAGCTTATGCTGTGCTGGAATTTCATGCATATCAGTCGGTCAAAACAGTGAAATTGTAAGCGGTAAGGCTTCTGTTGCAATCGTTTCCGTAGGATCTTCGAAACGGTTGATTGTGGAATGTTCAGTTCTCTGCTTGCTCTATTCGTCGACTTTTGTGGGCTACGTGTGTAACTCACTGGCACGCGCTCAACAGTTTCTTCACTCACTGGAGGCCGACCAGTTTATTTCCCCTTACAGAGGCATTCCATAGTTGCAAACTGTGCGTACCATCGCCGAATGGAGTTGGCATTCGGTGCATCTTTCTTGAACATTGTTCTAAAGCGTCGTTGCCCTGTTTTGACCGACTGATATGCATGAAATTCCAGCACAGCATAAGCTTTCTCAGCACCTTTGGCCGTTTTTACTCACTGCTCAGGCTGCGCTCTCCCGACAGAAATCCGAAACACGCCTGCAAGAGAAGAAAACGTTTTGAGTTTTTCTACATTACTGTAAAATTTCATGGCAATTTGTCAAATATTATAGCTACAGCAAACTCATGAAACCGCTCCAATCATTTTTACAAACTGTATTTGTAATACCACTTAACAAATGAAGCACAATCATTTTATGTCGTTTTTCTACATCTTGGATTAAGGTAGATGAGGATGAATGGTAGATTAATGAAATGAATGAACCCTGTAATCCTGTGTTAAAATTGAGAAACCGCTGCGACTATATTCTCTGCACATGCTTCTTCTACATGTATATCTCTGAGGAAAGAGGATTTCTTCAATGACTACAAGTAGAAAAAGGTAAACCCTTTTTCTCAGCTTGAAAACAAATATTCTTCTTCTTATTACAGACTTGCTAAAGAAGAAATTGTTCCTTAGTGGTATGTTGAGGAATCCATCCTTTTTTCGTGTTCCTTTGTTTAGTCCCAATCTTGAAATAAACTTGTCATTCTTCAAGCGACTGGTCTCTATTACAGGTAGCTTGAAAAACAAATTTATTTCAATCCTGGGAAGTAGTTTCTCTTCAATTTTGACTAAATTCGTAAAAAAATGACTAAATCTACCTCAAGCTTGAGAAGCAGTAATTATTCACTTTTGACTCAATTTTAATGAAAAATTAATAAATTCACATCAGCCTTGAGAAGAAGTAATTATTCAATTTTGACTAAAGTTTAGTCAAAAAGTGAATAAAATCATCTCAGGCTTGATAAGTAGTGATTATTCAACTTTGACTACATTTTAGTGAAAAAGTGACTAAGTCCAGGTCAGGTTTGAGAAACAATCATTATTCAATTTTGACTAAATTGATTTCTTATATTTGACTACATAACTTACTGAAATGAAATGTCTAAATTCATAATACTGTTAAGCCTTGCTTCCATGTTAATAAAACACTGAAATACTGACCAAGGCAGAATCTATAGTATAAGAAATATATACACTAAAAAGGTGTATAAGATTCTGCCTTGGTTAGTATTTTAATGTTGTACGAAATGCATGTAGTCATTTTTGACGAAAATCGGATCGGTGCTTCTTTGAGTACTGGATTTAGTCAAAAGTGACCAAATTTTGCTAAATTTTGACTACGTTGTTTATACACTATAAACACTATAAACACTCACTATAAACCCACCAGCAGCTATAGATCGTTGAAAGGCAGTGGCACAACTACAGGGGGGACAGGGGGACAGGGAGCATAGCCCACCCAACTTTGGAAGAAAATCAATTCTAGGATGGCAAAGTGGGCAACCATTGATGGTCAAGGGAACCTCAAGGGGGGGCAGAGGGAATATTACATCCCTCGATTTCAAATTACATGCAAATAAAAATACATTTTGTAAATTTTTTTGCTCGCTTTTTGCTCGGGTTGCCTCCTTTTCGTACACTTATCGAGTGTAGCTAGGGGCCACCGGGAATCGGCCCTGGGCGCCGAACGATCTAAGTAAAATAAGTTGTAAAGGAGATAATGTCATGGCACCCCCGTGAAATTATTTACGACTAGTGGCGCAACCACAAGGGGGCAAGTGACATTGCTAACCCCCAACTTTGGACGGAAGTCAATTCTAGGGGGGCAAATATTGAAATGAAGAAAAGCAAGGCTGGAAGAATGTAAGAGTAGCAGGACGAAATGATACTCAAGATGGAATTAGTTTTCATATACGAGTATCTCGCATTTTTCTTCCAGACGGCCAAGAGCACCTGCAGAGGTGGCACAGAGAGGCAAGGGATTCGATTTCAAAGTTTAAGCAAAGAAAAATACGTTTTGTAAAATTTCCTTGACACTTCGCTCGCAACACCTGTTTTTCGTACAGCCTTATCAAGTTCAGAGCCGTAGCTAGGGGGCGGCACAAGTCGAATCTAGCCATCGAACAGTCTAAATCAAAAAAGTTGTAAAGGGGAGAATTCCATTGCGTCCCGTCAAATTATTTGTGTCCTATTAAATCAATATTGTTTTAAGTTTGCAAATAAGGCATAAGGCATTCTGGTTATTTGAGTTTCGTGCGTGTTTGCTGGGGTAAAGTAGCCCAACTCACGTCCAAAGACGATGCACTCTTATAGTGTGGAGAATTCACGACAGGTGGAATGTCAATGCAGAAATAAAACTTTGTTGCTTCCGTGGTTACGCGAAGAGTCGTTAGATGGCTCTGGCCGGTGTACATATTTAAAAAGTAAATTCCTTTGTTTGATATCCGATTTGCTTGCGGTTTGCTTATGCACAGGGACATTTTGAAGTGCCGGCCACTGCACGCATGGGCAATTTGCAGTTATGGCGGAAAATTATAAAATTTACAGCGTTTTGATCTAAGTTCCATCGTATGGTTAAAAGCAAAAAGTTTATTTCAATATGTATTACAATAGGATTCTTAACACATACACATACATGTTAACGTGTGGTTTCTTAAACATATAAATTGTTGATTTGGAAAAGACAATCGTGCTGTGCACAAAGGGACGGGGAACGAGTACTGGAAGAAGAGAAAGAAAAGGAGAGTGAGCGAGGATTCCCGCGTGATGGACGCTGAGCAAACGGCATCGGAATGAAAAAACGGTGACGAATATCTGCGGATTTCTACGTGTAGGCCTGAACTGCACGATTACATTACTCTGCCTAAAGGCCAAAATCGTTGAGTGAATGTTTTGAATATGCACGGATCATTGGGAAGGCCAGCTGGACTTGGAATGCTGAAACAAAACAAGGTGGGATGAAGAACTGATTTAGCCTCGTGATATGACAATGGAGGTAAGCTGCATATGTACTTTTAGCGTTGCATGAGCTCATGTATAGACGTTCGTTGGTAGATCAACCCGTTTGTTAACGTATTTCATAGCTTGTGATCCGTGTGGTACTTTGGAAAACGAATAAATAATCATTGTTTTCACCGCGTGGACGAGCACGATGTGGGTGGACGCCATTGATGTCTGAAAATTGAATTCTTAACATCTCGAGCGAAACCCGTGTGACATTTGATTATATATAAAGTGGTAATTTGGGTATGATAAATATTGGACGTTATATATCACAGAATTGCACTGCATGATGTACATTTGATATTGTTAGATTCTCGTTGGTCACATATATCAATTATATCAAAGATTTGTACTGCATGGTGTACATTTGGTATTGTTAAATTCTTGAAGGTCACATGACCATATATGGTAATATTCACGATCAACATATTGGCAGCTGATTCACAGATTATAGTTCAATAAGGAGATACATTCCTTGGTACTAAAAATAGTATATGCTTCAGTTAAGGTTGAAAAGCTCTGTTCAAGTTCTCTTAAATCAGCTGACTGATAATGCTCGTACAAGCATGAAACATGTGTAATTGTTCAACTCAATAAATGGGCTCATTGTTTCTTTGTGTTCATATTTCCGTTCTTTAACATTTTCTTTCATATGTATTTGGTTGTTCGTGACAGTGCATAAATGTTCAATTCTTTCTTTTCTGAGGGGGAATTCCGCATGTGTCTGTAAATTGGGTTAGTGTTGCTATTGTGGAAAGTGGGTGTTGTTGTCTGTAAATTAAGTATTTTCAACTTGGCATCATAAGGTATAGAAATTTCATTCCGAAGTGATCTGCACGCGTTACTGGCGTTATCAGGCAAATTTTCTTAGAACAAATAAGTTTAAACTAATGTCATTTAGCCCGTCTCAAGATTGATGAGACTCAGTTATTGAGTCGTTGCTGCCTGGTTTAAACCATTAAGTTTAAACTAATCTTATTTAGCTCTTCACATTGGGCCTAAAAAATATCTTGCTCGCTTTTCTCGCAATGTAATGCATTGTAAATTACTAGAGAGAGAAGTAAGACCAAATATGTAATTCAGACTGTTGTTGTCAAACAGTTTTGTTTTAAATGTATGAACAAATCGTTTTGAGGAAAAGGAGCACACACATGTGAGAGACAATTTATATCATTTTTGCTGTTGGTTTGTTATGAGGTGTATGAATTGATTGCGTAATGTATTTAAATAATATATATGTATTAAACAAACATTGAATGCGTACAAAATTTTGTGTTAACATGTTGCATATGGATTTTCTTATGTTACGTTGCTCCATGTAACATACGAAGTACTAGTTGATTGTTTCACCGAACGACCTTGTCCAAGGTCATTTGACACTATAGTTTATTTGGGCTAAAATTAAGCTATATTTTCATATCTTCTGGTAGATTTAGCTAATTTCTAAGTGTAGCAAATTGCCAGAAGGAGTTGATATGTTCTGGCCCACCTAGTACTAGGATGATTACCACACTAGCAATGTATTAACGGTAGTCATGTATTCCCTTCATTAAGAAACATAGGAACTATAGAATATTGACATATTCCCCTGGACTAATTAGAGAGTTACATGCTGCGTATGTTATGTAAATTTGGACTTGTGTTTTCTGCTTATTTCCTGTTATGTAACTGCAAATTTATATGTCTATTATCACCGCGTGTTATCCATTTACCTCGTAATGTCAATCGTCTGTTGAGATTTGGCAAAGCAAATACATTTTACTGGGATTCCCTTGTTTCTATAAAAGTCAACATCATATTTCCTATTCGCAACGTGGTTTGTTTCTCGATAATAGTAGGGATTCGACTTAAGCTCGGTCGGTGTTTATTATTGAGAATTAATTTGCATCTATTTAAAATTAATTTGCATGTATTTAGAATTAATGTACATATAATTAGAACTAATTTATGTATACAGCATGTTTATAAGTTTTATGAATATATTAATATTAATTTTATGAAAAATATGTAAATAGAAGGTAATTAGCGGTACTAAATGTTATGCATATGGTTCTATGTTAATTTCAGCAAGGTATGTAATGTATAAAACAATAATAATTAATAATTATAATATTGAAAATAAAAGTTTTAGGTTTATTAAACGCTATAAATGATGGTAATGATTGAAGGTAAGTGTCCAATTACAATTTAGGACTGACCCGGTACTCGAAACCAGGATATGTAACGGTAATAATTATAGTGTACTATGTAATAGTTGGTTTGTTTGGATTTGGTGTTTTAAGTCCACTTTATGCACAGTAAGGCTAATCGGGACTGGACCTACAGTTTAAAGTGGGATCCGAACCACTATGTGTTTCCACGTGTATCTAACCCGGGACCCCTTGAATTCAAGGCGACGACGCTACAACTCCGCCATCGGGGAGGCACTACTATGTAATAATATATATTATGCAATACGGTGATCTGAGACATTAGACAGAAGGCGGTGAACTTCGCGCAGGGAGACAACAAAGGAATTCGTATAATTTGCGGTCAAGGTCAAATCCTGTTCGAACACAGGAATAACTCGATTTACCAATCAGAAAACGCGTCGGTACATTATGAGAACCGGTTTTTCCAAGGTTACCCAGAACGCAAGAACGTGGGAAAGGTATGCATCTGCTTAGGACAAGAAAAGGATTGAACCAGACAACAAAGGATGTTGGGGAATGCGCGGTCAAGGTCAAATGTTGTCCAACGAGAAGATTCTGTCGGTCGCTTATAGAACCGGTTGTACCCAAAGTATGTTACCTAATTAATATTCCGCTTAGGTTTGCCACAGGGCACGGGATGCTGTAGCATGAGATTTAGATTTAGAAAGCTTGCTTGTCAGAACATGCTTCTGTCAAATTAGGTCAAGGTTACCTAGATCGCAAGAACAAAGGAAATGAATGCAACGGCGTAGGACATGGAAGGGATTCTGCCAGACAACAAAGGATGATGGAAATGAGGTCAAGGATAGCGAGACTGTAAGAACAAAGAAACCGTCGGTTGATAAATTAACCAATCATAAAACCCTTCTCTTTATATTTTAACCAATCAGAGAAAGCGTGGGTTTTGCTTACGACGTATTGAAAGCGTTTGAGAACGGCGCGAAGTTAGTTTGTAAAGTGTTTGTGAAGTATTGTGTCAGCGAAGACAAGTTTCGATAATTGTCTGAGAGTTGCAGACAAAGAAGAGAAGAGAAGCTCTATTTAAGGTAATCGAATTTTTTATTATGTAGTGTGTTTTGGTTAACGCCTATTATTATTTGTCTGAAAGGGTTGTTTTTTACGACGATGTCCCTGTAAGTGATCCGTCCATTTTCTGTGAGGCAGTGAAAACATCAATGGCTCAAATATGGGGGGGAGTCAATTTTCAAATGTACTAGATGAAAGACAAAGGTACGTATTTTAGACGGTTTGGAGTGCTAGGGCGAGAGGTATCAATTGAAATACCTAATCAGGTTGTGGGGGACCCTCAATGCTTAGTTGCGTCAATGTTTCAATTTCTAATTAGAAAAGTTTTCTATGATGTGTTATCGGACTGTCAAGTGAGATTGGTTATATTCGACAATGAAACCAATAAGCATATTTATATCCCTTGGCGTCGCCTTCCGGCATTAAATCCTGAAATAAATCAGCACTATGTGACCAAAGTGCTGAATAGTAGATGGATCTTTCTTTGTGGATTAAACTATCAAATGTATGGCCCATATTGTCGAACCAAAGCTCGGAAGAGGAAAGAACAAGTACCCTCTTTACAGAAAGTACGCCCCCTTACTGTCAATAAACGAACTTAACCAGAGAGCTGTTACTAATATGACTAATGATGATGTGCTTGCAATACGCTATTGCATATGCACAAGCCAAAGTTGACAAAAATATTAACAAAATTCAATCATTTAAAAAATGTGACAATGAACTGAAAGAAGCTGCTATGCGGTTTTGCCACGAAGAAAATGTTGACCCAACCAATGGGTGCGCTGTAAGAAGATATAATAAAATTTCAGAACCAATTGAGACCAGAATATCAAATTGTTGTAATTCAGTGAAAACGGGGGAGAGCTAGTATGAAGTTATTCGATGCACACCATTCGCCCCGGAATAAATTAATATATGTTATCACAATCAACATTGTGATATGGTCAATTTCGTTCCCACATTTATTGTTAAATAATATTATTGTCCCAAATGCCAAGCACGATTTAACAATAAGTATAAATATACTAAATGCACTAGATATTGCTCATTGTGTGAAAACACACACGACAATGACACCACTAACACTATCCCGAGAAAATGCGCTGCATGTACAGGATATTTCTGACCACAAAATGCTTTGAGAATCATTTGCGCACAGAATGGCGATCCGGTGTTTGCCAATTTATGTTTACCAATGTAATGCATGTTACAAAGTTGTGAACAAGAGAAAGCGCAAATAACCACAGAAATGCAATGAATTATTTTGTAAGGGCTGTAATGCTTTTGTTGAGCCATCACACACATGCTATATTCAACCTGTCAAGCCTGATCCGATTGCAAAGTTTCATTATATTCTCTACGATTGTATGCTGGTAGAGGACGAGGAAAATCAGAAACACGAAGTCAATTTTGCAAATGCCAAACAGGCCTGTTACGTATGCGTGTAAAGACACCGCTGCAGATTTCTGCGAGACGTGCGGTCCTCGTGTATATATATTTCCCCAATATTCAAGAATGTATGCACTACATACAAACACCAAGGGAAGGGTTTGATAAAATTGTCGGTATAGCACCTAATGAAGGGCGCTATGATTCACACTTTGTTTCAAAAAACCTGATTGTCAAGCTGAATATTACCTCATCAGTAATTATGCAGGGGAGGAAAATAATAGAGATGTCCAGTGACGCAACCACATGCGGGAGGGAGGTGAATACCCTACTTTGGACGGAAGTGAGTTTTAGGGGGGCGAGGAGGGACAAATATTGACGGCCAAGGGTACCTGCAGGGAGCAATTACCGCCCCAATTTCAAATTGTATTGCAATAAAAATACTTCTCTTAAAATTTTCTTGTCGCCTCGCTCGCAATACTTATTCTTCTTAATCTTATTAAGTTCACAGCGGATGTATTTAACTAACTAACTATTTAAATGAAAAGAGCAGAACTCAGGAAGCAACTTGTGTTAAGAGGTTAAAATACTGCGGGGGAAAGCGCCCTTTAAAAGAGAGAATGCTATGGCGCCCCTTGAGATTATTTGCGCCACATTAAATCAATATTGATTTCAGCCTCCAAAAAAATTGGATTTAAAAATTATCTTGCTCGCTTAGCTGGCAATTTATACTTGATTTCTCGAACACATTGTAAATGACTAGAGAGAGCAGTAAGACTTCTCTTAAGTGCATGAACAATTGCTTTCAGGAAAGGGATCGGGAACATTTGAGAGAGAATTTATGTGATTTTTGCTGTTGGTATATTATGAGATGGATTAATTGATTGTGTAATGTAATTAAATAATATATGTTTTATATATGTCTATTGAATTTAACTTTGAATACATACACAATTTAGTGTTGGCGTTTTGTATATGTATTTTCTTATATTACGTCGCTCCATGTTGCATATGTGAAACATATTGTGCATGAAAATTATACATGCTTATGTATAAAATAAGTTACCGTATATATTCGGGATGCATTGATTAAAAATTTTCTGTATTTTAAAAATAGTTTTTGTGCTTGTTTTCCATTATTAATGTGAAATTGAACATGTTGAAAAATAATTCAAATCGATTGTTCGAAAACAAATTATTTAGCACCGACTTATACTCCTCCTTGCGTAATTGACTAAGAAAATAACATCTTTGATACTACTATTATTATTACTACTACTACTACTGCTACTAGTTAGTAGTAATAATAATGATAATAATAATGTAATAATATACTACTCAAAAAAGTGGAATATTGTTATGTAAGGCACAACAAGTTTGGTATATTAGGCAATATACTCTCCCAGCTAACTGTAGAGCAGGCAAGCAAAATCAAGTCTATGCGAAAGTAGTGACGGGAGATGGCTCAACCAATGAACACGTGAGAGGAACGGAATTATGTGGAGTGTGGGGAAAGCGACTGCCTCCCCAGCAGCCTGCACTGCTTTTCTCTGGCCACTCGATTTTTCTCGCTTCTCTGACGGTATGCGAGGCCTTGCTTCCACAGTTAGCTGGGACAGACTATAGGTGATAGGCACAGTGGCATATGTCGGCAAAAGGCGATAACTTTTTGTGATGAGTGTAATAATATTAATATTATTATTGCCACATTTATCCAGGTACTTGCCCCCCCCCTCCCAGACAAAAAATCGTGTTTGCGCCTCTGTGAAGGATCTACCAATTTTCTCTATTGTTACAGTTTATGATAGCAAAGTTTCTGAGAAGTGTTTCCAGAGCTCGAATCAAAACACTAGCAGTTTGAATGATTCAATATGTGGAGCATAATTTGGGGCTGGCTTGTAACATTTACAGTGGAGCTGTATGATTTCTCAATTCTTGCAGTGGTCAGCTTTAAAGGACACGCTTCCCAGCTGTTTTATTGGGGGTTTGAATCCTGATTGATTTCTGTCATGCGTTTTTCTCCTGCATCAATTGGCCAAGCGTTCGAGACCTGTTTGGTTTAAGGGCACCTGCATAATATACGTAGTTGCTAAATATTTTGGTATATGATTCTGATTAGGTGCTGGAAATTTTAACTACAATATCCAGAGTTCGGGTTTCTAGCCGATGCAGTTCTCCATAATATATTTTCACAAGTAAATTAGGGGCTGGAGAGTCATGATAAGTTCATAGGCATAGAGCTTGTTTTTAGAAATAATTTGAGTTAGTTGCAAATTTGATATCGCCTTTTTTCTCTTCGTTTATATAGTCTTTCCACAAAGGTAATTATTCATTAGCTTGTAAAATATTTTTCTTTGCCAAAGTTCCGTATTCTTTGAAACATAACTTTTCAGCCATTTTAACTGAATTTCAATACTCTTTTAAAAGTTCTTTATTTTCAATCCTTCAGATTAATTTAATTTCGAAACAGGGCAATGAGCAACACAGTAATTTTTCAACACTGAAAAGATTAGCCTTTCCTGATTTAATAAATTTTACTCATCTAGATGTTCGATTCCCAGTGCTCCGGAGATGGCACTGAACCAATGTCTCTGCTCTCTATCCGGCAATTGATATTATAAAGTTCCAAATTTGTGCTGCCCACAACTAACATCGACCATGGAACATTGATTGATTTGTTGTTTTAAGTTAATTTTATGCAGAGATAGGCTAATTGGGACTGCACCTATAGTCTATAGTGGAGTCAGAACCACTTTTGCCTCCACCAGATATGGAACTCGACCATGGAAAAATGAGGGAATTAAGCAAAAATTTGTTTTTTTTCCGCAGGTAAATATATTTTGTGAGGTTGCCGTGTTTAATAAGCTTAAGATATTGTTGTGTTACTATGTACTATGTTCTTTTGGTGATACTCCTCTCTGCCCAGTTCTACGAATACACGAGATCTTTCCCCTCAGTCGCTTGTCCTCTCTCTGTTCCTTCTCTCATCATTTGCTAATGTAACAGTCGTCTGCATGATCCTCAATCATCACCAAAGCTGGCACTTCTTGGTAGGATTCATTGGAGAATCTGGTGGACACTTCCATGCACTGGAAAATTCTTCTGAGTTGGAGAGCGCACCGATGATTCTGTATTTGCCAGGACTGTGTGGATCGGAAAGAAAACGCTTGGCTGTTTCCATATCGGCATACTCGCAGAACTGCTAAAAGATAGAGAGAAGAGAATGAAGAATGTTTCCCGAATGACGTATACATACTCTCCCGGCCTGTCTCCACAATTAAAAAATAATTTAATTATAATATCACTTGTGACATAATAATAGTGATTATTGATAAGCTAGTTACATTAGCTTACACTTTACTTACTTACTTACTTACTCCACGGCTCTACAGCCCATACAGGGCCTTGGCCTCCTTGGTGGTAGCTGGCCACTCATCTCTGTTCATCGCTCTAGTTCTCCATCCTCTTATGCCCATTCGTTTCAGGTCTTCTTCCGCCTGGTCGAGTCTTCTCTTCCTGGGTCTGCCAACACTCCTCTTGCCTTCTTGTTTCCCTTGGTAGATATTATATACTGCTCTGTCTGGTTGCATCCTTTCTACGTGCCCCAGCCAGCTAAGGCGTTTGGATCTTATTTCACTTGTTATACTTGGGTTCTGGTAAAGTGTAGCTAGTTCTTCGTTTGTCCTGATTCTTCAGATGCCGTGTTTATTGGTTGGTCCATATATCTTACGTAAAACCTTCCTCTCCCATATATTTAGCCTTCCTTCTTCCTTTCTTGTCAGAGACCAGGTTTCCGACCCATACATCACTATTGGTCTCATTGTGGTTCTGTACAGTCTTAGTTTCAGCTTTCACTTGTAACGATTTTAATATATTTCCAAATGCATGATAGCATCTGTTGCCTGCTGTTATACTTGCTTTTGCCTCTTTGACAATGTTGTTATCTTCGTTATTGTTGAACCTAGATATTTGAAATTTCCAACTCGCTCAATCTTTTGACTGTGTGTTTCGAACTCATTTATAGTTTGATACCTGTTCTTGTTTCTTGTTGATATCATGTAGTTTGTCTTATCCTGGTTTATTTCCAGTCCATCTCATGTCTACCTTGTTGTATTTGTTTCAGGGCATCTTCTAGTGCTTCTGGTGTTCTGCTTAGTAAGGCAACGTCATCAGCAAATGCAAGGTATTGTATTGTCCTATTTAAGATGGTTCTTCCAGGATTTATTTCAATCTTTCGAATTACATGTTCCAAATTTATGTTAAACAGCAGTGTGGAGAGGCTATCTCCTTGTCGTAGTACATTCGCAATTTGAATTTCTTCGGATAATTGGTTTTGTATTAAAATTTTGCATTTCGAATTTCTTAAGGTAATTTCTGTCATTTTTTCTAATTTTTCTGGGATATACATATTTCTCATTATCTTATAGAGTTGTCTTTTTGTATACAGTTAAATGAATGTTGAAAGTCAACATACAATTGATGTATGATAATATTGTGTTCAAAACGTTTCTCTTATATCATTCATAATACAAAGATTTGGTCTATTGTTGATATATTACTTCTAAATCCGTAGTCCCCTGTCAGTCCCCTGTCAGTGTTTCTACGTAACGTTCTAGTCGTCTTGCCAGAAATTTTGTAAATATTTTGTATGTCACGTTAAGGAGAGATATGCCCCATAATTCTTACAACATGTCTTGTCATTCTTCTTGTGTATCAGACATATTATTGCTACTGTCCACTCTTTTGGCATTTCAGATTTTTTCCAGATCTATTTAATAAGCTCAAAGATTTGTTTTCTTAGTTCTGCTCCTCCATATTTGAGCATTTCAGCAGTAATTTGATCTTCTTGTATTGCTTTGTTATTATTAAAGCTTTGTATGGGTTTTGTGACATCTTTTTAGTTCAGGCAAGTCTTGTTCTTCATGCCATTGTTGGCCATTTCTTACTTGTGATATCCTATTTTCATTTTCATCAAAACCTAATAATTCCTTAAAATATTCTGCCCATCTACTTATTATTTTCTTTTTATAAGATTGCCTTTTTTTATCTCTGCACAAATTTGTTTGCTGTTGGATTCCATTCTTATAGTTTGCTATTCTTTGATACATATTCCTTATTTCTTTCTTGTTATGTAGTCCATTTAGTTGTACTAGGTTTTTGTTTTTCTCACTGCCGTTTTTTCTTCTACATTCTCGTTTGGCTTCTCTTCTTTTCTCTATCCAATTCTCCACACTTGCTCTGATCTTCCTTTGGAGAACTTCATTCCCAGCTACATTTCTATCATCTAATGCTTTCTGGCAACTCTCACCAAACCATTCCTTTCTTTCAGTTTTGGAATGCAGATTCAGAAAGGCGGGGAAAAATACAATTGTCATATGAAACATTTGTCTGTACCACCTACCGTTTTCCGTGTAGAAAATGGTTTTGCAAAAAAAGGAAGGTGAGCCAAATCAAGTATACCGAGCTTAACAATTAAGATAAGTGCAGCACTATAACAGTTTCGGAAATTGCAGCTTTCCAACCATATGCCACATGATGACTGCGGGACTAAAAAAGGATGAAACCGGGTGACCCAAAAAAGGGGGTCTAAAGTTAGGGAAGAACTCGAAAATTTCAAATGGTAAGGGGGTCCAGTAATAGCTCGTTTTAAAGGTCAGAGAAAACGTGAAAAGGATGCGAACATGATTTTTTAATCCACTGATCGGTTTTAAAATGGCGACCAAAACAATTCCGACCCCTGAAGTTGGTGTTCCAACGTGAGGAATTACGTACGTAAATAGCAAAACACAAACACTGGACAGAGTACATGAGATCCTGTACAAAGAATGCCAGCGGAACAGCTGTTTATTCGTGACAAGGTTTCTAAATGGTTACTAAGTGTATTTTCGTCTTTATATTACATTTTAAATTGAATCAAATTTTATAATTCCTGCCTTTAAATTCTCTCTCAATATTCACTTATTTTCTGTCACTTACTTGGGCGAATGCTAGGAACAGCATTTGTTCGTGGCTGTATTCTTCAAACCCAGGAAGCCTCGGCTCTGGGCCTTTCCTTTGCACATACTTCCGGTAGGCTCTTATGGACTCCCTAATCCCTCCGTTGTCTGCTATGTTTTCTCCTAACGTTAACCAACCATTCACCTGTAAATGAAGAGAAACGTTAACGAATGTGTGTAATAACGACGTATTCCTATTGGGTTCATTCGATCTTCAATTCGCATGTTTTGTTGAACACAGCTTGGGTTTATACTTTGTATCTTATTTAATAACTGGCATGTTGTGACTGATTCGATTTTATCTTACGCATGAACACTTCCTACGGTCCTGCGAAATAAGCGGAACGTTCCTACGTATTATTAAGCTAGTATTTGCTAAACCTATAATTGCTCTTAATGTTTCTAAAATTTACAGGATATTTATAGCTCACTAAGTAAATAAACAGAATACATTTCGAAATAATACATACGTATGGTCTAAACACGTGACGCAGTAACATGTGTTGGTTTTAACTAGTGTTTAATCTCTGACCTTGATTCATCCACCCACTCCTAAAGTCTGCCTGCAAATTTACTTAAGCATCTTTATCGGATTTATCGATATTGTGTGGATATTTTATCTTATTGCTGAGACCACTATCAAAAAATTCTTGTGATTGCAGATAATCTATGTGTATAATTTGAATAATAAACAAGGATGTGTCCGACAGCTATAAAAAACAATACCTGTAAAATATAATTAAAAATTATTTGCTATTGAAATAAATATTCTCAATATTAATTTAAGTGTAAAGTTATTCAACTAACCCCAGTAATTGTGTATTCCAGCTTTTGTCATTATACGCGGAAAGAAGCTAAAGTGTTGGCACTTGCCTACATCTACATGCATAAACGATTTTTCAATTTCTCAGCAAAAGATCTTGTTCCAAATGGTTTCCACGTAAATCTTCTATTGTATCATCTGTCCTCTTTAACTTTAGTATATCGAACTAACATGACATCATCAAAACTCACTACTCTAAAGCAATAATAAATATATAACAAAATTTCGATTCACTAATAAGGAACACTACTATCGAATTAAAAATTATGGAAGTTTCGACTCTAAATTAACCAATAGATCTGCTTAAAAATGTTTTACATCTAAATTTAACCTATTCAAGTCTACGTTAAGCTATGTTAACCAAAACTCTCCTCGATGTTCCTTTCGATTTTTTATCGTTGTGAGAACAATAAATGTGCTCTTTGTGCGGTGTTTTCCAAACACCTCACTTCTATCACTACTTCTATGACCGTTAGTACGTGAAAACTGCGGGCTGTCCCTGCAAGAGGTGTCCCCACGTTGTTTTCAACACATGTACTTACACCGTTGAATAAAAACTGTATAACATCGGTCTTGTATTTTTGAATTGACAATGATAATTGGTTTTAAAAACACACGCAAATATTTTCAACACAAGACCAATATCGTATCTGTAGGACTACCCAATACTAATAAATAGTTGTTCACAAAATTCACAAGAGCCTTTCTTGGTCAATTTCAAATACTGAAATATAAGTATTGTATTCTAAACCTTTCTGCCTGCAGTGCATTAAAATTTAATCATGATCGGATCACAAGTTTTTTTAAAGAACTTGAACGAAAACACAAAAAACAGCACTTTATTTTCTCACGACGATAAAAAATTGAATGCACACTAAAACGAAAATTGGTTATCATAGCTTAACACGGAATTCAGTAAGGTAAATTTTGATATAACTCGTTTTTACGAAGGTCTACTGTATTAATTAGAATCCGAACTCCGGTATCCTAATTTTTGATCCAATAGCTGTAGTAATCGCTGCACAAAGCCTCTGACAATATGCATTCAATATCTTGCTCCAATCTTCTTCTTTTGTATTCTTGCTCAGAACGAAATTCACTAGGGATGCTAAAAAATCCCGTTGCCCAGATTCCCGGCGATTCGAGAGGTCCTCTAAGTTTGAATCATTGTCTTTGTTTCTTATATATTATGCATTTATTCATTGTCCATTTCCATCATAACTATTAATCTATATAGGCAAAACAGCAACGTAAATTAAACGTAAATAATTTTTTTTCTGGTATATCCCTTTCAAAAACATCAGAGTGTTCGCAGTATTTTTTGTCAGGGAGGGCAGAGTAATATTTCATGTCTTCGCACTTTCACCTGCTTCAATCAACAATCCCGGTTATAGAACACAGAACACCAAAGAAAGAACAGCGGTGCCTTGACCAGAGCTCAAATCATCATCAGCAGCAGTGCAAACACCATGTCTGTATTATGAATTTCAAAGTTATACGCATATCAACGTACATAAACTTGAGGGTGTGGCCATTAACAGCCCCATAGATTGTAAATGTCGTGTATTAGGTTACGTAGTATCACCCTGTACCCACAAAATTTCTTGTTGTGAGAAAATTCGGAGGAAGTAAAGCTGTTTGCATTAGTTTTGGAAACAGTTAAGAAAAGAATAATAATTTTAATAGAAAGTAAATGGGTTTGATAGAACATTCAGTTTGCAATATCAGTGAACTTCATGTACATGCTCATCTAGGTACAGAGGTGGTTGGCCAAACTCAATACCACATCCAGTATTTCTTCCAGATGTCTCAGTATTTTGCTTACATTTACACTGGCATAGAAATGACAAACACATGAATGTGTTAATAATTTTGAAAGCAATGGGTTCATATTTACTGTGCTGAATTGTATTTAAGTGAAGTTTGTGCTGATAGTGTCAACAATGAATAATTATTTTATAATGAAAGCTATTAAACTCCCAAGTACATTTTGTTGTCTTATGAAATGTACATCATACCGTAGGATATGTTACGATATTATGTTCAGTGAGAAATGATCATCTAAATGTTTTGACCATCATGAGGAAACTTGATGTTTTTTGAACAACCAACATCGACTTTACCATTCTTCTGGGACAGTTTGGTAGCAGTTTTGACGTACTTAACTTATCTATATATTTGATAACCTTACGTGTTTATCTCCAACTGTGAATCTAGAATACTGGTTCACGAAACACATGGCTCTCTCCTTATATGTTTTAACTGTAGTTTTGTTCCACCAATCCCTCAGATCTCCATGCCTGTCAAACATCCTCCCTGAAGCAAAATATGTGCATTAAATTTCCCATAATAAAGTAACTCGATAAAGTTTGTTTCAACAGTTATTCCTAATTCAGTTCAGAACGTAATTTATTTCTACAGGTTAGAAGATAGAAAGCGTATTTAATTGTGTACAGACATTTAAATTGCTATGGTAATAGAAAATATAATGCATGAGATTAAGGCACGGATAAAAATATTTGATTTGAACTAAGTTAAATTTGATTTCAGAGTAATTTAAACTTTTATGAAGAGGGCAGCGTGTGTCACTAATTTATTATTGGTAGGATTAGTACTATTTGTTTCGGATTATTGTCAAAGTATTTTTTGCGTGTTGAATTATTTGTTCTGTAAGTTTCTATTTTCATTATCTTACACACAATAGTTCTCTGCTACTACAAACACGCTACCTATATTGTTTTCAAATCAACAAATTTAGTAACATATGATGTGTTCATAATAATTTCACAAACTAGTCAAAGAACCCTGGAAGTTAAGTGGCGAGATAAAAACTTTGATTTAACTATTTTTTCCCCCTGTGTCCAGCCTATTATCTCCATAAACGAAGGGAAAGAAATGCTGAAGGCGTGAGAATTTGTCGTCACGGAAAACGATAATCACTGATTGTGACATGAGAAAGCTTTAGCACTGGATAAATCCTATATTCGACGCTTCTCATTTTCACACATACCCTCTCCTCTCTTCAATATAAGAGAAATATTTGACTTCGTATGCAAGAAGGATGAATCCTGCTTACTTCAGAAAGTTAAGGAAGTTTTTGACTTGTAAGTAGGGCTGGTAAAGGAGAGACCACGTCCTCATCCTCAAGTCACCTTCCTATCTCCTCTTCAAGTTCCCAGTTTCTTCATGAATTTCACCATCGCGACAACAGATCACGAAGGTCCTCATTTTTCTATCGCGCTCCAAAAATCGAACATCTTCTCCAACTCTTTCTCCACATCGGCTGTGAGGCTGAGGAATTAGTTTATGCACTGAGCAGTAAGTTCCTTCGCCGCCTTCAGCAAACGTGTACCTCACTCCCTCCAGAGTACTCGTTAGACCTTTCCGTGTCAAGCAGACTAAAAGGCTTATACATGTGAATGATACTCTCATGATGGTAATTCTTAAAATATCTTGCAGTTATCTTAGCACTATTTTAGATTTTGCACACTGTATTTTGTGTACTCCAACTCTATTGTATACTCATCGTGGTTTTTTGGAGACGCTCATGCAATGGGGTACAAAATTGGTGCCCTACAACCATGCCAGAATTCACACCATTAGGGCGACAGAAATATGAGGTCAGGGCCAAAAGGGATTTAATTTCAAACACTGTAATTTACGGTAATTATTACAAAACCGTTGCACGATCATGGTTACTTCAGACTGACTGAGTATTTTTACGGGGCAACACGAGGGAAACTGTTCGCGTTTGTCTTCCCCTGGATACAATTATTTTGCTTCCCTCTCCCTACAACAAATCCAGCGGACGTCCATGATTTTCTTTGGTTGCCCCAAAATGTTTTCAAAAAGGCACATTTTATTGAAGTTTCAGCCATAAATATATTCCCAGACTCCTACTATGAAGTTTTATACTCCCAGACAAAAAAAATCTGGACAATCCTGTTTGGCGAAGAAAGTATATTTGAGAAAAATGAATGTCATGTGACTTCGATGAACCCCAAGGAAAATAAACCACGAGCCGCAACTGAAACGTCGACATCCGTGGCGGAGTAGTTGTACAGTGCGCAACAACGGCAGGGGTCCCTTGCTCGAATCACGGCCTGGTCGTGGGTGTTCTGTGTGAGGATTATTTCATTGATTTCATCAGATCATTACTCATTCTAAAAGCTGCTATTAGCCAAGAGTGACAGAAAATAGACGCTAAAAATATTAAATAATAATTAACGGATTCATTAATATGCCCTTGTAATCAAGGAGTCCCGGTTCGGATCTCACTTTAAACTATAGATCCAGTACCCATTAGCCTTAATGTGCATAAATTGGACTTAAAACACCAAATCAATCACCAATCATGAAAATGAAACTGTATTTTTATAAAGAATTTATATGGATGTTATACCTTTAATATCAACGTTTTTATTACTAATGTCTTGACCGAAAGATGTAAATTTTATATTTTTTGCTGCCAAACTTTTGATATTTTCTCATAGTCTTCTGATTATGATTATGTATAGCATCCTTTTGGAATAATTTAACAAGGCATCGGTAAGTAATTAGTAAAATATTGAATACCGAGTAGATTGTAACATCTTTGGAGATAGTAGTATTTAGTGTTCCTGTATAAACATAAAACACATTTATCTATATATTGGCTATTCATAGCACTGTAAGAAAGTTATAATTAATAATAGTTCTTGTACTGTTAGTAAAATGTATACGAATCGTACGCATTGAAAAATAAATTTTCAATGTAAGTTCTTTGCACAAACAGTGACGACATGTGAATTTTCAAAGAGAATTTTGACCTACCGGTATTGTCGAATCCGTGAGTCAATTCATGGCCCAGAATGGTTCCAAGAGCTCCATAGTTAAGTGACCTGAAAAAAAGTTACCAAGGTTTTGAATTATGAATATTTAGAATCATGATTCCTAACGTGGTTTTCCACTGATAACTCTTCCAAGGTTTAGAAGCTATTCAATAGGATACAAATGCTTTCAAATTGTGAAGATTTTTCTATGATTCCTGCAAAGAAATATTTATTTCCGAAATGGTGGTCACTATTACCTTAGCATTTCGTGACTACTACATTTTTCAAACAATACTAAACGAAACATTCCAGTCATTTATGCACATCCTTGAACGAAAAAACGCACCATTCCATGGGGTACCAGTTTCAAATCCTATAGTCTCCATTTGAGTCATGTGGGATAGAATTTTTAAGTGCAGAATGCTTGAATTCTAGTCCATGCAGTAGTCTATTGTTATATTAACGTAAAACTCTTCACACACCTGATATGTTTCTTCACTGATGAATTTTGGATTTTCAATTCAAATGAGAAACACAAAGATTAACAATGGTAGCCAGGATAACACTATTTTTTTAAAAATGAAAATCAATATACTATACATACAGGGTTAGCCTAAATAGACACTTTCAAAGTTTTACAGAAAGATGAATTTCCCTTTTGTAACACAACAAATTTATATCAATGCGATAGTCTAGTTCTCCTCTCCCACGACTTTCTTCTATATGTAGAGGATTAAGATAAGGTGAAGAATCCTGGTAAATAATTCCCCATTTCTCCCACTTGGAAAGTTCTTCTTCTAAAGTTGTCTGCTTGATATTGGTACGGCATAAGGTGTGCTTGTAGTAGGTGTTACAGTATCTAATCGAATCTTGCAAGGCTGAACAATTGCTTTTCTCGGTTTATCCGAAAATTGTACGTGATAATAAGACATAAGTTTGAACAAATCAGCTTTCTGCGAATTGTCGAAAGGAACATTTCCAAAAACAGACTCATAAGTGGATTTCTTAGATGGCATATATTCTACATCATCATTCAAAGTTGACACATCACGTAACAATCTACATGAATAACCTTCATTTTCATTTAATGTATCTTCGGAAGAAAAGTTAGACCTTGTACAATACTTCGAACCTTCTGTAGAAGAATATTGGTGAGGTAAAACATTGGAAATTTCCTTTCCTTTATAATTTAACAAACTTACATTTCCTTCTTTAAAATCAATTTAAGCTTTATATTTCCTCCAAAACGGAACTCCTAAAATTACATCGGCATTCAACTCCTAAAGAACAAAGAATTCAATAGAAAAATATTCTTGATTTATCTGCAGATTAATAATTTTACTACCAACATCTTTACACTTCTTGGATCCAGCGAAACATGTGAATTTTACATCTTCCACATTATCCAGTTTAATGTTGCCAATCAAAGACGAAAGTTTACACCAAACATCAAAACTTAGAATATTTACCTGACTTCCAGAATCTATAGTACAAACTACAGGTATTTGACAAATAATTCCATGAATAATTGGAACCTCAGTTAACGGAACCGAATATCATAATCGCTAACAGTCTACTAAGGTTCTTCTTCAAACCATTCCAATAAAAAAATCACTTGTAGTGATTCTGATATTAAGTCTTTATCATCACGTACATCCATAATTTCCTGTGTTTGAAATAATTTCGTTTGTTCAAATCTGGCTCTCTGAAAGAAAGCAAAGAGAACGAGACACTTCCATCAGCTCCCTTAATTTAAATTAGTTGTTGATTGGGAAGATGCCCCAATATTACACTGTTAAAAATGGCTTAGTCAATAATAATATTCATTATAATGTATAAATAGATATATTCGCGCGGGTTTTAGTCAAATTTCAATAAACCGGTTCCGAAAGTGAGTAAGTTGGCGTACTCAGTCTGTATCATGTCTATATAGTCATTGGTATAGAATATTTTATTTCAAGTTTTGCAATCTGATTGAAATCGAAATCATCTCAAAAAAAGTTTTCATCCATCTTCTCTTGAAGCAGACATTTTCGTACTTACTGTCAATAGAAAGGCATAACTATTTTCTCTCTCGGCAGAGCTTTGTTTCTGCGCGCACTTCTTTGCGCGGAAGGATACTGCTACCATGAACATCATGTTGTGTAAGCTAAATTAACGGAACCGCTTGTAGCGTCATGCCATTTTTTTTTACAACCGAACCGCATACAAGAAGATGTTCTTAAGTCAATTAAATCCTTGAAGAAGATAAGATTGCATTTTGTGGGGAAGAACTTTGGAAAATCTTCTGTGAATTTAGAACGTAAGTATATTTCGATATCGAAATCTTTGTTTGTCTTCTACTACTCGAATATGGCCGCAACTTTCTTTCGACCAGGGCTACTTAATGCGTTAATAATATTTTAATAATTTACAAATGCCTTGTAAAACTCGAGGAAAATCAAACTCTATTTTTTAGAAATTACATTTGTACAATTTTTGCTGGTTTGCTGCACAGAAATAAACGAACTTGTTCAAACGTAGCAACAGGAGCATTACCGGCATGCTCGAAAATATTCTCCTCTATTTCACCTCGTTTTTATTATTATTATTTTATGGTAGATTTTCTACGTACGTAATTCTCAGGAAGATTGCCTTGTTTAACTTTTTACTGCCTTTAAGTACTACACAATTTTGTCATAAACATACTGCACAATATTATCCATAATTTTTCTTTTTGTGGGAAAATTGTCACTAAAAGCATTTAATTTCATATAATTCGTGCAGCAAACCAGCACAAATTGGCAAGTATTCTGCGATCATAAAAGCTTGATCTGGCTAAATTCGGCAAAGCAGAGGAATCCTACACTGACCAGATGGGCTTTATTAATCCAAGAATATAGCTTTGAAGTAATTGATATAACGGGCAGAGATAATAAAATTGGCGATGCATTAAGCAGAGCTCCAATAAAACCCCAACAAGAGCCAGAAGAAATAATTCGATTGTCTATAAATGCGATTGTGGAGGAAGAAATGAAAAATGTAATAAAAGAAGAATGGGTTAAAGAGATGAAAGAAGATGAAGAACTTCATACCATGTTTAGAGTATTGGAAGTTGAAATTGTCGAGGGAGAAAGCAAGATCAGAACAGGAAGCATCAGAGGGAAGTATAGCATTATAGAAGGCATGATTTTTAAAGTGAATGCTGAAAATCCATACCAAGTAAAGGCTATGTGTACCCGAAACAAAACTTTGCGACTAGCACGCCGTTTCTATTTCTGGAAGACTCTGAAAAAAGGATGTTGTGGACCATGTTAGAAACTGTGTTATGTGCATACAAACTAAGCCAGCCAAATGGAAATTGAAAAACGAAGAATTACACGTTGTAGCTCGAAGACCATTGGATTTAATATCTATAGACTTAATTGAACCACTGCCGAGATGAAAGGATTCCAATACATCTTTACTTGTGTGGACATTAGTAGTAAATTTGTAATGTGCTACAACATAAGAAAAGCAACAGCAAAATAAATAGTTAAATGTTTCGAAGATGGTTTCACTAAACACTATGGAATTCCTAGAACGATATTGACAGACTAGTGTACACAGTTTGTATCTGAGTATTTTAAAGGATATATATGCAATTTAAAGGAGTTAAAGTAATAAATGTAACACGATATCACCCCAGCTCAAATCCCATAGAACGATACAATGGAGAAATAGTCAGATTGTTAAGGACATACTGTCATGATAACCATAGCCGATGGTCCACCGTTATCAACAAAATAACTAAATTATTGAATAACGCGTTGTCAGAAGAAATGGGAAGAAGCCTTGCTGAACTATTTCTGGGATACATAGAGGAATCATACTTGTTTGAGGAATTGGAATGGCCAAATATGATGGAGCAGAAGAGCGAGATAAAGAGTAATATCAGAGCTGTACAACAAGAGAAATGGAAGAAAGACAAAGGACGAGAAAAAGGTTAAGAACATAGATATCAAGAAAAGGGATTTAGTGTTTTGTAAACCCCATCCGGTGAGCAAAGCTATTAAAAAACTATATTTTATATATGAAGGTCCATATGAAGTTATGAGTACTTTCAGAAATACAGTCCTTCTAAAGCATATAAAAACAGATGTAGAAAGAAGAGAGAATTCAGACAACGTTAGAAGATATAATTGTACAGAGGAGAGGAAGGGAAGTGTCAAGAAGGTAGACTAGACTTGTAAATATTGTAATTTGAAAAAAAAAGTATCTACATATATATCTTACGATGATTTTTTTATGACCAACGGCGGTAATATTGTGTTACGTACCCAATAGGACCAAAAAATGTAAATAGAGTGCAAAATCGGAATAGAGATGGCAGCACCAGGCGTGCAAGCTTAAGAATTAACATAATATATGTGAATAACTATATAGATAAGAATAAAACGAATGGGAAAGATGAAAAACAATATAATGTACTATAAGAAGATAGAATAATTATAAAAGAAATAAATTAATATATATTCGATAAATCAAATTAGTGATCATATGTAAGTTAATACGAAACTTAAGAAAGTCAAAGCACTGATACAAGTTTGTGTCCTTGAACAGATATGGTATCTGTCTGATTGATTTACCATTCCCATAGCGGAAATTTTGTTTACATCAGTGGCGGCGCGTTCCAGTCGACGCCCCACAGCACTTTTGGTTGCGCGTTTCCAAACGTAGCACCTACTTGGATGCGCGTGTCAGTCGTCTGGCACCAAGTATACACTCTGTTGTACCAAGTTAGTGTTGGCGCGTCCCAATCGCAGCCGCAAGGGAGGATATTAGTATAATTCTCAAAACTTAAAGGAAAAAGCTGGAAGAAGGACAAAGGAATTCATTAAATCGTCAAAAACATAAATAAATGGAAATCCATTAAGAAGGAAGTACAGATCCACAACGTCCATTAAGAAGGAAGTCCAGATCCAGAACGTCCATTAAGAAGGAAGACCAGATCTTGAACGTCCAATAAAAAAGGACGTCCAGATCCAGAGCGCCCATTAAGAAGGAAGTCCAGATCCAGAAGAAACCATTAAGAAGGAAGTCCATATCCAGACCATCCATTAAGAAGGAAGCCCAACTAGAAGAATATAGAAATTGAAGAAAATAAATAATAAAAAAACAGATTGATATGGAAATTACCTGTAAATAAGAATTATAGAAGAACGTAGCTTATCATGTAAATATTCTATTCCCATGTATCCTTGTTTATATAATTCATTCATTCATTGTTTTCTGCCTAATTGGCAGGTTTTTCACTGCAATCTCCAACTTTACCTATTCTCAGCCTTACGCTTCGTAATAGCATACGACCCAGTTAATTTAATATCATCCATAAGCTGATATCTCTTTCTTCAACGGACTTTTCCTCCTTCAACCATTCCCTCCAAGGCACCCCGTAGCAGGCAGTTCCTTCTTAGACAGTGTCCTAACCAGTTTCTTTTCCTCTTCTTGATGGTCTCCAGTATAGATCTTTTTTCACCAACTCTTTTTAGTACGGCTTCGTTTCTTACCTTGTCCGTCCATTTTACACGCTCCATTTTTCTCCATGTCCACATTTCAAAACTTTCGAGTCGTTTCTCTTCATTTCTTCCCAGGTTTCTGCACCATATAGTGCTACACTCCACACAAGACATTTCACTAATCTCTTCCTTAGACCTATATCCATGGGTCTACAAAAACATTTTTTCTTCTATTGAAAGCTTCTTTTGCTATTGCGATTCTCATTTTCACTTCTTGTTTGCAGCTCATGTCACTGCTTATAGTGCATCCGAGGTACTTGAAGATTTCCACTATTAGTTTGAACGTCTCCATTGGAAGGCATCCTGTCTGGTTTCGTTGTCTACAAAGAACCCTATCCTGTAGATATCTATATGAGGATTAAGATTAAGATTTATGCACCTTGTATCAAATAGAGGTAGCATTAATAAATGGCGAACAACCTTTGGAGCTAGAGAATTAGGAACCAGACAGCAAAGAGAGAAAGGATAATTGAAAATGGATGAAAAGGATAAAGATGAAAATGAAAACGTAGAATCTACGATGAAGGATGACGGAAAGAGAAAGGAAACTTTTAGTTGTTGTGGAGAGGAAGGAAATAAGGAAGAAATCATTGTCTGTACCAAATGTAAGGAAACAAGACAATGGATGTGCAAAGGAATAAGAAAGGAAAAATATATATTAATAAGCGAAAGGGAAGAGGGTTACATATGTAAGAATTGCAAGAAAGAAAAGTCGATAGAAAAACAAAAGAAGAGAGAAGAAACAAACATAGTAGAATTGTTCCAAAGGATGTCAATGCAAATGGAAGCCAATGCGCAAAGAATGGAAGAGAATAACAGTGAATTAAAGGAGAAGTTTGAAGATAATAACAGAGAGATAAAGGAGAACAACAGAGAATTGAAAAAAAGGGCTCGATGAAAAAAATAGAAAATTGGAAGCAGTAAGATATGAAAGCAAGGAAATGTACGAGAAGATAACGGAGCCATGTGAAGAAAATAGGAAGGTTTTGGAAAATAAAATAGAAGATACAACGCTAGTGATAGACGAGAGAAGTTTGGAAACGAATAGAAGAATTGAAGATGAAGTGTTGAAGAGGATTCACAGCATTGTCTATAGATTCAAGAAAAATTAGAAGCAACAAGTAAAAAGAAATTAAGGAAAATAAAGACCACATGAATGCAGCACTTTCGAGGATAGATGAGACTGAAAATAAAGTTGAAATGGCAAGAGTGTTAAATGAAGAAATAAATACAGAAGTAAGTAATAGTAATATCGACAAGGAAGTCGTAAAGATTAGAGAAGAAAATGCAAAAGAACACGAGGGAATACATAAGCGTTTAGAGGCGAAAATCTTCAGTAAAGAAAGGGAAACTTATAGAAAATTAAAGATAACAGTGTCTAGAAAAGACAAGACGGAGAAGAAGATGGAAGAAGTAGAAAGAGAGTTAGGGAAGCTATCAGTTAAAGAAGGAAACACTTAAATCGTCAAAAACACTTCAAATGTATTTAGATACGTATATTTGGGTGGGTCGAAAAAATTGATTTTTCGAGTATCGAATTCCAATATGGCTCAAAAGTTGCGCATTTGCATGCTAATCAACGGAAAAATATTGAAAAAAAATCATACGTTAGATATTCAGTTCGCGCAAAGGGCGTAAAGTTTGGAAATAAGATAAGAAACACAAAATTTTACCTTTACGCTCAAAATATACAGGTAACGTTTTTTGGCTCTTAATAGCGTCTAAGTACTTCATTTTTGATGTGTGATTCCTTTGATGCCTTCATTCCAGTGGTGACTCATACTCGGGTTGTTCCAATGATAAAATCCTGCCATGATGCATATTATAATTTAAGAAAATCGTACAACCGAGTCCAGGAAAAAGAGAGTTTTTTTTAAAAAATAGAGGAATTCGTGGCTGAAGCAAAATCAAAGGTATTTGATATTGCAGCGTGTAAGTGTACCATCACATATTGTTTTGTATGTGGGAAAAAGGCAAGTGGTTGCGACTGTCCTGTAACTGTAGAATGTAATTGTGAAAGAGACAAAAAAGATCCCACCTATTGAGAGAAAGTTCATATACGATCAGCAAACAACCAGGATTGCCTGCATTGCCAGTCTAGATAAACAAGAAACAGATAAACTTAAGAAAAGGAAGGTGAGAAAACAACTACAATTATTGCGAGAAACTGTTGCAGTTGACAATGACACTTGTGACAAGGAAACTACTCGAAAATCTCCGCACGAAAGAAGAAGTGAAACTCCTTTGTCTTAAGTTTCTTCTATATCTCAAATGAGGTTGAAATTAAAGTCTACTGCTTTATTTTGTGTTTGTGATAGAGCAGCAGCTGCTGTAGCTTCCAGCGTTTTGCATGATCTTCGAATGATTTCTGAAAAAGATACGTCGCTAGTGGTAGATAAAAGCAAGATACGAAGAGAAAAACAGAAGACACGACAGGCTATGAGACAAGATATGGACCGGCCCATAGTAACAAAGGGAATATACTTTGATGGTAGAAAAGATAATACTATCTTTCAAGAAAAAATAGGAGCTAAAATATACCCAAGAGTAAGGAAAGAGGAGCACATTAGCGTGATTCGTGAGCCTGGTGGGCAATATGTCAGTCACGTCACACCGGCGAGTGGAACCGATAGTGAAATAGACAAGTGCATCCTTAAGTACCTGGAAGGTAATGATATTTGCATAAATGAACTGGAAGCGATTGGTTGTGATGGCACAGCAACAAACACAGGGTGGAAAAATGGTGTTATCCGCAACATAGAGGTTAAAATTTAGCACCCATTGCAGTGGTTCATTTGCTTATCTCACTTCAACGAGCTACCATTCAGACATTTATTTGAATACTTGAACGGAGAGACGACGGGACAGGCGTCATTCTCTGGGAAAATCGGCAAACAACTGCCTGATTGTGAGAAATTGCCCGTTATAAATTTCGAAGCAATTGAATTAAACGAAATCAATGAAAATAAAACTAATCTTAGTAAAGACCAACAGTACCTTCTGGATATTGTCAGACAGGACAATGTGCTCCAGATCTGGCTGTAAGAGATCCTGGACCTCCCGGTCACACACACACATGTGACAACCGTGTCTTACGGTTGTTCATTTCCCAGACAAGTCCTACAAACGAACTCAAGATGCTTGTAAACTACATTGTGAAGACATATGCTCCTGTCTGGTTCGACATTTAGAGATATCAGTCAGTGAAATATGGTCCTAATCATATCATTATGGTTGTTCAAACAACGATACATTTGCCAGACGACATTAAAAGAATCATCGATCCTGTGATTGAGAGAAACGCGTTCTTCTGTCACCCAGAGAACATGTTGTTGACTATGATAGTGGATGAGAAACAACACATACGAGAGTTGGGTTACAGGAGTGTACTAAAGGCAAGAACTCAAAATCCGGAGAGGAATTCTTTTAGAACTTTTACGACTCCCTCAACACATTTTGATGCCACGAACTACACTGACCTGATAGATTGGACAAAATGTAAGCTGTCGCCCTCTCCAATGATGGAAAGCTTGAAAACAGAGACTATTTCGTCAGTTCTGCAAGATAAAACTCTGCCCAAGTTTTTTTTTTTTAATTTTTTCATGCAATACCCAAGCTGTTGAAAGATGCGTCAAACTTGTCACATAATCTATCGGAAAAGTGTGAGGACAAGAAAACAGAGATGACTACATGAAAGCCACTTTGCTCTCAAGATCCACAATTTGATCAAATATCTGAATTTAAGACAACGTCCTTGACTAAATGAACATAATTTAACATATCCTACTTGGTTGGATGGTTAAGTAGGGTGTCGGTGGAACTCGAATTGAAGCCACCTCCTCGTGGTAAGTTCTGGGTCATTTCATACAAAAATTGTGAAATGGGCGAAGAGCGGCAAAATGATGTACTCTTATGAAAATAGAATGCATGAAATCACTCACATTAACGAATTATTAAGAAAGAGGGCCTCTTATAATTTAAAACACCACAGTGCGTCTGTTTGTAAAACGGTAAAAACCCCAATTTGTCAACTAAATTCTAAAACTTTAGGCCCTTTGCGCGAACTGAATATTTACATATTTATTTATTTATTTATTTATTTATAAGCAATTTCATAACAGAGCAATGCTCCAATTACAATGGGATATCACAAACACAATACTCACATTATGCAACACAAAAAAATAAAAAGATAAAAAAGACAATACAAAATACAATACAATATACTCACCGACAAACATAATACAACAAAAGAAAAATTATAAAACTAGAATAATACTATAGTACAAATATACATGAAGCTAAAGCTTCAGACTTCAAACAGTATAACGAAACTCCATACTAAAACCCGCATTAAACCAAAGAGATAAACACCCAACTCTCATTTTGATATTTTTCAGATTATCGATCATATAAACATAAACATAAAAACATAAACATATAAACAGAAAAGATAATATACAAATCCAGAACGTTAAGTGCAATTCAATACATACAATCACAACATAAAAATAAGAAAATTAAATACCATTTATCGTTACATCTTAACTTTGTCTTGAATAGTAGCCCTTTATTACTGATATGTACTTTGCATAAGCGAATGCAAAATCTAAATCAATTTTATCCTTAACAATACTATTATGTAGTCTACACATACTAATGACCAAATGTTTGGAAAAAGTGTATATAAACGGTTGACGCAATCTTAATGATTGAGGTTTAGTACAGAAGTTTAAAAATTCTAACTCAGTTAGTAGCATATTATAAGGTATTCTTAACACATAAGACGATTTTTTATATTTTTTTATAGAACAGATATTTTAAAAATTTATTCTGGATTCGTTCGAGTTTATAAATACATAATTGGAAGTACGGACTCCAGATTACATTAGCGTATTCCAATTTACTCCTCACCAGAGCATTATACACAACTTTTAAGGCTTTACTACACTGCATTTCCTTTGTGTTTCTAAATATAAATCCCAGAGTTTTCAAACAATTAACTACTAGTTTATCAACTGGCCGCGGTGGCTCAGTCGGTAACGCGTCTGACTACCATGCTAAAGGTCCCGGGTTCGATCCCCGGCCGGTTCAAATCCGGGAACGGCCCCGGCGCCCACCCAGCGTCGAATAACATGGGTACCTGGGGAAACCTGGGGGGTAAAGGCGGTCAGGGGCGTGATGCTGATCACATCACCCCCACTCACGACCGGATCAAGGAAGTGTGGGGCGTTACCCCCACACCCCCTATACGCCTTCATGGCGTGGTGCTAAGCACAGGGGAACACTTTACTTTTTACTTTTTTTTTATCAACATGGTTCTTGTAAGTGAGTTTAGAATCCAGAATTATTCATAAATCTTTAATTATGTTGACTCTCTGAAGACCCACATTACCAATAGTATAATTAAATAAAAATAGAGATGAAATTCTTGTAAATATCATGGAAAAGCATTTAGCAACATTAAAATAGAGCTTATTTCTTATACACCATTGGTGGCATTCACTCAAATCGGACTGTAATTCTGTAGGATCCTTAAATTTTACAATATTCTTGTAGAGTTTTAAATCATCTGCGTATAAGAGACACTTTGAGCAATTAACAACAGAAGGTAAGTCATTAATATATAATAAGAACAATAAGGGACCAAGATTGGATCCCTGTGGAACACCTGAATGACTACTATATGTACTCGATGAACAAGCATTATAAAGAACATACTGCTCTCTATTTAAGATGTAAGACTGAAATAAAGCAACTAAATCATCCGAGAAACAGAATTGTACCAATTTTTGTAAAAGGATGCGGTGATTTAGCTTATCAAACGCTTTTACAAAGTCAGTGTAAATTACGTCTACTGCTTGATTTTGATTAACTGCCTCAGCGATATATTGAGTAAAGGTAATCAGATTAGTTACAGTAGATCTTCTCGGTATAAATCCATGTTGACAAGAAGATAAATAGGGTTTAACATGGAAAAATATTTTATTGTAGAGTATTAGTTCGAATATTTTAGCAGGTACAGATATTAATGAAATCGGTCTATAATTTGTGATGTCACTAGGGTTACAAGATTTTAATATGGAACAATCTTTACTTATCTTCCATTGAGTAGGAAACTTACCAGATTTTAAAATCAGATTATAAATTTTACATAAAGGATAACATAACACTCACCACAACCTTTAAATGCATACGAGGGTATTCCATCTGGCCCACAGGATTTACTTGAAGATCCAACGTATGATTTTTTCAATATTGTAGATGGCTAGGGATGCGGGTGCAGAATATTTGCTTCCTAGTGTACTTCTCGTCCGGTTTCCTCCGTCTCCTGGAATGCTCCGACTTGCAGAGGAGAATTCCACAGGAAACGGAGGTTGCAAAGTACAGCGGAACTGGCTACTATTTAAGCGAAGGGTGCCCTGTCACCAGGCCTTATTTCAGTTGTAATCAGTTGGTGGATCATTGATAGTAGCAGCCAGTGCCGCCGCCAGGAAGCAGAGGTAAGTGCTGGCGCATCCCTCAACCACCTACCCTTCTCCTCCTACTCTTCTTTGTTTAGCTCAGTAAACAGTAAAACACCATCTGACCTTATCTTATTTCTCCCGAAATAAGTGCTCTATCAATATGGTAAAGTAGACGATTTAAGTGTTGGAGGCTTGGCTTCCCGGTTTTGAAACCTTTCTTTTTCTCTCCTTTGGCATCACCCCCCCTCCCAATTGGCATGTCTATTTCCATTTGCCAAGCAATGAGTGTTCAATGGATAGGCTCAATGAACTCGAAGATGAACTTGATCGCACCAACGATGAACTTCATTCATTAGCTGTTTCGTCTGCCCCGCACTTCCATTTTGTTTGTTGTTCGGTTCACAGAATTATATATTACCTGATATAACATATAGAACTTATTAGGACATCTGAACCAACTCAAGTTCATATTCTTATATCTAATAGCTACTGAGCAATCCAATGTTTTATTGTTTCGAAGTTAAGGCAAATAAATTGTCCAATCTAAATTATTATGTCGCATCACGTTGGCCCTAAACATGTTTTCAGATTATAAATTTCTAAATTTGTAGCTTTAGTAATCAGTAAGGTATCAGTAAATGAAAGTAATTGAATATTGATTGTAGTTTTGTTTGTATCCTATGAATAGTTGGACAGAGTAACTATCATAATTTATTTCGTAATTGACAAATATTGTAAAGTCTTAACTACAAGTCGGTGGAGACACATTGCACAGTGATTGGGATCGCACATTAAACTGTACGTCCAGTCCCGATTGGCCTATCTGTGAATAAAGTGCACTTAGAGCAACAATTCAGCAACAAAACTGGAGGAAAGAGCAGAACGAATGGGACTTACAATAAACGAACAAAAACTAAGTATATGATCCTGTCAACATCAAAAGCTAGGACACAACTACAAAATTTAAAAATAGGACAAAAAATATTTGAAAGTGTGAGAAGATTTAAATGTCTTGGCAACATGGTGGATAGCGAAGCCCAAATTAATACGAGTACAACCATTAAAGATATGATAAAAGTAGGAAAGAAGGCATACTTTGCTAATCAAACTATGCTCAGAAGTAAATTAATTAGTAGCGCTGCATAAACTCAGATATATAAAACTCTAATAACACCTGTGATTACATATGGAGCAGAGACGTGGACGCTACTAGAAATAGAAAAAAAATAATTTGAGAAAAATTGAAAGAAAGGTGTTAAGGACCGATGTTGGAGAATGGACGATGGAGAATACGATATAATGAAGAGTTAGAGAGAATAATAAATGAGTAGTGTATTTGGCTATAGGATGAGCATACACATAGCGTACAAATGAAGAGCTCATATGATTAAACAGCCCGATTTGGCTATACTTAAAACAATCTCAAGATGTCTATATGAATCAATTTTCCAAGGGTGTAAACAGTTAAATTTAAAGAATCTTGAGCCCTAGTGTACAAATAAAGAACCCTCAACAGATTGATTTGGCCATGTGTGCAAAAGCTGAATCTTGAGATTGTTGTTTGTGAGCCTGCTAAAGATATAGTCTTTTTGATATTGTTATGGCTACACTTTAAACTAAGCCAAAAATGCTCATAAGAGCTTTTGCTTACACAGTAGTATAATGTAATATATGCTTAAATACTTGTTACCTGGAATATGCTCAATATTTTAATTGGACACCAGCCTCAACTTGCATATCTAATACTAAGACAATGTAATATGCAGAGGCCTTCTAGAATTGCTCTGTGACTCTCTCATTTCTTACATCATAAACATATGATTTTTCACCTATAAGAATAACACTACATATGGTGTCATCAGGGAGTGTATCGTGGAATTCACAGATAATTTTAATGTTTGTCCTGTCATTAACCACAACTTGTTTCCTTTTTGAGGTGTTGATGACAAACATGGGTCTCTGTGCTTTGAATTCATCTGGTGTGTAATACATGTCAGTATTGCCAGTAGTGACCCTTTTGTATGCTGTAAATGCTTCATATAATTTAAGAAAATCATCCTTGGACATGTTTAAATTATAATTTTCTCTAGGAAACACCTCATTTCTGCCATTTTTAAGATATATGTTCTTGATGTTGCAGCTATCAAATTTACTTGAATTTTTTTCCTGATTATTGTGTCTTCCAGTCTGAAACAGTACCACCACAAAATCTGGCATGTCATATTGTATACTGGAGAATGAGTTTGTAGCATCAAATTCATAATAGCTACCAGTGGCAGGCTTCTGCACACATTGATATGTATAAAATTGTAAAGGCACCTGTGGATTTTTTAGGATATCTGCTTTGTATTTAAGAGCATAGCTGGCTTCATATTCAACTACTGGCATTCTTAGCTCCATAGTCTGAATAAGGCACTTGCCCTCATCAGGTAGAGTATTAGGCAGAGCTTCCCCAGTAGAATTTAATGTACTGTACCTCATCAAAGCATTATTATCATTGGCAGCTCTTCTAAATGTGATTCTTAAACCACCCTTCCACATAATATCTTTGTAATCTGAGAAGAATCCTGGCAACAGGCGCATGGGGAACAGCACTGTGTGACTTTTAGATATAATTTTATCACCAGCCTCAAATACACCTATTTTGTAGTAAGAAGCCTCGGTTTTGGATAATTTTAGTGTGGCCAAAGCTGTAGAGGTAATACCAGGGTAATCTACTCTGTTTATAACAACACCATGTTTTCTGATCTCAATTTCAGAGAACAGATGTGGCACAAAATTGTTTACCAATCTTATATTTGAATTTGCCGGATAATCTGTACCATCGAGCTTTACAACATCAAACTTGATGTATAGGTCTGCTGGAAAAAAAAATCATCAGAATAATAAAAATTCACAAAGTACCCCACAACTCTTCTTTTCTTGCAATACAATTCCAGCTCAAAACCATTGTTTCCCTTCAAACTCAGGTACCCAAAGCTGTGCTTACTGTCCAGTACCCACTGAAACTCAGTCTCATTCTCAACAGACATCAGGTCGAATTCTGACAGTTTTGAGAACCTCAGCTTAAATTCAGAAACAAGAGATTTAGATTTGATGTGTCTTGAAATGCCCCTTCTTTCAAAAAATGTTTGCATCTTGAATTATAACCTGCAAACAACATAGCTCTCATCAGAATCATGTAAAACTTGCCTAATACCTATGCAAATAATACTGTGGCATGGATTTTATTACAGTTCAAGTGAGCACAGTTGCTTGCCACATTTGCATTTTTTATCAAACAGGCCATAATTTAAAATTTCTATCAAGCAATGCACATCACAGTCCCTAAATTTATGCCACATGAAATACATTAACATCTCATTCACATTCAAGAGATCCCTGTCAAAATCAAATAGACTTGAGGTGTGGAAATCAGAGCCCCTGTACAGCACATGTTCCAGAAAAAAGTTCAGTTGCTTGTAATAATTTTTATCTGTGATCAGGAAATTGTGCATGTAAACAGGGTGAACAATTCCATTATTTATGCAGTAGCTTGAGTACCACTGCTTTCAAACACACACATTGAAGCTAACAAAAAATCCAACAATTCTCCTGCAATCATTGTAAACATAATCTTCAAATATTGTAATATTTCTCAATCCCAGATATCTGAAACCCCTGTCACTGTTCAACACCAATTGAAACTCTGTTTCATTAACAATTGCAAACAAGTCATATTCTCTCACCCCATGAAACCTAATCCTGAAATCCTCAACAACAGACTTTGATCTGATGAATCTTGAAATGTTTCTCCTGTCAAAATAAGTTTGCATCTTGAAATTATAGAGGAATCCTGCTCAATTGCTTGCCACACATACACTTTGTATACATGTATTGGGACCTCACAACCTCCCTAAGACAGTCAAGGCTGCAATTTCTAAACTTTTGTTTCAGAAAATATAAAATATCTTCATTTATAGTATGCTTGTGATCCCTACCATAGTACCATGAATATATAAAATCTTCACCTCTATACAGCAGTCCATTCTCTGTTGTTGCATATTTAGTGTCAAGGAATGGCAATTCAAACATAGTTTCATGATACTTGTAGTGCACCCAGTTCAAACTCTGCATTGTGTACATGAAGAAATTGTAAATTTTACAAGGTGCAATGCTTGTAAACCACCAGCCATAGCCGGGACAATAAGAATCATCAGAATAATATAAATTCACAAAGTACCCAACAATTCTTCTTCCTGTAAAATACATATCCAACTCAAAGTGGCTGATGCTTTTCAAACACAGGTACCCAAAGCTGTGCTCACTGTCCAGCACCCACTGAAACTCAGTCTCATTCCCAACAGACATCAGGTCTTATTCTGACAGGTTTGAGAACCTCAGTATAAATTCAGAAAGAAGAGATTTGGATTTGATGTATCTTGCAATCCCCCTTCTTTCAAAAAATGTTTGCATCTTGAATTATAACCTGCAAACAACACATCTCTTGTCAATAAAACAAGAAAATACCCAGCAAAAATCATACTATGACATGTATCCTATTGCAGTTTCAAAGTGAGCACAGTTGCTTGCCACAGCTTCCTATCAAGCAGAGTACATCACAGTCCCCAAATTTCTGCCACATAAAATAATAGATCATGGTCAAGAGCCCCTGTACATCACATGTTGAGATTTGATGTTTCTTCTGTCAAAATAAGTCTGTAAATTATACAGGAACACTGCTGCCACACATACACGCTGTATACATATATTGGGACTGTACAACATCCCTAAGACAATCAAAGCTACAATTTCTAAACTTTTGTTTCAGAAAATATAAAATAACTTCATTTATATTACACTTGTGAGACCTGCCATAGTCATATGAATAGATAAAATCCTCACCCTTATAGAGCAACCCACTCTCTGTTGTTGCAAATTCAGTAATAATAAATGGCAATGGCACCATAGTTTCTAGATACTTGTAGTGTACCCAGTTCAAACTCTGAAAGGTGTGCATGAAGAAATTGTAAATTTTGCAAGGTTCAATGCTTGTAGACCACCAGCCATATCCTGGATAATAGGAATCATCAGAATAATAAAAATTCACAAAGTGCCCAACAATTCTTCTTCCTGTAAAATACACCAATTCAAAGTGACTGATGCCTTTCAAACTCAGATACCCAAAGCTGTGATCACTATCCAACACCCACTGAAACTCAGTCTCTTTCCCAACAGACATCAGGTCACATTCTGACAGGTTTGAGAACCTCAGCTTGAACTCAGAGACAAGAGATTTAGATTTGATGTATCTTGCAATCCCCCTTCTTTCAAAAAAATGTTTGCATCTTGTCAACCTGCAAACAATATTACATGTTAGGCTTCAATCTATCTCAACAGCAGAGGCATATACAATTCATGCATATACAATTCTCTGTTTTGTGCCTCTATAATTTTTTCAAAAAACTTGTAATTCTCTATGTGTTTGAATAACTCAAAAATGATGCATGTGATAAGCACAGGGGTTTGAGATTTGAACTCTCCTGGCTGTTATACATGTTTTTGAAAAAATCGATAATTTTTTGAATTTGATTATCTCAGAAACTATAGGCAATGGGCACCTGCAATCTTTTCAGATGTCATGCATATACAATTCTCTATATTTTGTGCCTCTATAATTTTTTCAAAACTTGTAATTTTACCTATATGTTACAACTGTACAGTCATATGCCTGTACAATTGTAACATATAGGTAAAATTACAAGTTTTGAAAAAAATATAGAGGCACAAAGTATAGAGAATTGTATATGCATGACATCTGAAAAGATTGCAGGTGCCCATTGCCTATAGTTTCTGAGATAATCAAATTCAAAAAATTATCGATTTTTTCAAATTTTGAGTATGTTGTTCAGTAGGGTACCACAAGTTGATATCTTCCTGCTGGAGTGGCACAGAATGCATAGTTCTCAAAATACTGTTAATACTGCACTTTTCATAAAATTCTATTTATAGAACAGACATAAATTGGACATTTGCAGCTTAAATATTGCATCTATCAAAAAAATCATAGAGACCTAAAACATAGAGAATCATGCACAGAATCCACCTGAAAAGATTTCAGGTCTCCAGCACTTGTAGTTTTTGAGAAATCAGAAAATAAAAAATTATTGATTTTTTCACAAAACTTCTAAACAGCATACAGAGTTGAAATACACAACTCCCATGACTCTATCTTGAAAAATAGGCAAGTTATTCAGGATCTAGAGATCAACAAGATTTTTTTGAAAAATTGTAGAGATCAAAAAGTTGCATTTTGGCATGAATATGAAAAATCACCAAGCCCCATGTCTATAGCATCAATAGTTTCAGAGATATCAGAGAAACAAAATTATTGATTTTTTTCAAAATTTGAGTATGTTGTTCTGTATCCTATGCTGGATCACCCCCAGAAATACAAGTGGCCTAAAATCAAAATTAGTGATATTACACAGAAGAAGGCAAACATAGCCTTCAAAACTGTAGGGCCACCCTGAGAATATCCTAACATTGCAAGATTTATTAGATCTGAATCCCTTGTTGAGGATTTCAAAATTAGATTCTATACTCTGTCAGAGTATGATGTGTTTGCCATCAACAATGAAACAGAGTTTCACTGGGCACTTGACAGCCCGCACAGTTTTAAATATCTGAACTTGAGACACATCACTGATTTTAAGTGCCACAAATATAACACATGTAAGAGAATTGTAGGGTATTTTGTTGTTTTTTATTATTGCATTAATTTTACCTATTATGGCTACTGGTTCACAAATTGTACAAAACCCAAGGGATTCTATGATTTTCAGATGCTTCCCAATCAGAGCTCAAATTGGAAACATTATAGATTGCTGCAGATGGAGCTGTTCAGGTTCCATAGGTCAGAATTTGTTACCACAGACAGTGGGATGTTGTATAGTGGTGCAGATTTTAATCATCACCTGCTGCCTTTTGATTCATACAACTCTCAAATGTTGAACATGAATGAGATAATCATGTATCTTCTTCAGAAAAAATTTAAAAATTGCAGCATTGGGTGCTTTAATAGGGTAATGAAATCATGGAATGTTTTTACAGAGTGTAAGTGCGGGAAGCCACTAAGCTGTATGCCTCTGCTGTTGAGATAGATTGAAGCCTAACATGTAATATTGTTTGCAGGTTGACAAGATGCAAACATTTTTTGAAAGAAGGGGGATTGCAAGATACATCAAATCTAAATCTCTTGTCTCTGAGTTCAAGCTGAGGTTCTCAAACCTGTCAGAATGTGACCTGATGTCTGTTGGGAAAGAGACTGAGTTTCAGTGGGTGTTGGATAGTGATCACAGCTTTGGGTATCTGAGTTTGAAAGGCATCAGTCACTTTGAATTGGTGTATTTTACAGGAAGAAGAATTGTTGGGCACTTTGTGAATTTTTATTATTCTGATGATTCCTATTATCCAGGATATGGCTGGTGGTCTACAAGCATTGAACCTTGCAAAATTTACAATTTCTTCATGCACACCTTTCAGAGTTTGAACTGGGTACACTACAAGTATCTAGAAACTATGGTGCCATTGCCATTTATTATTACTGAATTTGCAACAACAGAGAGTGGGTTGCTCTATAAGGGTGAGGATTTTATCTATTCATATGACTATGGCAGGTCTCACAAATGTAATATAAATGAAGTTATTTTATATTTTCTGAAACAAAAGTTTAGAAATTGTAGCTTTGATTGTCTTAGGGATGTTGTACAGTCCCAATATATGTATACAGCGTGTATGTGTGGCAGCAGTGTTCCTGTATAATTTACAGACTTATTTTGACAGAAGAAACATCAAATCTCAACATGTGATGTACAGGGGCTCTTGACCATGACCTATTATTTTATGTGGCAGAAATTTGGGGACTGTGATGTACTCTGCTTGATAGGAAGCTGTGGCAAGCAACTGTGCTCACTTTGAAACTGCAATAGGATACATGTCATAGTATGATTTTTGCTGGGTATTTTCTTGTTTTATTGACAAGAGATGTGTTGTTTGCAGGTTATAATTCAAGATGCAAACATTTTTTGAAAGAAGGGGGATTGCAAGATACATCAAATCCAAATCTCTTCTTTCTGAATTTATACTGAGGTTCTCAAACCTGTCAGAATAAGACCTGATGTCTGTTGGGAATGAGACTGAGTTTCAGTGGGTGCTGGACAGTGAGCACAGCTTTGGGTACCTGTGTTTGAAAAGCATCAGCCACTTTGAGTTGGATATGTATTTTACAGGAAGAAGAATTGTTGGGTACTTTGTGAATTTATATTATTCTGATGATTCTTATTGTCCCGGCTATGGCTGGTGGTTTACAAGCATTGCACCTTGTAAAATTTACAATTTCTTCATGTACACAATGCAGAGTTTGAACTGGGTGCACTACAAGTATCATGAAACTATGTTTGAATTGCCATTCCTTGACACTAAATATGCAACAACAGAGAATGGACTGCTGTATAGAGGTGAAGATTTTATATATTCATGGTACTATGGTAGGGATCACAAGCATACTATAAATGAAGATATTTTATATTTTCTGAAACAAAAGTTTAGAAATTGCAGCCTTGACTGTCTTAGGGAGGTTGTGAGGTCCCAATACATGTATACAAAGTGTATGTGTGGCAAGCAATTGAGCAGGATTCCTCTATAATTTCAAGATGCAAACTTATTTTGACAGGAGAAACATTTCAAGATTCATCAGATCAAAGTCTGTTGTTGAGGATTTCAGGATTAGGTTTCATGGGGTGAGAGAATATGACTTGTTTGCAATTGTTAATGAAACAGAGTTTCAATGGGTGTTGAACAGTGACAGGGGTTTCAGATATCTGGGATTGAGAAATATTACAATATTTGAAGATTATGTTTACAATGATTGCAGAAGAATTGTTGGATTTTTTGTTAGCTTCAATGTGTGTGTTAGAAAGCAGTGGTACTCAAGCTACTGCATAAATAATGGAATTGTTCACCCTGTTTACATGCACAATTTCCTGATCACAGATAAAAATTATTACAAGCAACTGAACTTTTTTCTGGAACATGTGCTGTACAGGGGCTCTGATTTCCACACCTCAAGTCTATTTGATTTTGACAGGGATCTCTTGAATATGAATGAGATGTTAATGTATTTCATGTGGCATAAATTTAGGGACTGTGATGTGCATTGCTTGATAGAAATTTTAAATTATGGCCTGTTTGATAAAAAATGCAAATGTGGCAAGCAACTGTGCTCACTTGAACTGTAATAAAATCCATGCCACAGTATTATTTGCATAGGTATTAGGCAAGTTTTACATGATTCTGATGAGAGCTATGTTGTTTGCAGGTTATAATTCAAGATGCAAACATTTTTTGAAAGAAGGGGCATTTCAAGACACATCAAATCTAAATCTCTTGTTTCTGAATTTAAGCTGAGGTTCTCAAAACTGTCAGAATTCGACCTGATGTCTGTTGAGAATGAGACTGAGTTTCAGTGGGTACTGGACAGTAAGCACAGCTTTGGGTACCTGAGTTTGAAGGGAAACAATGATTTTGAGCTGGAATTGTATTGCAAGAAAAGAAGAGTTGTGGGGTACTTTGTGAATTTTTATTATTCTGATGATTTTTTTTTCCAGCAGACCTATACATCAAGTTTGATGTTGTAAAGCTCGATGGTACAGATTATCCGGCAAATTCAAATATAAGATTGGTAAACAATTTTGTGCCACATCTGTTCTCTGAAATTGAGATCAGAAAACATGGTGTTGTTATAAACAGAGTAGATTACCCTGGTATTACCTCTACAGCTTTGGCCACACTAAAATTATCCAAAACCGAGGCTTCTTACTACAAAATAGGTGTATTTGAGGCTGGTGATAAAATTATATCTAAAAGCCACACAGTGCTGTTCCCCATGCGCCTGTTGCCAGGATTCTTCTCAGATTACAAAGATATTATGTGGAAGGGTGGTTTAAGAATCACATTTAGAAGAGCTGCCAATGATAATAATGCTTTGATGAGGTACAGTACATTAAATTCTACTGGGGAAGCTCTGCCTAATACTCTACCTGATGAGGGCAAGTGCCTTATTCAGACTATGGAGCTAAGAATGCCAGTAGTTGAATATGAAGCCAGCTATGCTCTTAAATACAAAGCAGATATCCTAAAAAATCCACAGGTGCCTTTACAATTTTATACATATCAATGTGTGCAGAAGCCTGCCACTGGTAGCTATTATGAATTTGATGCTACAAACTCATTCTCCAGTATACAATATGACATGCCAGATTTTGTGGTGGTACTGTTTCAGACTGGAAGACACAATAATCAGGAAAAAAATTCAAGTAAATTTGATAGCTGCAACATCAAGAACATATATCTTAAAAATGGCAGAAATGAGGTGTTTCCTAGAGAAAATTATAATTTAAACATGTCCAAGGATGATTTTCTTAAATTATATGAAGCATTTACAGCATACAAAAGGGTCACTACTGGCAATACTGACATGTATTACACACCAGATGAATTCAAAGCACAGAGACCCATGTTTGTCATCAACACCTCAAAAAGGAAACAAGTTGTGGTTAATGACAGGACAAACATTAAAATTATCTGTGAATTCCACGATACACTCCCTGATGACACCATATGTAGTGTTATTCTTATAGGTGAAAAATCATATGTTTATGATGTAAGAAATGAGAGAGTCACAGAGCAATTCTAGAAGGCCTCTGCATATTACATTGTCTTAGTATTAGATATGCAAGTTGAGGCTGGTGTCCAATTAAAATATTGAGCATATTCCAGGTAACAAGTATTTAAGCATATATTACATTATACTACTGTGTAAGCAAAAGCTCTTATGAGCATTTTTGGCTTAGTTTAAAGTGTAGCCATAACAATATCAAAAAGACTATATCTTTAGCAGGCTCACAAACAACAATCTCAAGATTCAGCTTTTGCACACATGGCCAAATCAATCTGTTGAGGCTTCTTCATTTGTACACTAGGGCTCAAGATTCTTTAGATTCAACTGTTTCCACACTTGGCCGATTGATTCATATAGACATCTTGACATTGTTTTAAGTATAGCCAAATCAATCTGTTTAATCATATGAGCCCTTCATTTGTATGATTTTTGTCCTCCATCCTATTACTAAATACACTACTTAAATGGAGAGGATATAGTGAGGTTAATAAAATCTAGAAGATTGCAATGGCTAGGTCATGTAAGAAAGAATGGAAAAAACCGCAATGCCTAAAAGAATAATGAATGCAAACATATATTCATCGAGGAATAGTGGAAGACCAAGATTAAGATGGCTGGAATATGTGGAAGAAGATTTGAGAGTTATGAAGATTAGAGGATGGAACGAGAAGATGAGAGATGATCGAAGCTGATTGTTGAGGAGGCCAAGGCTCACCCAGGGCTGTAACGCCGAATGGTAGGTAGGTAGAGCAACAATTCAGTTCAAATTCAATTCATATACTACAGTAACACTTATATCAGCAGCTTCATTCGCTTAATTGCTGGCATTCAGGAGTGAATTGAAGGATTTATGAAGAACGTTTTTGCTTTATTTATCTACATAATTACTCCAGAAATCCACCATCCTTGGAGCTGAAAAATATTCCGAGACACATTGGCTGCCAGACACAACCAAGACATGAGGTATTGGTTCTAGCTTATCTGGATATTACAAGCAATATTTATTAATTAAATATTATTCTTTTAGAATTGTGTTTGACATAATATTAAATTCATTAAATGGTCAAAAGATAATCAGTAACAGACTGTTTGTTAGCAACAGTTATATTTATGAAACTCCTAAATCGCACCTGTAAAGTGAATTTTGAGGGATAGAGTTCATTCAAATACCAAGGTTTGATTGTTTCTTGTAATGCAATTATAGAAAGCTAGCTTACAAGCTGGGGGATTACCTCCCCCTGAAACTATACTTTACACTGAATATATATAGTCCACACTGTACGCGAAGGGTGAACTGACTTTCACAACAATTTTAATATTGTACTTCAAGCCACAACTCTCAACCGCGTTTCCATAATGTTATATATATTGTACGTTGCAAGAATTAAAAGTAGTCCAGTTTAGAGAGTTCTGAAACATCTTGTGGTGAGCTGAAGTGGTGAGCTCGCCTTAATGGATTTCTCTCGTAAGGCAGGAGCTCTATTTGATGGCGCAGTGTTGCTAGCTTCTTACTTGAAAAAATCACCAAGGTTTTTGGGGTAACCTAACCTATAACAAGGAGCTGGCAACCTTTTTCTCGCAGTGTTGCCAACTCCTCACTCGAAAAAATCACCAAGGTTTTTGGGGTAACCTAACCTAAAACAAGGAGCAGGCAATTTTTTTCTCGCAGTGTTGGCAACACTACACCCGAAAGTAAAGCTCGGTGGGGCTTTTTTTAATGGTTTGCTCTTGTAAGGCATAAACCCCCCCCTATTTTCGGACACAGTATTAGCAACATCTTACTCGAAAAAAAATCACCAAGGTTTTTGGTCTAACGTAACCTAAAGCAAGAAGCTGGCAACCTTGCTTGAGGCTTGTTTTACAGTGCATAAAGCAAGGTTGCCAACCTGCTGGTATTTTTGCCATAGCCTTTTACAAAAAAGAGAGAGAGGAGAGAGAGAGGGAGGGAAGAGTTAAACGGCCGACAGCCTACCTACAGCTTTTTTTGTCTAACCTAACCTAAAGCAAGGGGCTGGCAACTTTGCTTGAGGTTTGCTTTACAGTGCATAAAGCAATTTTTGGTAACCTACATATACTAAACAAAGAGAGCCGGCACTGCCGTAAAAGAGAGAGATTTATGGCTGGCAACAGTAATGAGCGAATGCGCCATATCGTAATTTTCCAACTCCGTATATCGTGACCTTTGTAAACCTCTCTCTCTCTCGGGGGAACGACGTGTCGCGCACACACACACGCACACACACACACGCACGCACGCACGCACGCGCGCGCGCGCGCTTATGTATTGTAACACAAACAAACAAACAAAATAATAATTGTTGTTTTTTTAGAATACCTGGCCCCTAACCCCGCCAGGGTGCGTGGTGCCCAACCCAAAAAGGTTCTAACGGCTGCGGTTATAGATTACCGCACCTCTGTAGAGTTTCACGTGTTTTTTTTTTTCCCCCAAACTTCCATGAAACCCTACAGAGGACCTCCGTAATGCATGCAACGTGTACTAACGACTCTAGTGTTATTTGATGTTGTGATATTTTTGGATATAGAGTTTTATTGTGAGATATAGATAAAAATAATTATGTTTATTATAATATTTTCTTGATGAAGATGGAGAATATGTGCGTGTTACAAATAAAGTTGCATGCTTTTTTTCTAGTGTGTGTGTATGTGTTTTTGATGTTTCGACAGCATCTGAAACAATAAAAAAAAATTTTATTGTTAATTTTCACGTGTAAAAACAACAACAAATTTTTTTTGTGCAAATTTTCTGATTGTCTCTCGTGCTATAGTGCAAAAAGATATTGTAACTGATAACTAATGAAATTGACATTTGTAACTGATCTGAACTAGTGAAATTCGTATTGTGCCATTGTAACTGATTGTGCTAGTGCAGAAAATTTCTTATTGTGCAAGAAAATAGATGTTAAAAACTTGTTAAAACTGCTCTGTGACCCTCTCGTTCTTCACGTCGTAGGCGAAGGACTTCTCTGCAATCAGGATGACACTGCATAGGGTATCCTCGGGCAAGGCATCGTGGAACTCGCAGACGACCTTGATGTTGGTTCGATCGTTGACCACAACCTTCTTTCTCTTAGATGTGTTGATGACGATCATGGGTCTCCGTGTTTTGAACTCGCTGGGCGTGTAGTACATGTCCACGCTTCCCTCGGTCACGCGTTTGTAAGCCGAGAACGCTTCGTAAAGTTTGAGGTAATCGTTTTTTGTCACGTCGAGGTTGTAATTCTCGCGCGGGAACACTTCGTTGCGTCCATTCTTCAGATAAACGTTCTTGATCTTGCAGTCGTCGAACTTGCTGGAATCTTTTTCCTGATTCTTGTCCCTCCCGGTCTGAAAGAGCACTACGACGAAATCTGGCATGTCGAACTGTATGTTGTTGAACTGCGTCGTCACGTCGAATTCCATGTGACTTCCCGACGCAACCTTCTGCACGCACTGGTAACCGTGAAAGTGAATCAACACCTGCGGACTTTTCAAGATCTCCGCTTTGTACTTGAGGGCGTAGTTTGTTTCGTATTCCACCACCGGCATTCTCAATTCCATGCTCCGGATGACGCACTTGGCCGCTTCGGGTAAAGTGTTGGGCAGCGGCGTGGTGCCGTCCGGACCCAAAGTAGCGTATCGCATCAGTGCGTCGTTGTCGTTGGCCGCTCTTCGAAACGTGACCCTCAGTCCTCCCTTCCACATGATCTCCTTGTAGTCCGAGAAGAAACCCGGCAGCAGACGCATGGGAAAGAGCACCGTGTGACTTCTCGTCGATATTTTGGTCCCGGCTTCGAATCCCCCGGCCTGATAGTACGCTGCGTCCGTTTTGGATAATTTCAATGTTCCCACTGCCGTCGACGTGATGCCTGGATAATCGATTCTGTCGATGACGGTGTTGTGTTTCCTCACCTCCACCTGGGAGAACAGGTGAGGCACGAAGTTGTCCACGAGTATCAAGTTTGCTGCTGCGGGAAACGCGTCTCCGCTTTCTTTCTTCACCACATCGAATTGAAGGTAGAGGTCCGCTCTGTGAGGATGAACGAACCCGTCGCCTACGTCCACGTCGTACTCGATCTCCCTGTTCGCCTCGTTGAGATTGGCGAACGTGCGACGGTTGGGAGGGAAAGATTGCAATTCGTAACTTTCGATTTGCTCCATTTTACATGTATGGTTATTTATTATACGTTGATCTCCACGATGGCCGTCGTAGTGGCACCTGCGAAATCCACCACGTCTCCTTTCTCGTTCGTCACCACCAACTCTATGTCGTCTATGCGGTTGCGACATACTGGAAAATAGATCGGCGAAGAGGGCGTGTAGATGATCGGTTCCATGAACTCGGAACTTGGTTTGAAAGTGGCTATGATTCCCGTCTGCTTGTGACTTCCCAGTAATCCGTCCGAAGATTTCGTGATCATGCCTTCCGCCACGTTGCAGTGAACGTTCAGAGTTTCGATGGCTAGAAATTTAGGAATGTTGGTTGCTACGTGCTTGATGCCAGCTTCGAGTTTGGTGTCATTCTCGAAACCTAAAAGCTCTCCCATGGTGCCCAGGTCCACGGTCTCCGTCGCGGATAGGATTTCCACTCTGTGCGTGACCGAATTTTGAGAAAGGTATGTGCCTTTGGGTAATTGAGCTTGCAAAGTGGAAAGATTGTATTGTCCTGGCGTGACGACGATGTGTTCACTTCCGACGCTAATTTTGTTGTTGTGCTGCGTAACATTGGGTATGAGGTACATGCTGTAGAATACACGCAGAGCCACGGATTTAGGATAGACGATGTCGTCGTGCAGCGTGAGTTTCAAGATTGAAGATTCGCTCGTGAGATGGAACACGCCCATCCTAGTGATGCTGTTTCAGGTTCCAGAGTACTTTCTGGAAATCCTCGATCGTAGGGTTATTTATTTTAGAGAGAAACGCGAGCACAGAGAGGCAGAGATGACCGCAGTTCACGTCTCCGAAATTTTGAATGCGTTCGTCGTTGTAGTATATGGAGGTTTTGTTCGTTTTCAGATAATGAATTAAATTTGTAGGTGGAACACCTCCGAAAGAATCGAAAACGAATGCTTTATCATTGTCGTTTTTGTGGTAACATATCCAATGCGTGCCTGGATTTTCTTGACCGTCCAAGTTGACTACTCCGCATTCTCTTTTTTTAATGCTTGAAGGTAACGAGTCGGACATGAAAACTCCTCTGAAGTGTTTGATTTGTAACGGTTCGATCAGAGATTCAATGTCTCGGTTGGTGAGTGCTTCTGTTTCTTTTTTTTAAACTTTCTCATCACCCCCTTTCCTCCTTTCTTCTCCATGGCCAGGTTGTGACGTTTCTGTTCTTCCAATTCCGCTTTGTTCTTCTTCGAGTCGATGACGGTTTTCGCAATGGCGGCACTTCCGCCAGCCAAACTTCCAACGGCCCCCAATGCTGCTAGAATGGCCGGGATGCTGAATATGAAACCTCCAATCTTTTGCTGTTTTCGTGAACGCTGCAACCGTCTCAATTGAGGTGTGCTGAGCAGCAATTTTATTCCATGTCCTTTCGACAAGCAAGAACGTTTCTTCTCGCGTTGTTTCTTGGTGAGTAACCCATCGAGGGCACCTAGATTTTTTAGATTGGAGTATGGTATCTGGTACACGACACCCTTGGGCTTCATGTTGATGCTCTATGTGTTATTTTCACGGTATGTTATTTATATATATATTCTGAGATTTTTTTTGTGTAGTTTTTTACGGTATGTTATTTATATATTTTCAAGGCCTCGCAGTCGTTACACAAATTCTATTACGTGCTTCGTTTTCTTGCCAAGAAGTTCCTTTGTCCCCTTGTACACGATTCGAGTTTTGTTCTCGATTAAAATAGATAGCTTCTCGTCGGATAACATGTTAGCGTATCGATCTGGTAAAAATAGACTGTATTGTGCGTTGAGCAACAGACGTACCTTGGGGCCATACTGGGTAGAAACGATTGAACCGGAAGTTATCGTGTAAGGTTTGTCGACTTCCAATTCCTGAATTTTTACATACTCGACTGACAAATTTAGCATTTGTTTTAATGCTTGGAGATCACTTATTTTTTCGGTCGTCATATCAAAAAAAATTTCAGAGTGTTAGAGAGAAATTTAATTGTTTTTCACGATGTGTGTTATTTATATATACCGAAGATTATTTATTTATATATCAAGTTTTTTTGACACGTATATATATTATTATTTTTTTAACAGAGGAAGAAAGTTCGTGCTTCGGAAAACGCGAGGATGTGCGTAGTGATATCTTCCTTCTCCTGCATAGACTTGTACCAATCATCAGTATACTGTCTTCTTCCCTGCATCGCCTCGTACAGTTCGTCCGACCTATCGTTTAATTTTTCCCCTGCAGCCGAAAGCAGAATGTTGAGATCATCGCACCTCAGGCCGCTGATCTCCCGAAGAAGGTCCTTGAGAACCATTTCACAAGGGATGCGAAATTCCGGCATTGTTTTTGCCATGCTTACAAGTTTATTAACATCTCCGTTAACTACTTTCTTGAATATTTTAGATAGTAGCTCGTGCGGCAAATCAGTTATGCAAGCCATGTTGTTTTTTTTACTGTATGTTATTTATATACCCCACCCCAATTTTTGTTTTGTGTTCATGGCGATGGTGGTGCCTAGTGCGGCGACCCGTTCACCCAGCGATGCGTCTCTGCTCACGAACCTTTCGAAAGCTGCATGCTCTAACTTTCTGTCTGCTTCGTGACGTGCGTCCAGATCCGTCTGCGTGGTGTTGTAGGCGATGTCGTGATCTTTGCATGCGGCGTCCAACGGATTCACACCCTTGTCTCCTCTCTCCAATCTTTTCTCGAGTTTGGTGCCCGGTCCGCAGTACTGGTAGCCAGGTAGATGCATCTCGAAAGGTAACTTGTTGATGATGTCGTTCACGAGTCCCTTTCCTTCGGCCACGTTCCAAAATTTCGGAGGCAGCGTGTTGATGATTTTGATCAGGTAACCTATGCCCTTGTCGTCGTTCACGATGAAGTTGGAAAGTTTCGTGCTGATCATGTCCACGATGCCAACCTTCTCGTTGTAGAAATTACGGTTACCTGCATTCTCTTCGCCGGCTATCACCAACAATCGGTCCACGAGTTTCCTAACGTCGTCCACCCAAACGAATTCTTTGGGTAACGTGTTGTAGCGTTTGACGCCGCTGCCTGTTTTGACCTGGTTCCAAATCGGTTTGATGAGATTCCTGTACTTCTCGCCGCTGCTCGATTTCACCCTATTCTGCGAGGCGTCGTTGTTCTGGTACAAGGCATCCGTCATGATCAGAATTTCCTTGTAACTCTGGTAATCTTCGTCGGTGTAATCTTTCGGCTGCTTTTTGGCAACGAGTTCCCACAGTCCCACCGTACCCGGATACCTGTTCCAACTGTCCTTGTCGCCTAAATTGACTTTAATGTCGTTGCCTTCGAAGGTCACCTTCGATTTCCCAATCTTCCACACCACACCGCCGCCTTCGCTGGTTTCCATGCTGGGATACAATCCGAACACTTCATCCTTGTCGAATTTCCCCGTGCTCAGGTAGTCTCGTGCCAAAGGTCCCAACTCGATTTTATCCGAAGACGTGCTGCCTATGGCTCGACGTCGTGCCGGTGCATCCTTCAGTTCGAACGGTGTCGATGGAATGCTCGAAATGGGCGTGGGTACAGCATAACTTTTAGCTGCGAGCGGCACGAGTTCATTAATCAAATTTTTATTTTGTTCCGTGACACTTTTAATTTCTTTACCTAGACTGCTGATGGCATCGATCACGGGTTGATCCTGACGTTTCTTCTCTTCGTAGAATCCGCGATTCTCGGATTTCCAACCTTTGAAGCGTTTCGCGAGGTAATCGCGAAGCTTGAGATTTTCGTCCTCGATTTTTCGTTTCGTCATGACGTTATTTATATACGTCGTTTCTCACAACGTTGCAACGTTTAGAAAGTCGTTGATTTTGTTTCTGTATTTTCCGTCGCTGGGTTTTCTCGTCATGTCGATCGTCGCGAATCCGAAATCGTCACCGTTCCAGCAGGTAGAGCAGCAGCGTTCCGAAAATTGATTGTAGTTCATGTCTCCGCCTACGTAGTCATCGTACGCGTGCTTGAGGTTGGTGTGATCTTGACGAAACAAACATATGAAATTAGCGTTGTCGCGCACTAACTGTTTTGGAATTTTGGAAAACGTTTGAGCTAGGTAAAAGCAATCCATTCCTTTGTGACGACCTTGCGTGAAAAAGTTGCGAATTTCATTTTGATTTTCCAGGATGGCGTCGTCGAACACAACGACTGAATTTTCACGACAATCGTCGAGTGGTTTTATTTCCGAGGCAAACGTTGCAATGTCCAGACCATCGTACAGTTTCATCAGTTGCTGGTATTTGGATTGCTCCAAACTTTTCGAGAACACGTACAGGTGCCTGTTCTTCCAATCTAACCAATTCGGTGCGAGGAGAAAATTGTCCACGAGCAGTGTTGTTTTCCCACACCCCGAAGGACCTACGATCAGACAGCGGATGCTGTCGGGGAGCAACTCACCGTTCTTTTTCTTCGTTTGACTTTCCGGATCCGGTAGACGCTTCACCACGTTCCACGTACTCACAAGATCACTTCGTCCGCGTCGATCCAACTCTTTTCCGGAAGTCCCAGCCATTTGACAAACAGTTTGTCACCTTTCCTACGCAATACTTTCTCGATGAGGTACGTGTCGGGGTGTTTTGTTTTAGAGAGTTCCTTTTCGTAAAATCTTCCTTTCAAAATCTCGCCGCTACTATCTTTTATTATATACGTGTGTTGGTTTCCAGGTAGAACTCGAACCACCGTAAAAAGTTCCGTGCTCCAATTTTTTGTGAATCCCTTCTCGAAGGTGCGTTTGAATTTGCTGATCCTCACCTGGTCTCCAATTTTGTATTTAGCTTTTTTTGTCGTGGGAGTGTACTTTGGACAGTAAACGGTAGAAATTAAACGCTGCTCGTCAGATTTGGTAACGTCAACTGGCTTCATGCCTATTGTTCTGTGTGCCGTATCATTATAGGTGTCGACGAGTTCCGGCAGGATGTCGACCCATTTGTAATTTCCCCGAAGCGTGAATCGTTTCCACATGTGTGTTTTCAAGGTTCGATTAAATCTTTCCACGATGCTGGCTTTGATGTGACTGAAGCTCGAATAATGTCGAATGCCATGTTTTTGAATAAATTTTTGGAATACGGCGTTGTAAAATTCTTTACCGTTGTCCGTTTGCAGAAACCGTGGTCGTCTGCCGCCGCTTTCGCGAAAAATTAATTTGAATGCTTCCGTGACGCACGTTCCCGTTTTCGCCTTCAAAGGTAGAGCCCATGCGAATTTCGAAAATGTGTCTATGACGGTGAGGAGGTACTTGTTGCCCTTGTTCAATTTATGTACGTTTTTCAAATTGCCGCTACTCATCTCCACGAGGTCACTTTGCCAGAGGTCGTCGATGCCCTTGGTTACCACAGCCAAACGTTCGTAGTTGCGGCGTGCAGGTTTATGCAATTCTTCGACGATGGCTTGCCTAGACATTTTTTTGTTTAGAGATTACGTTTCAAGAGAAGCACAAGCGTGATGGGATTCAAAGAGGGTGGCACTTCGCTCGTGTTTTGAATGATCAGCTTATCGCCGGCACTCACGTCGAAAACGGTGAGATCTTCGTCTTCGTGTATTTCATATATGTTGCGCGTTTCGTTCCAACGTGCCAGAGGAATGTTTCCCGCTTTCTGGACACCACGATTCGATATCAAGGTCATGGTGGGAACGCTAGCTTTTCTGCCGTGAGACCAGTACGAAAATTCGTTTATCTGAATCGTGCCATCGAGGAGAAACTTGTAGTACGGATGATAAGGATGCAACATGTACAGTTTGTTACCTTCGACGAACGTGGAGATTCTCTGTTGATTGGGTACGCTGTTGATTTCGATGGCTTGCAGAAAATGCAGTTTAGCGAATTTAGTGTCGACGCCGAGCAGATTACTGTGAACTTGTCCGAGTTTATTTTCGATGGGCAGCAAATGCTCGACTATGGTATCCGTTACGGTAGAAAACGACGGTTTGATTTTCACTTCCACGTTCAACTGCTTGTAGTTTTCGTTGAGTTCTTGCAACTTGGCACCGAAAAAGGCCAGCGTCGATTCCTGCGTGGATTCCAGCACTCCAACTTGATCTCTGATGTTGACGACGATGTTCTGAAGGTTCTCGACTTGATTCAATTTCGAGCTCTTCTCGGTAAGATCGTTCACGATGCTTCGCATCTCTGTAAACTGCGTGTGAAGGTCGGCGACGCTCTGGGAAGTGGGTAGCGTCGACACCAGCGAACTAATTTCGTCTCGAATCTGTTCCACGTTCGCCGTTTCCGTTTCTAGTCGTTTCAGCATACGTGATATGTTTCTTTTCAAAGCGTGCAATTCTTTGGAGGTGGGGAGATTGGCCACTTTACTCTCGAGATCGCTCAATGAGCTTTTGATGTCGTTCGAATCGGATAGTGCCGTCACCGCCGTTTTCAATTTTTCCAAATCTTCGCTCGAAGGCACGCTCGTCCGTAACGATTCCAAGTCACCCTGTATGTTGTCGAGTACGTGATGAAAATGAGCGAGATTCGTTTCGACGTTCAAATTTTCTAAATATTCGATCTTCTGCTGAACCGTGCTCAGCGTGTCTTGAATGCTCGTCAACGCTCTCGCTTCAGCGTGAATATTTTTAATTTCTTCGTTGATCAATTCCAGAGATGCCTGAAGTGTAGCGATGGTGGTTTGAATGTGTTCGAAATCTTGATAGGCCTCCAATTGAATTTTTATGTTCGCGACGCTTTTACCGATGACCTGCAGTTCGTCCGACGATGGTAGGTTCGTCATTGTATCTTCCAAAGTCTGCAACTTGGATTTAATTTCTTCCAACGTGCTGGTGAATTCTTCTTGTAATTTGGAAACAACGACATGCAAGCGTTCTGCGTCTATATCGTTCACAACGGTTTGAAGTTCAGAGAAATTCTTTTCTATTGCGGAAGTTCGTTCTTCGATTTCGAGTTTCAATTTTTCCAAATCTTCATTTTTCGATTGAAATTGCTGTAATTTGGCCAAATCATTTTGAAGCGAATCCACGCTCAACTGTATATTTTGAACGCTGTCGTAAGAAGGTACGTCTACATAATTTTTTATGAGCGTTTTCAGTTCGGAATCGATTTTCAGAATGGGGTCGAGACATTGCGTTTGGAGCGTAGCGATTTCCGACTCTAAACTTTTGTTTAAGGTTTCCTGCAAAGCGATCAAATCGGTCCTCAACTTCTTAACTCGAATGTCCAACATGAGAATCTCTTCTGCATGGTCTACACGCTTGGTGTTGCCGAAAATGTCGTTAGGCATTTTTGGTTAACGGTTATTTATAATAGGATAGACGATTCGTAATTCTACGAAGAGAGGAATAAGTTTGTCGTAATCTCCGAGGAGTTCCATGTAAAGATAATCTCCTGCGGAAACATCGTACGTAATGTTAGAAAGCATCTTGTCGTGCTTAATTCGAAAAATGTTCTTGCCGGTAGAAATTTTGATTTCGCCTGCGTTTTCCGGATTCACGGTGATTTGAAGTTTCCCGTCGATCGGAATTTCGTAGAAATGTAAATTGTTATTAAAAACATAAAACATCTTGCCCACATCGTCATTCAGTTTCGTCCAAATGCTGTTGAGGTGAATGATCAACAGACCGTTGAGTTTAGGTAACACGGAAGGTAAGACTTCATGATCTGGTATGGTTTCCATAATGATCTGTTTTTTGAAACCGAACAAATTCATAGGCATGCTGGTTATTTAAGAATACGGTCAAAGTTTTTTGTAATGACAGTCAATGTTTTTTTTTTTTGTCTTTTTTTTGTTTTGTTTTGTTTTTATGAATCTTCTGTTGAAGATGGACATATGTTGCAGGTTTTGCTTTCTGCTAAGCGATAGTGCCCCCACGGCAATGTGTGAATACCACACTCGAGGACGCACCTCTTATCGTCGTTGGGATCCAGGGCAATTTTTCTAACTTTGTTTGTGGTGATGATATGGTCGACGCTCTGGATGCGCTGTTCTTCTCTTAGAACCGACGACCTGGTCTTGAGGCAATCGACAAAGTCCTCGAATGCGAGATGCTCCCGAACCACCTGTCTGCCGACACCCTTGGCCTTCTTGGTAACGCTGCCCTCGGCTTTGATGGCATAGGCCTTGGCGCGAAGACCTGCAAACTCGAGAATTACATCACCGTCCTTCTCGTCTTTGAGTTTGCCAGGCACTTTTTTGTTTCGGGGCAGGATACCGTACTTGTTTTGCTGGGGATAGCCCGAGGTGTCGAAGAGGTTAACCAAAGATGGAGCTGTGGCTATATCTCCGTACGCATCGTCCGTGCGAACGTGGTACACCAAGCTGTCCGTGTCCGTGTAGAGAAGCGAGATGTTGTGGCTATAATGTGGACGTAATATGTCGTAGTACGTCTCGAACATGTGCAGCTTGCTCAGGTCTAATACTGAGGCACCAACATAAATTGGCTTGTCGAGCCTCACCTCACTCTTCCTCATATGCACCAGAGCAAGCTGCTCGTTATAAATGGTCCTCGATTTAAATAATGGGTTTGCTACGAGCCTGCGACATTGTGCTTTGCTCGTTACCAATTTTATGTCCATGCGATTCCGTACATTCTCCATAGTTTTGCCAAACACTGCATTATTCATTAACTTGAAGAAATCCTTATCGAGCTCGGACGTGGCTGCGGTGCGGTGTTTGGTGTTGACTTCAATATATGGACGCAACCATGGAGAATGCTCGAACTTGAGGATGCGGTGAACTGCGTGGACCGCGACCCCTCGCTGCATCAACCACCGGAGATTCTGGTAGTGCAGGACATAACGCTCTTTGGGCTCGAAGTCCATGACGAGCTTCTTCTGGTTGGAATCGGGTGGACACTTGAACTCGGGTGCAGGGGGAAGATCGCAGAACAAATCCTGCAGCTTCTCGGAGAACTCAAGGTCCACCTCGGCGAAGAACCCATGTTCCGAATCGTCGAAAGCTTCGACGTCGAAGTTGGAAGGGTCAGCCCACTCGAAGCCTCTAAAAGGGAGTGGCTGCATCATGGAGTGTCCGTAGAGGTTATTGACGTCCGTGTACATGATGTAGCTGGACGGTTGTGAGGGGTCGTAACCGGTGGCCATGTGGTGATTGTTGGCGCGCGAGTGTCGCTGCGACACCTGGACCATTCCACCCCGCACGGCACGTTCCACAAACAGCATCATGTCCACGTCCGAAAGAAGCTCCAGCTCGATCTTCGTCACCAGAAACATGGCTGACCACGCCAGTCCGGGGAGACTGTAGAAGTAGGCAGGGTCCAGCTGGTAGATCTTCATGGCGATCGCACGGAACGTCTGGAACACGTCGGCGAGGAGCGTCACATCAAGTCTGAGGTAGGCGTCGTGGTAGTCCCCGAGAGTTCGACAGCCCAGCTCGCGCCACATGGACTGGGCGTGGTGATATTCCTCGTCGGTGATGTTCGAGCCTCGCAGCTTGCTGTAGAACTTCGCCTGGGGAGGTAGCGACGTCTCCGCGAACTTGGAAGGGTCTGTGATGTATTCGTAGGGATAGACCCCCTTACGCCTGAAGAGACCGGCGTCCAAGTTCGGAAAGTTTCCGGAGGTGATGGGCATTTGCTCGTCGCTAAGCTTCCCTGCGAGAGCATCGAGGCTGGCCGGGAGGAACCTCAGGGAGTCGAGGAAGCGAAGCTCGACGGTAGAGTGTGATCCTGAGATTCGCACCCACTTGCTCAAGCTAATGTAACGCTCCTCGTTCTGCGCCAGGACGTTGATTCGCATGTCGTCGTACCCAAGATGCTTGACGAGGTGGTGGAAGTCGTATCCCGAGCCATTATGAAAAAACACAGGGATAAATCGCGGGTCCCGGGCCATGAGGTTGCATCCGTTGCACCAAGGACCAACATACCTACCGTTAAAGTGATCGTGGTGTTGGACTTTACGGTTGTTGGCGGTGTACTCCTTGACGCAGACAGGGCAGGTAGTAGCTTCCTCATGCTTGATTTTGTCGTCAGAAGACAGCGATTCCATAGGCTTGGGGGCCAACAGTACCTTCCCTATCTCGTTGGCCTCGACAACCATCCTCTCGAGGAAGTGTTTGGCTGCGTCGGGGCCACGGTACACGTAGGGCTCGGGGGCGATGTGCTGGTCACGTCGCACCACAACATATGCGAAACTGGATGCCTCGTGGAGTTGGTAAGGGGTGGTGGAGGAAACTTCGGGATCGGGATCACAAGTGGACAGGGGTTTGAGGAAGGCCTCGAAATCCGCGATGATGATAGCGGGATGCTCCACCATGGCACCGTGCATGTGGAAACGCTCCACGGTGCCAGGTTTGGGCAAGACTGCCACACCCGGCTCGTTGGTATTGCAGTAGATCTTGTGGCTGGCGAGCTTCTCGACAGCAATGTTGGAACCTTTGATGTGCTGATAATCCTGCTGTTTTTGATTGTCAAAAGTTGACAAGCACCTTCGACAAACTTCTATGCCACCATGATGCTTGCTTTTTTGGCTCGACACCAACCGGGAGAGGGAACGGATGAGGGTGTAGTGGTGATTGGTCTCGTCCTTGATGAGCAGAAGGTGAATTTCCTGCGCACCATCGTCCTCTACGTCGCTCACCCGGATGGGGTACACCGCATTTTCGTCAGTGAGACCGTAAACGTTGATGGCCAACCGCGTACGAGCCTCGAACTTTCGAATGTCCGAAAGCGCCACCGGGTAGTTGATCCCAGCCATCGCAACTTCCAGCTCTGCCTCATAGGGTCGGTAGTGGTTAACTCGGCGTGGTTGGTTTTTCCTGTCGACAGGGTGTAATGCTGCAAGCACCGACCATACGAAGCACTTGTTATCTTTATTTTGGATGTTCAGGACGGCCTTCTTTGCCGCAATGGTAGGTGGTAAGGGGACGTAGCTGGAGGCGGAGAGAGGCACGAACTTACAAAGTTTGACGCACAGTTCGTGAGGCTCGCCACACAGCGAACCCCCCGAGCCTTTAGCTTGATGTTCCTCCTGTTTTGCCACAAGCTCATCAGTAAACTGGTTGTAGATGACCTCGAGGTTGTCGACATCCGCCAGATGCAGCGTCTTCGCCTTGGTGTTGTGGCAGAAGCTGTAAATTTCGTCGGACGGCTTCTTGTACTGGCAACGTAGCGAAGCGTAGAATTTGGTGGAGTACGTAGCCAGTGCATCGCCGAGGATGGAAATAATTTCGGCTCGCACGTTCTCCAAAAAGCTACGCACGTCGCATGAGCCCTCCGAAGTGATGACAAAATCCTCTAACAACTGCTGGAAAGCAGACTGGTTTGTTTTTGTCACAGGCTTGACGCGTTTGGCGGGTGGTGGCGAGTCGGCTTCCGCTTTCCTCTTGGTCGAGCTGGTCGACGGTTGGGGGACAGGTGCTTCGACGACAACTTTGCATGATGTTATATGCCTCTTCAAATTATTAATGGTAATAGGTATACCGCACCTGGGACATGGTTTTTTAGCGGTTACACGCTTACCAGGTGTGCAGGTACGACAATGTCTTGCAAAATGTGCGCTTGATATGGTTATCTTGCACACAGGGCAACTTTTCTCAGATTGCATCTTGTTGAAAATATTTGTGGGTATGTTATTATATATATATAGTGGAGTGCCACAAAATAAATACTGTGCAATAATTCACAATAGTGTTGGGTTTGATGGGAGTGTGTTATTTATGCTACTTCTTGCTTCTTAATGAATCCTGTAAATAATTGAAAAAAAATAATTAAGCTTGTGTATAGAAAACGCGAAAATATTATGTGTGCATAATTCTACCAAACAATTTTTTTTTCTAACCCTCGGCCCTCTCGGCATATGAAGTATAAATCATAATTTCAGAAAACATGGTTATTTTCCGCTCGCCATTTTAAAAATCAAACCATAAACATTATTTATGTTTATAGTATTCGTCGAGCGATAGCAGATAGAGCAAGAATCGTTTTCCTACAACCCATAGTTGATGAATTACAAAACATCTTAGAAATTGCATCTTGAAATTTTAATCCAAAATAACTCGAAAACAGCAGGCAGTAGTCATCACCCCTCCAATAAGTTGTAGAGTACTTCTAATTTTGTATCGACTGCTATTAAAATTTTCGAATTAGAGTAAAAACTACGCCTGCAAATCAAGTTTCTCAAAAAAATAAAAAATTGTCTGTATTTCCGAAACTTGAGGGGGTAGAATCGATTTTATTTGCTAGTCGAATAGTTCTCGTCGAATCCTATCCAACAAACCTAAAATCATCATCCTAGCTCAATTAGGAGTCGAGAAAATCAATGTCTTGGAAAACGTCTTAAGATTTTTGTCTTAAGAAAATTTTCTTGACAGACCGGAAGTAACATCTTGAGATACCGGAAGTCGACTTTCTTAAAGATTGAGATATTTGTCTTAAGACATTTTCCAAGACATTGATTTTCTCGGCTCCTATGGGGCCTAGAACCATGTAACTTTGGTCTATGTATATACCAACACTTGCCCGACCCTGTGGCCGAGTGGTTAGCACATCGCGCTGCGACGCCAAGGGTCCCAGGGTCGAATCCTGGTCGGGCTTGGTTGTTTGTGAATGTCTATTTCATCACTCATCCCCAATCTTCGCAAATTAGCCAAGAGGTACAAAACGTAAAATAAAATAAACTAAATCAATCATTAAGTTCCGTGTTGCAATCATCAAATTAAATTTTAATTAATTTTTTTTATCCATCTCTCTCAAATCTATATAGCCTGTTCATATTTGGCATGTCAGCCATTTTGTTTACGTAGCAAAAAAAATCTCAATGCTCGTTGTAGCCATAAGTATAATTGGATATAATTGCCGGATTTTATTTAATTTTAGGTTTAAAATCAATAAGCGTGCATAAAAAAAAAACTAAATATTTTAAATAAATAAGATTCGAATAACTATGTACTTCCACTAGTCTTTGTGATGGCGCAGCGGTAGCCTTGTATTCAAGGGTTCGATACCCGTGCAAGTGGTTCTTGAAACTGTAGGTCCGGTCCCGATTAGTTTTACTGTGCATAAAATAGACTTAAACAAAAAAAAAACGTTAACTCAATCAGTACTTCCACTAGCCTCTGCGTTAGCACAGCGGTAGGCTTGTATTCAAGGGTTCGGTACCCGTACAAGTGGTTCTTGAAACTGTAGGTCCAGTCCCGATTAGCCTTACTGTACATAAAATAGACTTAAACAAAAAAAAAACGTTAACTCAGTCAGTGCTTCCACTAGCCTCTGCGTTAGCACAGCAGTAGGCTTGTATTCAAGAGTTCGATACCCGTACAAGTGGTTCTTGAAACTGTAGGTCCAGTCCCGATTAGCCTTACAGTGCATAAAGTGGACTTAAAACATCAAATCAATCAGTACTTCCACTAACCTCTGCGATGACGTAGCGATAACGTCGTTGTCTTGTAATGAAGGGTTCGATACCAGGTGGGGACATAAGTGGTTCTTGAAACTATAGGTCCAGTCCCGATTAGCCTTACTGTACATAAAGTAGACTTAAAACATCAAATCAATCAGTACTTCCACTAACCTCTGCGATGACGTAGCAATAACGTCGTTGTCTTGTAATCAAGAATTCGATACCCGTACAAGTGGTTCTTGAAACTGTAGGTCCAGTTCCGATTAGCCTTACTGTGCATAAAATGGACTTAAACAAAAAAAACGCCAACTCAATCAATTAATCAGTACTTCCACTAGATATCAAAAACACGCAACTCTCCTCTATTTTTCATGTCTTCCTCTAACAATTTAACACATTTATTTTTTGAAATATGCCCCCACACACATATTTCCTACCTACCAACAGCGACACCAAGATGCATGCTTCAAATATATAAAAGCAGAGAGAGACATGAAACACCTTCTATATTCTCTCTCTTTTTGCATGTTTTGTGAGTATATTTTCTTCCGCAAAAGCATTGCCATACTTATAAATCAAAACCAACTCATGCGAGCTAAGAAACAAAATTACTTACTTTTAGAAATTCTGCAGAAATGCTCTTCACTAACACTGAAAATAAAACACAACTTTCTACACCAGCGCTTTAAGTTTTATACGGTTTTCTAATAACGTCAAAAATAATATGTTAGCCAACGCAACGTGGACCAATAGAAATCCAAGAACCAAATTCTCTAGAATATTCTCCCCCTCCTCCCTCCCCCCTACATTTCAGCCACATCATTTTGCGCGTTGTGTTCGAAAATTCACAAGTTAATGCATCGCATCATTGTTACCTATGCTGTTAACTGGCTATGAAATAAATAACCGGAAAATTCATTGTATTTTTTCTCTGCCACCAGGCATACGGCAGATGGCAATCTGTGACGCACGCAATAACTATCAAGGCTATGAAATAAATAACCGGAAAATTCATTGTATTTTTTCTCTGCCACCAAGCAAACGGCAGATGGCAATCTGTGACGCACGCAATAACTATCAAGGCTATGAAATAAATAACCGGAAAATTCATTGTATTTTTTCTCTGCCACCAAGCAAACGTATTTGTTGAATTTGTGTTATTGCGTCAACATTATTATTGTTAGCTTTTAAAAAACAGGAAGTACATCCGCCACTGTGAATAGCCAGAAATACTGCCCCCCTCCCAGTCATCCATCTCTCTTACAATAGCATGTGTGTGTTGGCAACTCTTTCTAGTTGACGGGAGATACTTTCCGTATAAAATACAGAGAGGGAGAGGGAACAAAATTGTCGTTTTTCTAGATATCCACAGGCAAAAGCGTAATATTTTTTCAAATACAATATGACAGTCGCTTTTCGGTACCGAAAAACTAAATACAATAAGTATATATAGATATATATTTACAATATTAATATTTATTTAACAATATCTACCTACGAATTTGCCTCGAACGAAAACATGTCATAGAAAAACATTTTTCCAACCGTAAATTCAAAAATTTTGGCCTGCGCGCGCGCGCGTGCGTGCGTGCGTGCGTGTGTGTGTGTGCGTGTGTGTGTGCGCGACACGTCGTTCCCCCGAGAGAGAGAGAGGTTTACAAAAGTCACGATATACGGAGTTGGAAAATTACGATATGGCGCATTCGCTCATTACTGTTGCCAGCCATAAATCTCTCTCTTTTACGGCAGTGCCGGCTCTCTTTGTTTAGTATATGTAGGTTACCAAAAATTGCTTTATGCACTGTAAAGCAAACCTCAAGCAAAGTTGCCAGCCCCTTGCTTTAGGTTAGGTTAGACAAAAAAAGCTGTAGGTAGGCTGTCGGCCGTTTAACTCTTCCCTCCCTCTCTCTCTCCTCTCTCTCTTTTTTGTAAAAAGCTATGGCAAAAATACCAGCAGGTTGGCAACCTTGCTTTATGCACTGTAAAACAAGCCTCAAGCAAGGTTGCCAGCTTCTTGCTTTAGGTTACGTTAGACCAAAAACCTTGGTGATTTTTTTTCGAGTAAGATGTTGCTAATACTGTGTCCGAAAATAGGGGGGGGGTTTATGCCTTACAAGAGCAAACCATTAAAAAAAGCCCCACCGAGCTTTACTTTCGGGTGTAGTGTTGCCAACACTGCGAGAAAAAAATTGCCTGCTCCTTGTTTTAGGTTAGGTTACCCCAAAAACCTTGGTGATTTTTTCGAGTGAGGAGTTGGCAACACTGTGAGAAAAAGGTTGCCAGCTCCTTGTTTTAGGTTAGGTTACCCCAAAAACCTTGGTGATTTTTTCAAGTAAGAAGCTAGCAACACTGCGCCATCAAATAGAGCTCCTGCCTTACGAGAGAAATCCATTAAGGCGAGCTCACCACTTCAGCTCACCACAAGATGTTTCAGAACTCTCTAAACTGGACTACTATTAAAATAACACAATTTAACTTCTTAAAGTATAATTTCAGCTTAAAGAATGCGATACAAACTCATTTGCACCTTTATAACACAAGACATTTTAAATCAATCTTCTCACATAACAAAAATGAATCGAGACCAAGAACTTTAAAAATGTTGTCATTGACACAGCGTTCTTAATCCCAATGTCTCCCTGTTCATTTCATTTAGCATGTGCACTAATTAAATAAAGTAAATACTGGTTATTCGTGAATGTAGAAGATAGTAACTGTTGATAACTTTTTCACTAGCATACAAAAAATCCATCGCTTATAAACACACAAAAATGAATGAAAATAGTCATGGACAAATTGCATGGTAATACTCATAGGTCCCACTGTACGCCTCAACCTATGAAATTACGTTTCTTCTAGAAAATACATCAATAATACCTTTGTGTTACTGTATGTAAGAAGAATTGGAAACTTTCTTTTTCCAAAATTCAAACTCTTTTACAAGAATGTTATACTTTTGGCTAAGTATATTTTTACAAAGGAGACATGCTCCAACTGACTGCCTCTCCTCATTGTACCAAAAGGATTGATTGATTGATTGATTTAGTTTATTTCACTTCGTGTTTTGTGCCTCCTGGCTAATTTGCGAAGATTGGGATAAGTGATGAAATGATGAGATTGATGAATGGACATTCACAAACAACCAAGCCCAAGCGGGATTCGAACCCGGGACACTTGGCGTCGTAGCGCGAGATGCTAACCACTTTTTTTAATATTTTTTAAAAGGAAATACCCCCTACACGAAGGTATCCCCCACCATTCACACTTTTTCTCACTTTTTACATTTTCCAATTCTTAGTTTATCAGTTTCTTATCATCTGGACAAACACAAATACCCTTGCCTTACTCGGGACTCGAACCCGGAACCTCTGGCGTTGTAGCGCGCTCTGCTAACCACTCTACCACGGAGGTCGACTACCACTCGGCCACAGGGTCCAGCTGCCCAATGGAAAACAGATTATTAATTTACCTCGTACTTAATTATTTTAGACAATCCTAAGAAGAACTAGGAATCTACTTACTGGAGCCCCAAACCATAAAATGGAAAATTAATGATTCCGATTGGTACACCTAGAAGAAATTGATATATTTTGTAAATGTAAATTCAAGTTAGTTAGTGTTAAATTAATAGTGAATGGAATACAAACACATGGGGAAAATCTATCAATAAACAAATGAAATTGCTCAATATAATGAACATACAAGGTGAATTAAAATTACCTTAACACCCTCTGTAGAATGTATAAGAGCTATTCTGGTACAATTGTCATGATAGAAGTTTATCCAAGGGGGAACTATATTCGTGTCAGTCAAGTGGAGTCCGCTATACAGTTGGCCGTCATATTGCATCAACTCAAAAATTCGAAAAGGAAAGGGCGTGATGTGACATATCAAATCCGCCTAGATTTCAAGAGAGATTTAGTTTTGGAGGTTTTGTCAACGTATCTTTAACAAGTAAAAATTTATGAATGCAGGCTTCTAACAATTTTCTCCTTTTCGAGGTGTCAGAACAAGCATTAAGATGCCTCTATAGAGCAAATAAGGAACAGATAACACAGACGCCTGGAGAGAAAAGTTCAAGTGTCACTGCACATGATTTAAATCAGCAACATCTCTGAAGAGTTGAACATTGTGAATGGCGTCTTGAATATGACGCTTCATTTTCAATAAAAAATACTACACATTAAGGAGTCTAATTTGTATTTTCATGGTGAAGTTAATTAGTAGAATCTACGATACTTGTCATTTGACAATCCACATTAGACAGATCGCAGCCGAATAGTCGGTGCTGGAAAACAAATGGTGTGGTTTGTGGAACGCGACTTGCTGGTTCATTATACATCGACGGAATGCTGAGAGCTACTCAGATATCTTAAGTGATCATAATTTTTCATCCTTGCTAACGGAATCGGGATAATACGAATTTTCTACAGTTTATATATATATATGTGTATATATATATATATATATATATATATATATATATATATATATATATATATATATATATATATATATATACAGGACGAAGCATCATCACTAGGGCTGTGCGGGATCCCGAAAGGTCGAGACCGGGATCGGGGAAAAAAATTTCCCGTCCCGATCCAGACTTCGGAAAATGACTTCCCGATATTTCGGGATCCCGAGCAGTCGGAAAATACCGAATGGTCATTTTAAAAAGTTGCTAATATCCCGAAGTTTTCTGTATTGCAAGTATCTGGAACTTATCGGAAATTGTTTGTTTTTATTCCAGAAATGCAAAAACAATCACTTAAGTTGTAAATGACGTGTAGAATTCCAGATTTTCAGAGCTTCGGTAAATTTCGAATATTACCCGTCCCGAAAATTTCCCGACTTTGTCGGGGAAATGGCGAATTTTTCCCGTCCCGACTAAAACAGATCTGTCCCGCACACCCCTAAACACCACACTGTGGGAACGTTGTGATACAGTTTTCTTCACGCTAAATTCCCAGGTAGAGGATTGGCAGCCGGGGACCTGTTGAACAGACTGCACGTTGCCGCATCTAACACCTTTGGATTTTTAGCTTTGCAATTATTTGATGGCAATGGTGGGTGCAGTAAAAATCCGTGATATTGACTTATGAGAGAGGGCATAGCTGTTACTTGTGATGCAGTCATACCTGCTACATGAAAAATGTTCGTCGTGAGTGGAATAAACTTTTACGAGAGTGCATATACTGTTGTAGACGTTACATTTATTTTGACAATTCTAAATCGCACTGCTAAGTTAGTAAATTAAATACAGCAAACAAGATGATAATGGAAACAACAGATGTTCGGCATTACCCCAATCAGTTAGTTTATATTGGTATCATTTTCTTTTGAACAAACGCAGAAAAATATTAGAATCAAAGCGCCTTGCGTCTATACTAGACTTGTCCTCTTCATTTTTGTGTTCTGAGGTCTCCAGATCGAATCTCGGAAGTCAACACTTTAGGGATTTCTTGCTATATTTTTTCAAATACCTTTTTATACTGTTTTCTTCATAGAAAATTATTGGAAAACGAAATTTCTAACTGCAGCAAGAATTTTAGTTTAAGATGAGGAACCCACCAAGGATGATATCGAAAGCCAGCTGTCTTTACCGTAGTCAATTTTCATAAGGTGTAATGACGAACACTGTGTTCGGCATTACCCTAAAATTTAAGGTAATGTTGAACATGATAGATGTGCTCTTTTCATAGATTTTTTTTTGTTTACTGCAAATAGTTTGGGAGTACTTTTCCTGTCTTAATTTGGAAGATAAGGTATGAAGGATTCTTCAGAATCCATCAAGTGTTCAAAGAATGCTTTCAAATAAGTATAATTCAACCTCAATGCTTAAGTGTTGGGCATTACCCTGGTCTCCCCTATACACATACCCCAATACATACCAAACAGTCCACAAAGGATAATGCAACAATTTCTTGCTCGACCATTTTTTAGATAATTTCTTTTGTTGTAAATACTATGGAAGAGTAATTCAAAACGGGCATTATTTTTCTAAAACACGACTTCGTTCGAAAGTGGCGGATATTTTTGTTTCATGATTTGTGCCAATTTTGGCTTGAGCAGACAGTTTCGATAATTGGACGGGTTAACGTTACAGTGGTGTAAGTCACTTAAAAAAAATAGTCACAGAAACCAGATCCATATAAGTCAATCTGCTAAGAGAAAACGTGAAGTAAATCAGAGATTCATTAAACTGTCAACAGATGACAGTTTAAGGTCTAGTGATAAAGGAAACAGCTGTTGTGTTGATCAGCAAAGTGCTGTGAGTCAGACTTTTTTTTCTTTTTAAGAAAGTGACTTACACCACTGTAACTTTAATCCGTCCAATTATGATAACTCAACTAAGAAAATGATAGAAAGCTGTGGAAAAAAACATTGGTTTCAGTACATTTCAAGCTGTGATTTATGATCTGTACTTTTTTCACTGTCTCTAAGGAAACGGCTGAAATTTAGAGCGAAACCGATTGTCAATTGTGAAGAAAAATAAAAGTTTTGGATTTTTAAAGTTGGGAATTATTATAATACCACAACTATATTCTTTTAGAGGAAACATATATATATATATGTTTCCTCTAAATAATAAAGTTGTGGTAATATATATATATCCAAAGTTTTAAGGGGAAATATTTGAGCTCTGTAATTTGTTTCCTTTTGAGGAAAAATGCTCATTTTTCAATATTTGAGTCCCATTATCTCTAGTGGGAGATCTAATAAAAAGTTGATATTTACAGCGTAAGGAGTACTCTATGAGAGGTACCTCTAAAAAAATGAGATTCATATGGTATGTATAATGAAGTCACAATAGGGAAAAGTTGGGCAAAAAAGCCAAATTTACGTTATTAGGTACAAATAAACATTTACTTTTAATGAACTATCATGCAACTAAAATTACTGCATTTATTAATAACATCAGGTTAATAAATAAATTAATTGCATCTGTCTTAAACATATCTTCATTCATAATAACAACTAACGGGCTTACTATGTCATTCGTAGGATGTAATTAATAAATATAATAAATTTAATTACACAATAGTTAATCAAAAGTGTGGTGTTGATATTGCTCTTGAAATTAATGGTAATAGAAAGTGTGGCGTTATCTAATGCAAACACTATTTTGCTGCGATCTTCTACTGGCATAGCAATATCATATAGTTTAGATTAAATTATTATTTAGTCGGAAAGTCTAATTGCAAATATATATTTGTGACTAACACAGTAAATTTACCTGTTTTTTCCTAACTTCTTGCTGGACCATTTCATGTGGATTGACCGTTACGTTTTTGTTATCGAATACCCTAGACATAAATTCTAGAGCAGAAGACAATCGGCGGTATGACATCTACGGTATCTTGAACTTCTACTTTGAAAGTATAATAAAGCGTCAATATTGATAATGTTTCAAGATTAGAAGGCGATATTCGTTTGACTATATTATTCCTGTTTGGTCTTATACTGGCTGTTAATCGCCTTCGATATTATGCAAAATGGTGATTTTAGACGTGACGAAGGAAGTCGCCGCTTGGAAGCGCAAGAGTTCACGTGAATACGACAGTGAAGTGTTTGAACCATTGAATTTATCCATACTATAAAAGTCCCTTGTCTCTTCAGTGTGAAATTTCACAAGAATAGTCTCCCCACTGTCGTGTATAATGAAACCAATGAGAGTTAATTATCTACTTACCTATAAAATTAAACTGGAATATGTAAAACGCATTGACAATTAATGGGTCCGGTAAAGGATTCCTGAAATAAATAACATTCCGTCAGTCAAATTTGCATTTATTTCGTGAGATAATATAAATATTACTGACAGAATATAATTCTTTCTTCAAACTTTATCTGCAACCGGATATTTTAGAAAATTTCCACACAAACTTGAAAGAAAACGTTTGTTCTGTAAATGTATAAAACCTATTGTATTTATAGTATAGCTTCACTTCAATCAATATTACTATAACAAAAAACAATAACAATATAGGATAATTTGAACAATAAATTAATACAAGGATATATCTAAAGACTCTAGCAGAAATTTTTCTGTAATTCAAAATTGAAATAAAAACAATGTCACAAACATAGCCTGACGAATTTTTGAAAGTGCACGTTAGTGTATTTATATACTTAATAAACTAAACAGGTAAGTACATATGTGCTTAAAAAGTAGATAAATACTAGTAACGTACATTGTTGTGAAAGGTGTTTCTGTTACAACTTTAGATGTTTTCATGGGCGTATACATAGTTCACGTAAAGGAGGTTCAACTTTTGGTATGATTAGGGTCGCTATATTTCATAAGTGGAGATCCGGGACACTGCTGACCGGAAGCTTGTTTGCGAGCTGAGGGGTGGGTGCTGGACCCAACAAAGTCGTTCTGTATGTACATATCCATTATCATATTCTTTACACTTCTTAGAAAAACAGAAATCCACTTCTAAGTATATCACTAATCTTGCAATGACTTTTCTGTATTTTAAGTATTTTTGTTATGTGTGTGTTCATGCTGTACGTTTTTTACGTTTCTTACAGCATATATGTGTATTTTTGTGTTTGTGTTTTTGTGTTTTGTCTTTTTGTGTTATATTTTCTTTTTTGCGTTTTTTCTTCTTTCTTTTTTGTATGTTTTTTTCTCTTTTGGTGTTTTTTTATTTTCTTTGGTATTTTGATGTTTTATATTTCGCAAACTGTTAGATATTATAACTAAATTTGTAAAATGTAAAGTAGAGATGGTTAAGTGTAAGAAAAGGTTTGTGCCTTAACTTCGCCATCCAAAAGAAGAAGTAAATAAATAAATAAATAAATAAATAATGAATTATGCTGCTATCTCCCAATGTCGAAACTTTATTTGAGAACTGCGGACTGAACAGTGCGGGCACCCAAGCACTGACTTGGGTAACTCTTGTATTATCGAGAGAGAGCGGTTCAATGTAGCCTACAGTTAGATTGTTTAGTAAAATGAGAGTTTTAATATTCCGCTTTTAAATATAAATGAAGTTCAGGAAAGTATAGTATTAATAATGTCTTGTTTTGCACCCGATTGAAGAACATTTGTGCATCCCGAAAAAACTATTCGGGACAGCAGGACAAATGATATCATTGCGGAATTGTCCCGGAAATCCGGGACGTATAGCAGGCCTATTATCGGATTAAAAATTATAGATACTCCAGTTAGGATTCCAAATAAAAATTTACCAGTAGACCTATATAAAAAACAGTTACATCATAATTTTAGCTTATTCAATTCTGCGTTAATCTATACTAACCAAAATGTTTTTCGAGAAGGCCTTATAGTTTTTATCATCGTGAGAAGAAGAAAAGGGACTTTTTTACAATTTTGCAAACGATCGCTCTCTTTGAAATTCCGTAAATCAAAAATGGGTTGTCCGATCGTTGTGAAATTTTAGTATAGTAGAGGCAGAAAGGTTTTTAACACAATCCTTAATTTTTAAGTTTTCAAAATTTGTCAAAAAACTGTTTTTTTGAATTTTGGGAAACAACTTTTTCTCTGTATTGGGTAGCCCTATAAATACAATATTGGTCTTGTTCTGAAGCTCTTCGCATCTGTTTTTAAAATGCATTGCCATTGTCTATTCACCCTGCGAAACCGATTTTATACAGATTTTTATTCAACGGAGTAAAGCTGTAGGCTGAACTTGGCAACACGGCACACAGCGATGTCCGTTAAACTGTGAAAACGACGGGCTAGCGCTACGAGTCAATGCTTGCTGTGTTGCAACGTTTCATGTAGGTTTACTGGTTAATTTTTATTTGGAGTCTAAACTTGAGTATCTATAATTTTTAATGGTATGATCAGGCTATCAAAATCCAATCTATCAACTAGGCCATCCAACATTTTGACACACTGTTCCAATGAATGAGGTATAACTATTTCAAATTTTTAGAATAAGATATTGCAATTTTGCAATGTGTTGACTGTGGTCACAGAAACGTGAACGATAATGGTTTACTTTCTAATATTCTATCGTGCTCTCAGCATGTGCATTATTCCTCCTATTTGCTGGCTGGGTGTTGTAGGTCTCTTCATTTCTTCATCATAGTCTATTTGTACTTTATCTGCTTTGGAATAAATTTCATTAAAGTTCTCAGAACTCTCTCTTAGTTTTATTTTTTGATAAAAATGTTCACAGTACTGAACAGTCAATCTTTTGAGGTGCCCAACATAATCTTGCAGTGCATGAAAACAATTTAGTTAGAACAAGTGGAGATATTTCATACTCGCCACAGGTTACACACTGTGTATTTCTATTCTACTACTAAATTTTAAAGTCTATAAAATTTCTACAATTAGTGCATACAAATTCCACAAATCACGCTACTTAGTATTGACACTTTTCTGTCCATCTTGTATCAAACAACTTGAGAATGTATGTTACGTTTTTTCCCTGTTCTTCTTGAGTTGCGTTTTTAAAAACAAAATCCCTTTAATATACAGGGTGGCTCAATAAGTCATTTAACACCCCCAGTACAAGGCCACTGCAGCGCGCAAGATGGAAATGGTGATGACCAATCGTTATCAGGCCAAGAGGGAACCACATTGACGCCACCCACACGGTCGGCGGCCATCTTGATGTCCGCCATCTTGAATTCAACTTCAGAATTTTAAATGGGAAGGGGGTCGTGTGACATATCAAAATGGGCTAGAATTTTACGGGAAATGCAATGATGAAGGTTTTTTCGACGTATCTTTAACCTGTAAAAAGTTATGACTGAATTCTTGTACCAATTTGCTCCTTTTCGAGGTGTTAGAAAAATGCCTTAAAATTTGTTTAGCGCATCGGTAATGCATCGAGATCAAAGTGACGTCTAGGGAGAGAAGTTCGCATGCCATTGCACACGATTTTAATCGGATACATCCAGGAAGAGCTGCGCATTATGAATGGTTGTCGCGAACAATTTACAGTGTGACGCTTCCATTGAATTAAAAGTCCTTCACAGTGACAAGGCTAATGATAATGTTCATAAGGAAGTTCATAAACAGAATATTCGATGCTTTTTATCTGATAACCCATTTTCGACAGATCAAAGCTGAATGGTTAGTGCTGGTAAGTTAATGGTGTGGCGTGCTGTGTGGAACACGATTGGTTAGTCAATTTTCCATCAACGGAACCTTAAATGCTTAGGGCTACTTGGATTTGTTAAATAAACAGTTTTTTTCATCCTTGCTTATGGAAGAATGTACTTGTCACAGAGTTTTTTCATAAGGGAAGAACACCAGAACACTTATGGGAACGTTACGAACCAGTTTCTGTCCAAAGTTAGTTATCAGATGACAAGGGTCACATATTATGTTTACGAACTTCCTTATGAACATAAACATTAGCCTTGTCACTGTGAAGGACTTTTAATTCAATGGAAGCGTCACACTGTAAATTGTTCGCGACAACCATTCATAATGCGCAGCTCTTCCTGGATGTATCCGATTAAAATCGTGTGCAATGGCATGCGAACTTCTCTCCCTAGACATCACTTTGATCTCGATGCATTACCGATGCGCAAAACAAATTTTAAGTCATTTTTCTAACACCTCAAAAAGGAGCAAATTGGTACAATAATTCAGTAATAACTTTTTACTGGTTAAAGATACGTCGAAAAAACCTTCACCATTGCATTTCTCGTAAAATTCTAGCCCATTTTGATATGTCACACGACCCCCTTCCCATTTAAAATTCTGAAGTTGAATTCAAGATGACGGACATCAAGATGGCCGCCGACCGTGCGGGTGGCGTCAATGTGGTTCCCCCTTGGCCTGATAACGATTGGTCATCACCATTTCCATGTTGCACGCTGCAGTGGCCTTGTACTGGGGGTGTTAAGTGACTTATTGAGCCACCCTGTATAACTGATTGTATGTTTACGGTCAGTGTGTTAATAGTGGCCGTGCCAAGTTCCCTTAGGTCTATAGAAAATAGGTGAATGATGTTCTTCTTGATTAGCAATTTATTGTAAGTTTTGAGCATTTTCCATTTTGAAGATTCATATTAAATTTCCGATGTAGTATTCTTGAGACGAAAAACTTCATTCTTGTGACTTTGTACTCCACGGGAGGAAACAAGTCAAGTATAACTCATTGGAAAGCCAGAACTTGAAGCCTTTAGACAAAAGACAGACACGTTGATATTAACCGTGTCTCTTCTCTATTCAGACAAAAATGTTCTCAAAAGTGTAGTTTTTCGTGTGTTTTTATTCAGTTGTGTGTAGATTTTTGTAAACCTGTTGTAAAAATAAGGTTTTTTGATTGATTGACTGATTTAGTTTATTTTACTTCTTGTTTGTGCCTCTTGGCTAATTTGCGAAGATGGGGATGAGTGATGAAATTGATGAATGGACATTCACAAACAACCAAGCCGGAGCGGGATTCGAACCCGGGACCCTTGGCGACGCAGCGTGATGTGCTAACCACTCGGTCACAGGGTCCGGCTAAAGTTTTTTTTGAGATTGAAGCTTGTTTATGTGGAAATATCTCGCCTTCATATAATGTTGTTATCATCTATGGAATAGCCACAATTAATATTTTAATTTTAATTTTGCAATCTCATTAATGGTTAGCCCAATTAAGATGCAATGCATATAAAAATGGAAGCGGTGGAATGAAAATCAAATGTTGATATCTCATATTTGAATATAGTGCGAATTTAAACAATATACAGATTTTTTTGGCACCCGGTTCCCGCGTTTTCATCCATCGTGCTAGCAATGGTACTCGGAGCAAGTGCACTTTGTTGCCAAGCGTTCCCGCTCACCCTTTAAACTCTCCGTTCATCCAGCTTTAACACGGAAAGTGAGACGAAAAATTTGGTTACATGTTACGGTCCTGTAAATTTCTTTGCTACTCATGTGTTTACGTTCCTTTTATGAATAACTTCCGGAACTCTCACGCATCCATAACAACCCATATGTTGGTTCCATCCATGCAGTCACTCTTTCAAAATTTCGTGTGGTTCTTTGTATGCACAGTATAGAGTGATTGTTCGTTGAAGTGATTATTTTGCTACACGGAATTGAAAAGTGGTGGAAGGGAGATGAGTTTTAATACCAAGAGATATTTCGACCAGGAGAATCGAATCTACGTATCTCACGACATAAGCCAAAGGCGGAGTGTTTGGCTGAGGGGGTGTCCCTGAGCACAGCGAAGATAGTATGCAAAGAAAAAAGTGAGCAAGAAGAAGGTACATCACATAGAAAGAGATGAAAAGGATAACAAAATCTTTTATTGTGCGAGTTATTGCAAATTTTGTGGTTATAAGAAAGATGCACGACTTTTATTTTAATCATCCAGTTCAACAGAAGCCATTCTGAACATAACTTTATATTTTAACCTTTTGCTCATTATATTTATTGAAAATGATGTTATTTGAGTTCTCCTGTCTCTCTTAATCAATCTACGACTCCTTTTTTGTTACAAGAGTTGCAGCTGTTTATAAACGCAATATTTTTAATAAATGTTGAAACCACCACCACGACTCGGCACGATCATTAAGTGAATTTCACGAGATAACACACAACTTAAATAGGCTTTTGTTGGAAATACATTTTAGAACGTTAGTTGATGTGAAGGCATGTCGTTGTCGCCTTTAAATCAAAGGGTCCTGAGTTTGCTCATCGACTTCATTCAAACCGTACCCGTCGTTCCACTCTATCCAGCTGTTTAATTGTGCGATATAAAATGATACTAAGGAAATTACATTCGTATAAATATAAACATTAGAAACACGCAACAAAAAATGTAATACAGTAACATGGCTTCCAATTGCAATATGAGAAATATTTTTTTCATTATTTCATGTTGCGACAACACTTTGGATCGGCTCGACGGAAGGCACTTCGACGATTCCGACAGCGAACCAACCCGCAGAGTCTTAGATTGACCGCACCCGGTTATACGTCATTCACACGTTTACTATATAAAGAGTGATATTATAATTAATATCTCGGGCCATATTTGAAGCACACATGTCGAACGTCTGGATTTGGATGAATTGTGTTCAGATCAACACTTGTTTTTGCAATTTGATTGAATTAGCAATTATGCATTTCAAGTTCGCACTTTTCCTTAAAATATGCATTTTTGATGTATTTAGCGAAGATCAATATTTGATTTTCTCCACATAGGTGTAAATATATCCCGCCCTTAATACAAGACAATTTCAATATTATGTATACAATTGATTATGAACTGTATGTGAAGTTACTCGTGCTTGAAAATTGGAAGAAAAAACTACACTTTACGGTGAATTTTTCGTTATAATAAGAAAATAGAGTTAATGTTAATTTTCAAATAATGCTTATTATAAAAACAGATACATGAAGTTTTCCATTGAGCTATATGTGACATTTTTCCTCCCCTGGAGTACAATTTTAGAAGCACGTAAACTGACTTGATATACTCAGTGTGCTCGATTTAACTTGATTTTTATTTTATTACTTTCAGCTTTCGCTTCCCATAACACACACACGCACACACACACACACAAATATATATATATATATATATATATATATATATATATACTGATATTACATATAGAGGTTGAGGGATTAATTCATAAAATTTAACGAAAATAATTAATATTTTATAACCAAATAAAATGTAAATAATCAGAACGAAGTAAGAAATTTGTGCTTTGGGAGGAATCCATGGTCCTTAATGATGATAGAGATACTAGACATTCGTGCTCACCAAATGTGCTACACAATCCAGAGAAACTTGTGCTACTTGTGAGGACATACAGTCAACAAATTATGAATACCCTCTCTTTGTACCTTTTCCCATTGTCAGGAACAATCAAATGACCCAAGGTGTTCCTCATGCTTTTGGTAAGGATTTGAACCAAATTCTCCAAATATGTGTCATCCTTTATCACGATCTATGAATAACAAAATTATTTTATATTAACATTAAATAGTTTCAAGTTAGCTAATGTTTATCGCAAGCATCTACTGCAGATATCTACAGATAATTATTAGCTTTTTTTAATACACCACAACGATAAAAGTGACTCCGGGAATTTTTTTCTAATCATTTTAGGGGACTCATTTCCAAATCTCAAAAACTATCTTCTGTGTCGCTTGGCCTGTTCCTCCATGTAAACCAAGCCCGTAGCGAGAAATAGGCTAGGAGAGGCTGAAACCCATGGCGCGATTCAAACCTTTAAGAAAAAGTCAGAATAAGCGTTGGAAAAGTTTAGACTTGGAATTTTCTGTTTCCCAAATGATATTCTTTGAAATGGCTTTTTTATTCTAGAAATGCAACAATTTTGATTATTACATGGACAAGAGGTATTTAGAAATCGAGAAAATACACACACATTTAGGATGATACATAATTGATAGTCCAAACTGTCAGGGTGGAAAGTTCGCACTAGCGGGAACAAAAACGTCTCTGGAAGCATTGCTCTGGAAATAAACTCGTTACGAGACAATTGGGAATGGGTGAATGTATCTAAGAAGAGTGTTTATTAAACATACGATTTGAAGTGAACAGACATGTGCAATGGTAGATGTTACATGCATGCTACAGTATGTTACAGAAGGTGTTAGAAATGTTATCCTTGTATCCGTATGCAAGAATGTAATCTTTTCACCACTGAGTTCCGAAATCTTTCACACACACCAAGCTCCTCTCTTCATTGCGGACAGGCGGGCTCAGTCGGGCGCTGCAACTCTTGAGGGAGATTTTCAGATGTCCTCAGGCATATAAATTCAATGGATTTATGTCAGGCCATTTGATATTTTATTATATTTGGTTCTCTACTGGTATTGACGTTTTAACATTGTTTTAAGGCCACTTTACGCACAGTTAGGCTAATCGGAGCTGGACCTACAGTTTAAAGTGGGTTCCGTACCACTGTGTGGCTCCATCCTGTATCGAATCCTGGATCTCTTGATTATCACAACCCCACTAGTGCTATTACTGCTTACACCTGGTGGGCAAGTATGCAAGGGGAGAATAACACAATCTAATCATGTGTATGGACAAACAACATATTTGCTAACGGTTCATTTGAGGACCAATGTTTACATATTTAGTTTTTTTCTTATTAAACCAAGTCTCTTGAATTTATAAAAAAGTCAATGGTTCAGTACGTAAACGTCGGCCTGTGATAAAGGCTCATTGTTCTGGTACTATCCTCTATACAAAGCCACATTTTATCTTTCATTAAAATATATTAATACTTATATCGTTTGAAGGCTTATGAATTAAGCTACAATGTCAGAAGAATTTGTTACAAAGGCAAATACTTTAAAAATAGAAAAGGTCAGTTTTTTTTTAATTACGAAACAATTACTGACAGTGTCGAACAATTGAACAGATCCTTTTTTGTAGCCCATCCAAAGAGGTTTAATACTAAGAAAGGTTATTTATCTGTGACAATTAGTTACGGAAATATAGGACAGAAACTTATAGTCTGCGAAATAGATGTTTCGGAGGGATGGTGCTGAGGGGCAAGTACCGCGGGGAGGGCCGGGGACTTTTGGGATTTTTTCACTGCGGGTAGTGTTCTAACAACTGGCCAAATTTTAGCTTTTGCTGAATTTTTTCCGACATGAAACCAATATTGACTGGTCTATTTCTCCAAGACAAGCCATATCAACGGAGGGAGGGTCGTCCTAGCCGTTAGGAGAGTCTCCAGGCTGGAGAAAACTTCTAGTGCTTTTACGGACAAATGGTGGGAACTCCTCGTTACCAGGAAGTAAAGAAATGCATGAATCGAAGATTAGTTTGAAAGAATATCACGAGGAAGGAAAAAAATAACATTTTTAAAATGTTACAACCAGGTCTCTCCGATTATCTAGATTATGACCCAGAGTATAAACCGCTGATGAATTTCCAGTGCTTCTTTCTTGGAAGAAATGTTTCGGTACTCTCCTAGTTGATTTGTTGTTGTTATTCTCTTGATTTGTTAGTCTCTTCATCATAATAACTACTCATTTAAAGTCCATTTTTATCCACTACGAAGTGGATGTAAACAAAAGCACGTGTTCTAGAGAAAGCCAGTGCAGCCCTATTGGTGGATTCTGGCAATAGTCCCTCCGCAGACCTTTTGCACCCTGATAGATAGTCCATTCAATGCCGTCTTGAAACTAGAGTAATACAGCATTGTATGCTGTTCAAAGCATTTACAAGCCTTATCCTTGTTTATGAATTCATAACCATTCTTTACTAAAGCACCTACGGTGACATCCACTCATTCAAATTAACGAAATTCCCGCTACTTGTCCGTCACTCTGTGTTAATATTGCAAATTCGCAATATTAAGTAAGGTCTATAATCTTGAAACACCGGACTATACAGAATCAGAAAACATGATTCAGACTGACAGTGACTGACATGGGAATCTCTAGATTACACACGTGTTGATGTATATACCACAAACACGCACATACTACTTTCAGCTTCATGCGTTTTATCTAGAATGGTAAAATCAACACACTGCAAAAGATTGTAGGGAAACCTTTGAGTAAAGCCAAAGTGGTTGGTGCAAATACAACCAGTGATGCTTAAAATCGTACGGAACGTTACTTTAGCATTTATTAAATGATCCACCTACGCTTCCTTTCCTTTACTTCCCACATAAAACATGCTCAGATTTCAGGAACCTGAATTCCCTCAGCTTGTCAAAGAAAAATGCCAGATGCATACACTGGCAACTGCTTCCAAGAAGGAATTTGTAGAGGGCGGGGACACAAGCTTTTGGCGTTACAGATGGGCAAACTGTGCCATTCAGTGTTGCTACCCGACCTTTATAGAGACATCGTTACAATTCGGTAATATTCCAAAGCTGTTATCGTATCTAATTGCTATATAGCCAATTTCGCAACTACAAAGTTTTATTAATCTTCCAACACGGGTGTACGTAATAAGATCTTTACATTTCTTGTATCTAATTCGTAAGGGAAAAAATAACATAGTTGGAGACACTACTTCTCGTGGTCAAGAATCTTCCGAAACACTGTTACCCTCAAGCACACGGCTATTTATAGTTTTCCTCCCCTCGACCCTGCAAAACCTGCCCTCCTCTCCGTTGCCCTATGGTGGTTCTCTAGATTTTGCGTAGTGTTTATAGGTTGTAAGTATCATTGAATGTTGATGTAGCTTCAACAGCAAGTGTTACAAAACATCTACATTTTAAACCTTGAGCAAGTGGCGATACCAAAATTGCGCTGAATCCAGAGTATTATGTTGAAACTTCTGAACAGGTGTCTTAAAAACAAGCATTTATGCTGTCCGCAAGGAAATTCAGCCGAACAAAAACGAGGATGGCACATTTTAGTCTATTTTGTACTTGCTGCCGTCAGCAGGAAAGTGGATGTTTTTTTTCATGGATATGAGTTTGTCTACGCTGGTTAAATTATTGCATGATTCATTTGGTTTCTTTTACTTCGCATTTCTGCCACACTTGGCTAATCGCAGGATGAGGATGAGTGATGATTTGGTGAAATTGATGAAATAACACTTACAAAGAACATCCGTGCCCAAGCCAAGATTCAAACTCGGGACTCCTGGCATCGTAGCGCACAGTGATAACCCCTCCGCTACAACGGCCAGCTGTGTGAATTCTTCTTACATGGTATATTACCATTGACGAGAACTGACATCGTTGGTAAGTGTTTACTTCTATTTTATTATATTTTCTTCATCTCTCGTATTTACAACAGTGTTCATTTTAAAAACTAATATTTGCACATTTTTAAAAGTCACTCTAGTTTCGAAACGTTGTGGGAAATACTGACACTGAAGCTAACACGTGCGCTGGGAGAGAGGGGCAAGTGCTGGCGAATAGAAAGTGGGCACCGCGCGCATTAATACAAATTTCGGTAACTTATTGGCCACACCTACTTCGTTTTAAAGCTGGAAACAGAATAGTATGCTCACATGATCGTGACACGTATTTACATATTCACACAAAACACACACGCACACGTCACACATATTCTAATTGAATTAATACTTCTACAATATGTATTTAATATTTATTAAAAATATATGTAAAATGTCCCTGCGAGGAAAAGTTTTGAATGTGTACCTTATCTTGTGCGCAAGTTCAGTATTTGTTGAAACTTGCAATTTTGTAGAGCGAAGCTCTACGTGGCTTACACTTTATTGTAATTCATTTTCGTGTAGCATACATTATTGATTTGTAACAACACGTGAAATTTCCACTAGTGATTTTGTGTAAAGAAACATAATAATTCCCAGTACGGAGTTTTCATCCCGTAAATGAAAGTGATGTTGCATAGATTGTACTTGGCTCAAACTTTCGCCACCTCATCGCACAGTATAAATAAAAGAAGTGAAGTGAGGCCAAGACCAGTGCGTCGTTATATCCAGGCCTACGAAACACCAGGCACTACAAAGAAAGAAAGACGAGAAGAAGAAGAGCTCAGCATCAAATACCTATCTGCTCCACCACTGAGGCTGGATAGATGCTCAAGCTCTGCCTATTCGGTTAAGGCTTGGGAAGTTTAGTGAAACCACAAGCAAAATAACATTTCCAGAACCGCGTGTGCTTTGAATCTCACTCGCATGTATAGAGTGAAGAAGGCTTCCTCATGCCTTGAGTTGAACGGATGGAATGAAACATGCGCGAAATCACCTGGTTGAAGTTTCTTTCGTTTTTTGTCGCTCTATATCTGGACCTTCCTTCCAGTAGCTGCCTATTCGCACATTCGCACATTCGCACGTGCACACCCAAATAAATCTGCAATGCAATTATTTTTGATCATACTTATTCACTGAACACTATCTCCATCAAAACATCAAACGTTCCCACAACCCATCGCCCCATTGGCTTCCCTTTACCAGCGCCTACCGCTGAGATACGTTCACGTAGCACACAAGTTGCTGTTTGCAGCACGCAAGAACAGAGAAGAGATTGGGGCCTGTAGCTTGAAGTATTATAGGCTTTACGCACACTACTAGTGTCGTGTTCACGATAGAGCGGTGTTGCAATCCCATTTCATTCGAGATCATAAATCGAGGATTTTTTTTTGTTGTTGGAAATTGAACATTTCTACATTATCTGCGCCCACCCTGTTGCGTCCATGACAGGGGCAAGGAAGAAGACGGGAGTTAGGGGAGGACAGCTGAAAGCGAAACGCTTGCTTTAATCAGCGTCTTGCATTGCCTTTGCTTTGCCAAAATTAACTGTCCTTGTGGCGCTGTAGTCGAATTATCCACCCGGTCAGGGGGTGGAGGGAGGGAGACGTGGATCAGTCAGCTCTTTCCATTGTGTGGCAAAATTGTTACACTATCAAAAGCTCGTTTCTGTTTCATTGCAAAGTGAGCATGATGTAAGGGAAAACTGTCCATAGCGAAAGCAGAGACGTAATATTTAACGTTGTTGGATATTTGGAGGGAAGTTAGCTACTCGTATAAAGCGCACAGCGACTGCAGTAATAATACAGATAAGGCGGAAGGGAAAGACAAATTCTCAAGTACGAAGCAGGGCAGTGTGGACTGAGTGAGTATTGTCATTATTTTCAATATTTTCTTAAATTATTCTCTTTGTTTAGCTTGAGTTTGTTGGTTTGGTCAGTCGGTCGTTAGAAATAAACAACTGCTAGATAGATTTTCAGCATGTGGTCGTTGAATCGGTTACCTTGTTTGCAGAAGTGGCTCGAGATAAAATTTTCACCCGGGCGAGATGGAATTTTGGCGTCCTCTACTTTCCACATTCCTCCAATATAAATCATTACCATGTAATAAATTTACGGTTAAAATGACGAAAAATAATAGCCTTATTTTAAAAATAATTTAATGCTGTTATAGAACACGTTTATTGTAGGTATGTGTTTATTTAATACCTACATAATGACATCAAAACAACAATCATCTCTTAGCTTAGATAATTTTGCAATATACTTATTAAGTTATTCAGCAGTAGCTTCAATTAATTCCGGTCAACAATAAATCCAACTATTTTAATACAACTAGCCACGCAGCCGGTGGAGACGCATAGTGGTTCGGACTTCGGACCCCTCTTTAAATGGTATATCGTCTGTCTATATTTGCATTTCTGTGCATAAAGTGGACTAAAAATAAACTCACGCTTAGAATTTGACTCTAATCAAGGAGGATTTGGTGCCCTGGGTAGTCGCTCGATGCTGCTTGTTTGATGTATTCAAATGTTATTATTATTCTTGTTCACATTTATCAGCGGAGTGAGGGGAAAGTTTTTACTAATTATTTTGCAAATCGACAATAATATTGAATATCGTAACAGGTTCCCCTGATTAGAGAAAAGTAGCAAGCCAAAAGTAATAATCTCCTTCGTCGGCTGTTACTCTCCCAAGCATTCAAAGAATGCGAGGTCAGTATCAAATCAATCTTCCTGGTTGATTGAAATTAAGTTACTGATCAACTGGTATTAGGGAGCGATAACCAGGTGGTGGAAGAAAGGATAAAGGAGAGTGTAACGGGCGACGTGGGGTCTTTTGCTTTGGATCGAGGCCTCCCCGATGGTGCAGTGGTAGCGTCGTCGCCTTGTAATCAAGGGGTCCCGGGTTCGATACCCGGTGGAGGCACAAGTGGTTCGGATCCCACTTTAAACTGTAGATCCAGTCCCAATTAGCCTTACTGTGCATAAAGTGGACTTAAAACAACAAATCAACCAACCAACCAACCAACCAATTGCTTTGGATCGAGGTACGAGAAACATCTTCGAGCTCGAGCGAGCCTGCATAGCCTTATTTTCTAAGAGTCTTCCCCTAGGAACTATTCAACATCGAATAGACAGGTAACATCCTTCTCTAACCATATTGAGCTAAACTAGAAGATATAAACCCAAATTCTTAGTCTTGTGCCTTTTCCATATGTGAAAAGTAACCTCTCGCCCATTACCATCAAGTTATCTGCCAAGGGCGAATGCTCACCAGTGAGGATGAATGAATGACAAAACTACATCACCCAAGCATAATGGTTAAGATTCTTGGTTAAGATCCCAACGAGCCAAGGTTCGTTACGATATTGTAGATCGTCATTTCTATGTTTATAGTGATTTTGTCAGGTTATCGAATGTTGAATTATCTATATCGAATAACATCACTCTCTTCATGATCGACGACCAATGCGCTGTGGTAGTTCAAATTTGTAAAAAATAATATTTTTTTATGAAATAAAAGTCTCCCATAGCCTCATTTTCAATAAAAGGTGTTCATAACTTGGGTTACCAATACATTTAGATTCATTATGGACGCAAAGAAGTGAGCAAGTATTTGAAAGGGGTGATAAAACACTTCTTCTGGACGCGAAGTCAAGTGCACACCCATAAAGTCAGACCACACACACCACTCCAGCCGCCACTGCTTCCTTCCATACCTGCTATATCTGCATAGAATATCTTTTGATCATTGACCTAGTGGTCCCTTGTCTGGAGCATCAAACCGATTACTGACATTACTGACCATAGGCACTTCACCTACTGGCTATTGACAGTTCTCGGTTATCGCTCGAGAGTGTTGCGTTCTTCCATACTTATTTTTCAGGAGAGCACGTAACGTCGACGGAGGCCGTGATTGGTTAAGGAACAATTGAGGCCCTAAATAAAATTAGGTCCCTTTTTTTTCCCTGGCAGGTGACTTGTTCTTTAAGGAAATGCGTAGGACAGGTAAAAGGACATGTGCATTGCAGCTGAAAGGACGTGTGTAGTTCAGGTAAATGCTCGTGTATAATGCGGTAAAGCACATGTGTATTGCAGGTACAGGCACGACCGTAGCATAAATGGTGTAAGTGTGCTAACCGAAATTCTTACATTCTGTGAAAATAAAGTTAGTAAATAATCTAGGTGTAACCATTTCTTATCCCAGCAAGCAATGAGGCATTTAGTGTATTTTTACGGCTGATGTATAATTAGCACATATGAGAAAACTCTTGCCACACACCTAATTGAAGTGTGCAGAGCTTTGTGAAGCTAGATCTCTGTAGAGGTCTGCATACCCAGTGCGGACGTTGCAAAACACACTTGAGTGTTTGTCTCCGTTAGAAGTATTCCTACTTTCAAATTTACATTTGATCCCGAAATCAATAAAACCCATTTTACGTAAAAAATGTTAAGAATTCAGTATTCATAATGCTACAAGATTATATCAGCTTATTGTTCTACATTTAAAAGAACTTGAAACTTACCATTTGTTTAGGATTAAAAATATAAATTTTATCTTAACAGAGATATAAAACTATTGATGCCTCACTTTAGAAGTTAAAACTCAAGTTGCATTTCTAACAATTATGTTTATGCAACTGTCAAGTTATACTCACAAATTTTAGAAAAGTACCAGTCGCTCTACTTACGCCTTGGTGAATGTTTTCAAGTTTCCCAGGTGCATGCAGCCATTCTGGAACACCAATGAAAGATCGCATGTAGTCAGACTTTTCTAGTATGAGCTCTTTTGTTTTGTGATTCGCCCAGTCGAGATCCGATACAAGATCCCTGAATGCATCCTGAATATCTTTCAACATTTCCCTAATCTAGAAAAAAATATCACTTCATCACTTACTTTTCTTTTTAAATTTCTTGAAGAAATATTTGTAAAAGTAGATTCAATTCAATTCATTTATTTTTTATTGAAAGGCGATGTTCAGCCTGCGGTTGATTTTGCACCAATCCCAAATGGATACATATACTACATAATAATGGGAGTAGTGTAAATGGGTTGTTTCTACGTCGTACTTTGTAGGTATCGTCTTTTATCCTCTTTTTTTATGTTTTATGTTTTATGTTTATGTTTTTATATGTTTTAGCGTTTAGCGATGTTTTAGTACAATTATCAATTTTCCTCTTTTTTTCCCACCTCGTACTTGTAGGTATATCACGATCTTACGTGATATAACTTAACCTATTCATTTTTTTATTACGTGCCAAACTACACGAGAGCCTCTACGTGCTTTGACCTACTTTAGAGTAGACCCAAAAAGAGAGTTCAGCAACCGAAAGTGAGGCTCGGTGAGGCTCGCCTTAATGGTTTTCTCTTGTAAGGTATAAGCCTCATTTTCTCGCAGTGTTGCCAACACCTTACTCGAAAAAATCACCAAGGTTTTTTTCTTGGTCTAACCTAACCTAAAGCAAGGAGGTGGTGAGCCCTTTTTTAAATTTGTTTATGGATTTAACCTCAGTGGTAGCATATTTTGACGATTTTTTTGTTGATTTTATAGCGTTTGACGACTTTTCAGTGCAATTTTCACCGCATCTATTTTTTTCCCACTCGTACTTGGTACGAATGCAACGATCTTACGTGATATAACTTAACCTATCTTACGATTTTTTTTACGATCTTCAGTGACCTATCATTTTTTTTATTTACGCACCGAACTAACTTACATTGGACTCCGCGTTTGTTTTCATATTTCAGTATTTTAAAGTTTTCTCATATTTTATATAACCTAAAAAAGTGTTGATTTTTTTTAGTATGTAGCAATTTTTTTTTTACGATTTTTTTTTAAAACTGTTCCGTGACCCTCTCGTTCTTCAAGTCATGGATGAAGGACTTCTCGGCGACCAGGATGACGCTGCACAAGGGGTCCTCGGGCAGCGCGTCGTGGAACTCGCAGACGACCTTGATGTTGGTTCGATCGTTGACCACCACCTGCTTCCGCTTCGTCGTGCTGATGACGAACATGGGTCTTTGTGCTTTGAATTCGCTAGGCGTGTAGTACATGTCGACGTTTCCCTCGGTCAAGCGCTTGTAAGTAGAGTACGCTTCGTAAAGTTTGAGGTAATCATCTTTGGTCATGTCGAGGTTGTAATTCTCGCGCGGGAACACTTCGTTCCTGCCATTCTTGAGATAAACGTTTTTGATCTTGCAGTCGTCGAATTTACGGGAATATTTTTCCTGATTCTTGTCCCTCCCGGTCTGAAAGAGAACTACGACGAAATCTGGCATGTCGAACTGTATGTTGTTGAACTGCGTCGTCACGTCGAATTCCATGTGACTTCCTGACGCTAATTTTTGCACGCACTGGTAACCGTGAAAGTGAATCGGCACCTGTGGACTTTTCAAGATCTCCGCTTTGTACTTGAGGGAGTAGTTCGTTTCGTATTCCACGATCGGCATTCTCAATTCCATGCTCCGGATGACGCATTTGGCTGCTTCGGGTAAAGTGTTGGGCAGCGGCGTGATACCGTCCGCGTTCAAGTTGCTGTATCGCATCGGTGCGTCATTGTCGTTGGCCGCTCTTCGAAATGTGATTCTCAGTCCTCACTTCCACATGATCTCCTTGTAGTCCGAGAAGAATCCCGGAAGCAGACGCATGGGAAAGAGCACCGTGTGACTTCTCGTCGATATTTTGGTTCCCGCTTTGAAACCTTCAGCCTGATAGTATGCTGCGTCCGTTTTGGATAATTTCAATGTTCCCACTGCCGTCGACGTGATGCCTGGATAATCGATTCTGTCGATGACGGTGTTGTGTTTCCTCACCTCCACCTGCGAGAACAGGTGAGGCACGAAGTTGTCCACGCGTTTCAAATTTGCTGCTGCGGGAAACGCTTCTCCGCTTTCTTTCTTCACCACGTCGAATTGAAGGTAAAGGTCCGCTCTGTGAGGATGAACGAACCCATCGCCTACGTCCACGTCATATTCGATTTCCCTTCCGGCCCAAATCGAATTGAGTCGCGTGTCTTTCCACGAACTCCAGGTAGCCCTTCGCCGTGGGCCACACGATGCTCGTGACGATCTGAACGACCGAGTCCGTCGTACGATATCCCGTGTCGAAGTATTCACCCCACGCTCTCTTCAGGATCGTGATCAGAAATTTGCCTCTCGCACGTCTATAGCAGTCCTCAGCCCTTTAAATTGCACCTCGTCGCTGTCGGCCAGCTGCACGACGTACTTTTTCTTGGTCAGCGCGAAAAAGTATTTCAGCACGAATTCGACCTTCACCCGCAGTTCGGGAACCAACCGCTCGTGCAGGTGATCGATCAAGCTATTCGGAGCACGTTTATCCGTGAGTATGAAAAGCGAATCCGTGTCCATGTACATCATGCGCGGTCGCGGGTTCGAGGAAAATTTTTCGACCACATCGCGCGATTTCAGTAGGATGGTTCGAGACAGAAAAGTGACGAGGGACGCACAAGCGGGGTTCTTCGAAACGAACGAGCCCCATGTTTTTCCGTACGGCCTGCGAATGTAAGGTTGGTTCACGTGAGCGCGAATTTCTTCGGGAATGTATTTCAGTTCGTGCATCTGACCGTACATGCTGTTCATCATCAACTTCGCCGTGTTCTGTTTCGCGTCCATTTCGAGCAATTTGCCCGGCGGCAGGGCCTTGCAGTTCTTGGCTTCCTTGATTTTTTTACGCAAGGTCATGATCTTGCGGATGCACAGGGCATTGAGCATATCGGGCGAAAAATACACGTGGAGATCCGCTTCCGTGCAACCGGTGGGATTCGTGCTGCCGCGATAAACGTCCACTTCCGTACCTGGAACGGACGTTTCGGTGTGGAATTCACGACATTCCAAGTTTACGTTGAAGGGCGAGAGCCCCGCTGCGACCATGACGCTCGGGTAGAGTGACGTATGAACCCCGAGAAAAATCTATATAAAATAACATACCTGGAAATTATATTCACAGTAGATTGAATTTTGATTTTTGTATTCCCCCGGGAAATTCTATATAAATAACATACCTGAAATTCTATTCACAGCAGATTGAATTTTTTGAGTTTTGTAATCACCCCCAAGAAATTCTATATAAATAACATACCTGAAAATTGTATTCACAGTAGATTGAATTCTTGAGTTTTGTATTCGCACCCAAGAAATTCTATATAAATAACATACCTGAAATTCTATTCACAGTAGATTGAATTCTTGAGTTTTGTATTCACACCCAAGAAATTCTATATAAATAACATACCTGAAAATTGTATCGCTATATACACTAGACTTTTTGATTTCTGTGATTTTGGAGAAAGCAATGGCATCCACCTCCAGTTTCAATCGTAATAATAATAAAACTGAATGTGTTACTTGTGGGAAGCTAATCTCAAGGAACAATTTATCGGTACACAGGGCAAGATGTAGCGAAACAGCTTCGAGTTTAAATCGTTCGTTACCTTCTAAGCCTTGTCCTCGATGCGGAAAGATGATCAGCATTACACATTTAAGTAAACACCTGAAAATTTGCAAACCATCGACCAGACAAGCATCGAAAAGGAAAATCGATAATTCAGAAACGGAAGCTTCCACTTCCATGCAAATTAAATTATCTAATGAACGCAAACCAATTAGATCTGCATTTAACCGTCATATTCAGGATTTCTCTTTTACTTCGGAAGCAGGCTGCGACATTCTTAGTTTCTTGCGTGAAACGAAAACATCCGTGATAAATATTCTAAAAAATAAATTGGAAAATAATTCCATAAAAGTATACGTTGATCTATTTTCCGAATACGAAAAAGTCGATTGTACAACAAGAGGCTCTCCATTTGGCGGACGTCGATAATTTGGACGAATTTTATTCTGATCTTTCAAATGAACTGGTTAAGAAACACGACGATTTCGAGGCTAAAGGGTCGGGATGGTCTCTGTGTGGTAGTCCTCACACGTTAACCGTTTACGTGAACCAATTCTCGCCTCTTCCTGCATCCAGCTACGTTCCTCTTCCAGTGGATATTAAAAATAAAAAAGCCGTGCTGAACATTCAAAATATAGATGATAAATGTTTTCTTTGGTGTGTGTTGGCGGAACTTCACCCGATTCGTTGGTCAAATAATCCAGAACGGGTTTATCATTACAAGCAGCATGAACCTGAACTGGAAAATGCAATGGCTGGCATCGAATACCCGATGACCATTTCTGATATATCAAAATTCGAAACACGAGCACGAGATGCAGAAGGAAAACGCTTAATCATCAACGTGTATTCCTATACGTTGGATAAACATGTCGTGCATCCCGTCAGGATAAGCGATGTCGACGATGACTATGCTCGTGTAATAAATCTTTTCTTATTTCCAACGAGGATGTCAATCACTACACGCTAATTCGTTCTCTATCACGTTTGGTCAGAAGTCAAACTACCAAGCATGCAAACAACGTTCGACGATCGAAAACAAGTCGATTATCGAAATTACACTGGACGTCAAATTGCTATCGATAAACTTGTTCAACATAAAATATATTGCGGTAACAACAGACCGGTTCGAATGTTGATGCCCGAAAAGAACGAAGTGGAAGAATTCAAAATGGACAAGGCATTGTTGGAACATCCGGCTATCATCGTTGCTGATTTCGAGGCGTTCCTCAAACCACTCTCATACTGCGATCCGAATCCCGAAGTTTCTTCCACCACACCTTACCAGCTTCACGAACCAAACAGTTTCGGTTACGTTGTCGTGCGACAGGATAAAATAGATGAACCGTACGTATACCGAGGACCCGATGCAATCGAACGCTTCTTCGAAAAGATGATCGAGGAGGTTGGGAAAATTGGATGCATGCTGCAAACATCAAAACCGATGCTTCCGTTATCTGCTACCGAACTTCAAAATTACTATGACACTGTCAAGTGTCCTGTGTGTGATAACCACTTCACAGACGACAATCGTAAAGTGTTTCACCATTCGCATATGGACGGTCGCTTGATAAGCGTAATCTGTAATGCATGCAACCTCAAAATCCAAGAACCAAAATTCGTCCCCATATTCTTTCACAATGGCTCTAATTACGACTTTCATCCGTTAATTAGGAAACTCGGATACGACACTCAAAAAATAGATATTCTTGCTCAAAAGGAAGAACGATACATCTCTATAAGTAAGAAAGTTATGATTCCTGAGACTAAAAATACCATCGAGATGAGGTTTCTGGATTCATACAGATTTCTCTCTGCCAGCCAGAACGCTCTTGCCAGCAAACTTTTAGACGAACAATTCAAAATTACAAAAGCTAGTATTCCCAACGTAGACATAGAACTCGTTAGACGTAAAGGGATTTATCCTTACGAATATGTTAGTGATAATTCTAAATTTAATGACGACGCTCTCCCACTTCCAAGAGAATTTTACAGCAGACTCAGAGAGAAAGGAATTACGGACGAAGAATACCAACACGCGCAACTCATGTGGGAGAAATTAGAATGTAGGACACTCGGAGACTACCACGATGCCTACTTAAAATTAGACGTAACGATACTCGCGGATGTTTTTCAAGCGTTCAGGAAAACGGCAACGAATATTTATAAATTAGATCCAGCGTATTTCTACAGCCTACCGGGATTAGCGTGGTTGGCAATGTTATTCCAGACAAAGGTCAAGCTGGAACTGATATCGGACGTGGACATGTTACTTTTCATCGAGAGGGGGATTCGGGGCGGGATGGTACAATGTGTACAGAGATATGCAAAAGCCAACAACGTGCACATGAAAGAAGATTATGATTCAAATCGAGCATCGAAATACATCTTCTACGCCGACGTTAATAATCTCTACGGACATGCCATGGTACAGAAACTTCTTTACGGGGGATTCGAATGGGCATCAATAGATATAGAAAATTTCGATGATAGTGAGTATGGCTTCTTCGCAGAGGTGGATATCGAATTCCCCGACCATTTGCACGATCTGTTCAGCGATTTACCACCGGCATCCGAGTTCAAATCTTCGCCTCATTCTAATCAATGCAAGCTTTTATTGACTCTAGAGGGGAAAAAGAGATACGTTGTTCATTACTCGAATCTCCGATTCTTGATCGGGAAGGGTGCTAAGGTAGCGAAGATTAGAAGAGTCCTCAGGTTTAAACATTCCGAGTGGCTCAAACCGTACATTGAAACAAACACGCAACATAGGACAGTTGCCACTTCCGATTTAGACAAAGATTTTTTTAAATTGATGAATAACGCGGTGTATGGCAAGACGATGGAAAACGTGCGGAATCATGTAGAAGTGAAATTGGTTTCAGATAAAAATAAATGCATGAAGTGGGTGGCCGATCCTAGATTCAAGTCGAGAAAAATTTACAATGAGAATTTGGCACTTTTCAATCTAGATATAAAATTGATGAAATTCAGAAAACCAATTTACGTTGGCGCAACGGTTCTCGACTTGTCGAAATTTTACATGTTCGATTTTCATTATGACGTGATGAAACCCTTCTTCAATGATAAGATATCACTTTTGTACACGGACACCGACAGCTTCATTTACAGCATACAAACACCTAACCTCTATGAAGACATAAAAAATCCTTCCATGCTTGAGTATTTCGATACTTCTGCATATCCTCAACCCAACAGATTTGGGATTCCTTCCCTCAACAAAAAAGTCCTAGGTAAACTGAAAGATGAATGTAACGGTGATATTTTGTCGAGTTCGCGGGTTTGCGTTCGAAAATGTATGCCATGAGAACAGAAAGTAGCGTCACGAAGAAAGCAAAAGGTGTGTGCAAGAATACGGTGGAGAACAAACTCACCTTCCACGATTACATCGATTGCCTTTACTCACAATCGACGATACTAAGTATAGAACAAAGAATCCAAATTGTAGACCATGTGATTACAACAAACAAAGTTAGGAAAGTAGCATTAGATCCGCATGACGATAAAAGATGTATTTTGTCTTGTGGAATCCACACGTTGCCTTGGGGACACTATTGTTTAGAAATTAGTAAAAAATGTAGGCAATGCAAATTAAAAAAAAACTTTAACTGTCTCACATACACAATAAATAACAAACAAGGACAATGAATCTCTTTGGTTTCCGAAAGCAAACAATGGAAACTGTACACCGCACGACAGATCATGAATTTCTACCTTCCATGTTATCTAAACTCAACGGTCTACTGATCGTTCACCTCAACAGCATTTGGACGAAATTGGATGATGAAGTCGGCAAGATTTTTATGTCTTCAACAACAATTTACATTTCTACGAAATTCCGATCGACGGGAAACTTCGGATCACCGTGAATCCGGAAAACGAAGGGCGAAAATTCAAAATTTCTAGCGGCAAGAATATTTTTCGAATGAAGCACGACAAGGTACTTTCTAACATGGCGTACGATGTTTCTGCAGGAGATTGTTTATACGTGGAACTCCTCGGAGATTACGACAAACTCATTCCTCTCTTCCTAGAATTACGAATCGTCTAACCTTTAATAAATAACCGTTAACAAAATGCCTAACGACATTTTCGGCAACACCAAGCGTGTAGACCACGCAGAAGAGATTCTTATGCTCGATGTTCGAGTTAAAAAGTTGAGGAGCGATTTGATCGCTTTGCAGGAGACCTTAAACGAAAGTTTAGAATCGGAAATCGCTACGCTCCAAACGCAATGTCTCGATCCCATTCTGAAAATCGATTCCGAACTGAAAACACTAATTAAAAATTATGTTGATGTACCTTTTTACGACAACGTTCAAAATATACAGTTGAGCGTGGATTCGCTTCAAAATGATTTGACCAAATTACAGCAATTTCAATCGAAGATCTGGAAAAATTGAAACTCGAAATCGAAGAACGAACTTCCGCAATTGAAAAGAATTTCTCTGAACTTCAAACCGTCGTGAATGATATCGATGTAGAACGCTTGCATGTCGTCGTTTCCAAATTACAAGAAGAATTCACCAGCACGTTGGAAGAAATTAAATCCAAGTTACAGACTTTGGAAGATACCATGACGAACCTACCATCGTCAGACGAACTGCAGGTCATCAGTAAAAGCGTTGCGAACATAAAAATTTAATTGGAGGCTTATCAAGATTTTGAACACATTCAAACCACCATCGCTACGCTTCAGGCGTCTTTGGAGTTGATCAACGAAGAAATTAAAAATATTCACGTTTAAGCAAGCGCGTTGACGAGTATTCAAGACACGTTAAGCACGGTTCAGCAGAAGATCGAATATTTAGAAAATTTGAACGTGGAATCGAACCTTGCTCATTTTCATCACGTACTGGACAACATACAGGGTGACTTGGAATCGTTACAGACGAGCGTGCCTTCGAAGGAAGATTTGGAAAAATTGAAAACGGCAGTGACGGCATTATCCGATTCGAGTGAGATCCAAAGTTCATTGAGCGATCTCGAAAGTACGGTGGCCAATCTCCCCACCTCCATAGAATTACACGCTTTGAAAAGAAACATATCACGAATGCTGAAACGACTTGAAACGGAAACGGCAAACGTGGAACAGATTCGAGATGAAATTACTTCGCTGGTGTCGACGTTGCCCACTTCGCAGAGCGTCGCGGATCTTCATACGCAGTTTACAGAGATGCGAAGCATCGTGAACGATCTTACCGAGAAAACCTCGAAATTGAATCAAGTTGAGAACCTTTTTAGAACATTGTCGTCAACATCAGAGATCAAGTTGGAGTGCTGGAATCCACGCAGGAATCGTCGCTGGCCTCTTTCGGTGCCAAGTTGCAAGAACTGAACGAAAACTACAAGCAGTTGAACGTGGAAGTGAAAATCAAACCGTCATTTTCTGCCGTAACGGATACCATAGTCGAGCATTTGTTGCCCATCGAAAATAAACTTGGACACGTTCACAGTAATCTGCTCAGCGTCGACACTAAAATCGCCAAATTGTTCACCTTGCAAGCCATCGAAATCAACAGCGTACCCAATCAACAGAGAATCTCCACGTTCGTCGAAGGTAACAAACTGTACATGTTACATCCTTATCATCCGCGTATTACAAGTTTCTCCTCGATGGCACGATTCAGATAAACGAATTTTCGTACTGGTCTCACGGCAGAAAAGCTAGCGTTCCCACCATGACGTTGATATCGAATCGTGGTGTCCAGAAAGCAGGAAACATTCCTCTGGCACGTTGGAACGAAACGCGCAACATATATGAAATACACGAAGACGAAGAACTTACTGTTTTCGACGTGAGTGCCGGCGATAAGCTGATCATTCAAAACACAAGCGAGGTGCCACCCTCTTTGAATCCCATCACGCTCGTGCTTCTTTTCAAACGTAATCTCTAAAAAAAATGTCTAGGCAAGCCATCGTCGAAGAATTGCATAAACCTGCACGCCACAACTACGAACGTTTAGCGGTGGTAACCAAGGGCATCGATGACCTCTGGGAAAGTGACCTCGTGGAGATGAGTAGCGGCAATTTAAAAATGTACATAAATTGAACAAGGGCAACAAGTACCTCTTCACCGTCATAGACACATTTTCGAAATTCGCATGGGCAGTACCTTTGAAAGCCAAAACGGGAACATGCGTCACGGAAGCATTCAAATTAATTTTTCGCGAAAGCGGCAGACGACCTCGGTTTCTGCGCACGGACAACGGGAAGGAATTCTACAATGCCACGTTCAGGCAGTTTATTCTGAAACACAACGTTCAACATTACTCGACCTTCAGTGACGTCAAAGCCAGCATCGTGGAAGATTTAATCGGACTCTGAAATCGCGCATGTGGTCACGCTTTACGCTTCAGGGAAGCTACAAGTGGGTCACCATTCTTCCGGAACTCGTTAACGACTATAATCACACATTGCACAGAACGGTAGGCATGAAGCCAGCTGACGTTACGAAGTCCGACGAGCAGCGTTTAATTTCTACCGTTTACTGCCAAAAGTACACACCCACGACAAAAAGACCTAAATACAAAATTGGAGACCAGGTGAGGATCAGTAAATTGAAGCGAACGTTCGACAAGGGTTTCACACGAAATTGGAGCACGGAACTCTTTACCGTGGTTCGAGTTTTACCCGGGAACCATCACACGTATATAATAAAGGACAGTGGCGGTGAAATTTTATTGAGGCGCTTCTACGAGGAGGAACTCTCTAAAACTAAATACCCCGACATGTACCTTATCGAAAAAGTTTTGCGTAAGAGAGGTGACAAACGTTTGGTGAAATGGCTGGGACTTCCGGGAACAAGTTGGATCGATTCGAACGAAGTGATTCTATGAGTACGTGGAATGTTGTGAAACGTTTACCTGATTCGGAAAATCAAACGAAAAAAAGGAACGGCGAATTGCTCCCCGATAGCATACGGTGTCTGATCGTAGGACCTTCAGGGTGTGGAAAGACGACACTGCTCATTGATAATTTTATCCTCGCACCCAATTGGTTAGACTGGGAAAACAGACACCTCTACGTATTTTCGAAAAGTCTCGAACAAGCAAAATACCAGAAACTTATGAAACTGTACTAGGGACTGGGCATTGCAACTTTCGCATCTGAAATCATTCCACTGGACGATTGTCTCGATAATTCCGTTGTGGTGTTCGACGACATGATCTTGGAAAATCAAAACGAGATTCGTAATTTTTTCACTCGAGGACGTCACAAAGGATTAGATTGTTTATATCTGGCACAAACTTTTTCCAAGGTTCCGAAACAACTGCTACGCGATAATGCTAATTTTATTTGCTTGTTTCGACAAGACCACACCAATTTAAAACATGCACATGATGATTACGTAGGGGCTGAAATGAATTACAATATATTTTCTAAATTCTGCTCCCACTGTTGGAATCAAGGTGATTTCGGATTCGTGACCATTGACAAGACTCGAAAAGCAAACCATGGAAAGTATAGGAATAAAATAAACGTTTATCTAGACGTCTCAGAGTATATTAATCACCCTGAGGCTAACAAGAGGAAAATTTCAGATTTGCAACGAGAAAAAAAAATCAACGGTCGAGAATCTAAAAAATAAAATTTGAAAAAAAAGCGTTCTTTTTTTTTCAAACGTCTCAAGCATATATAAAATAACCATTACAACAAAAAAGTGAGAGTTAGAAAAGTGGATAGTCTCAAGCGGGTGACGGCAAGAAAACTACGAGAACCGAACGTATAGGCTGAGAATTCGACGTTTCAGAAACGTTTCGACGTATATAGAAAAATGTCAAAACGTCAATTTCAAGAAGACGAAAATCTCAAGCTTCGCGATTACCTCGCGAAACGCTTCAAAGGTTGGAAATCCGAGAATCGCGGATTCTACGAAGAGAAAAAACGTCAAGATCAACCTGTGATCGATGCCATCAGCGGTCTAGGTAAAGAAATTAAAAGTGTCACGGAACAAAATATAAATTTGATCAACGAACTCGTACCACTTGCAGCTAAAAGTTACACTGTACCCACGCCCATTTCGAGCATTCCTTCGACGCCGATCGAACTGAAGGACGTACCGGCACGACGTCAAGCCATAAGCAGTACCTCTTCGTCTTCGGATAAGATCGAGTTGGGACCTTTGGCACGAGACTACCTGAGCACGGGGAAGTTCGACAAGGACGAAGTGTTCGGATTGTATCCGAGCATGGAAACCAACGAGGGTGTCGTGTGGAAGATTGGAAAATGGAAAGTCACCTTCGAAGGCAACGACATTAAAGTTAATTTAGGCGATGAGAATAGTTGGACCAGGTATCCGGGTACGGTGGGACTGTGGGAACTCGTTGCCAAAAAGCAGCCGAAAGATTACACCGACGAAGATTACCAGAGTTACAGGGAAATTCTAATCATGACGGATGCCATGTACCAAAACAACGATGCCTCGCAGAATAGGGTGAAATCGAGTAGCGGTGAGAAGTACAGGAATCTCATCAAACCTATTTGGAACGAGGTGAAGAGTGGAAGCGGCGTCAAACGCTACAACACGTTACCCAAATAATTCGTTTGGGTGGACGACCTGAGGAAACTCATCGACCGATTGTTAGTGATAGCCGGCGAAGAGAATGCAGGCAATCGTAATTTCTACAACGAGAAGGTTGGCATCGTGGACATGATCAGCACGAAACTTTCCAACTTCATCGTGAACGACGACAAGGGCATAGGTTACCTGATCAGTAGTAAGTATGCTTCGTTCTGGACACGTCCTTTGACCTACTTTTTATTTTACGACGTTTTACAGACTAAACTAACCTACAATGAGAGAAAAGTGGACAGAAAAAGCTCTGGCATCACTTTATAAGCTATTTTTTACCTCCTGTAAATTTTGCTCTCGTCCTTTGACCTACTTTTGAAATGACTTACGATATTTTCCTATAAGGCAGCTGTCTCCTCTTACTGTAAGATCCCTCAGTGTAATCTACTACGACCTTGCTCTCAGCGTAGTCCGTTTTTACGGACTAAACTAACCTACAATGAGATAAAAATGGACAGAAGGAGCTCTGGCATCACTTTTTAAGCTATTTTTTACCTCCTGCAAATTTTGCTCTCACCCTTTGACCTACTTTTGAAATAACTTTCCAAGAATTTTGCTGTCTCCTCTTACTGTAAGATCCCTCAGTGTAATCTACTACGACCTTGCTCTCAGCGTAATCTGCCACGATGTTTTTGTTTTTAAAACTCATGTGTGATCTTCTACAATGTGTGTGTGTGTGATAATCAAAATTATTTTTGTTAAGGAAATCCCTGGCCCCCCAAAAAAGAAAATATCCCGCCAGGGGTGCGTGGTGCACAACACAGTTCTAATGGCCACGGCTATCAAAGCCATGCCTCTGTAGAGTTTCATGGGTTCTTTTTTTTTAAAACCCCCCCACGACTCCCTACAGAGGACCTCCGTGTGTAATGTGTGTAGTAGTGTGATTTGTGGTATTATAAACTCGAGAAATGATGAGCCCCCCTCAGGCAGATTTGGCTACACTTAAAACAAGCTCAACATGCCCATATGAGCTTTTTGCTCAAGTGTGGAACCCCGTCTAATCCAGGATTTTTGTAAAAATGCTCTCGGGAAGTTCCTGTGAAATGATGAGCCCCCTCAGATTGATTTGTCCACACTTACAAAAGGCACTTCTGTCAGATTGTTGTCCATAATTCTGTCAAAAATATGCCCCTCTTGATATTTTTTTTGCCCACACTTAAAACTAAGCCAAGATACAGACACACACACACCCACACACACACACACACACCCACACCCACATCCACCCACACCCACACATATTTACTTCTGGTTTAAGTTCAATTGGACACCAGCCTCAACTCATATATCTAGTACTAAGACAATGTAATATGCAAAAATCTTCTAGAATTGTTCTGTGACTCTCTCATTTCTTACATCATAAACATATGATTTTTCACCTATGAGAATAACACTACATATAGTGTCATCAGGGAGTGTATCGTGGAATTCACAGATAATTTTAATGTTTGTCCTGTCATTAACCACAACTTGTTTCCTTTTTGAAGTGTTGATGACAAACATGGGTCTCTGTGCTTTGAATTCATCTGGTGTGTAATACATGTCAGTATTGCCAGTAGTGACCCTTTTGTATGCTGTAAATGCTTCATATAATTTAAGGAAATCATCCTTGGACATGTCTAAATTATAATTTTCTCTAGGAAATACCTCATTTCTGCCATTTTTAAGATATATGTTCTTGATGTTGCAGTTATCAAATCTACTTGAATTTTTTTCCTGATTATTGTGTCTTCCAGTCTGAAACAGTACCACCACAAAATCTGGCATGTCATATTGTATACTGGAGAATGAATTTGTAGCATCAAACTCATAATAAGTACCAGTTGCAGGCTTCTGTACACATTGATATGTATAAAATTGTAAAGGTACTTGTGGATTTTTTATTTTATCTGCTTTGTATTTAAGAGCATAACTGGCCTCATATTCAACAACTGGGATTCTTAACTCAATAGCCTGAATAATGCATTTGCCTTCATCAGGTAGGGTATTGGGCAGAGCTTCCCCTGTAGAATTTAATGTACTGTACCTCATCAAAGCATTATTATCATTGGCAGCTCTTCTAAATGTGATTCTTAAACCACCCTTCCACATAATATCTTTGTAATCTGAGAAGAATCCTGGCAACAGGCGCATAGGGAACAGCACTGTGTGGCTTTTAGATAATATCTTATCACCAGCCTCAAATCCACCTATTTTGTAGTAAGAAGCCTCGGTTTTGGATAATTTTAGTGTGGCCAAAGCTGTGGAGGTAATGCCGGGATAATCCACTCTGTTTATAACAACACCATGCTTTCTGATCTCAATTTCAGAGAACAGATGCGGCACAAAATTATCTACCAATCTTATATTTGAATTTGCCGGATAATCTGTTCCATCGAGCTTTACAACATCAAATTTGATGTATAGATCTGCTCTATGGGGGTGTATAAAGCCATCCCCTACATCAAGATCAACCTCAATCTCTGTGTTGGGTTGATTTAAATTTGCAAATGTCCTCCTGTTTGGGGGAAATGATTGTAGCTCATAACTCTCAATATTTTCCATTTTTTTGTATGTATTTTTATTTAAATATTAATCTCTATGATTGCAGTTGTTGTGGCTCCAGCAAAATCAACTAATTCTTCTTTTTCATTAGTGACCATCAATTCAATATTATCTATTCTATTATGGCACACAGGAAAATACAATGTTGGGGATGGAGTGTAGATGATGGGCTCCATAAATTCAGAATTAGGTTTAAATGTTGCAATGATGCCAGTTTGTTTGTGAGTGCCTATGCCATTTGATTTGGTGATCATACCCTCAGCCACATTACAGTGAATATTCAGAGTCTCTATGGCTAAGAATTTAGGTATATTAATAGCAGTGTGTTTGATGGCTGGTTCAAGTTTGTGTTGTTCTCAAAGCCTAACAGCTCTCCTATAGTACCCAGATCCATTGTTTCTGTAGCAGATACAATCTCTACTCTGTGAGTGACAGAATTTTGAGTTAATACTATACCTCTGGGTAATTGAGCATTTAGAGTGGACAGATTATACTGCCCTGGAGTGATGACAATTTTGTGATCCCCTACTGCAATTTTGTTGTTGTGGTGTGTAATATTAGGGATCAAGTACATGCCATAAAATGCTCTGAGAGCTATTGTTTTGGGATACACTATATCATCATGTAATTTGAGTTTCAATATTGAATTTTGGCTGGTGAGATGGAATACCCCCATGATGTTTTAAAGAAAGAATCAGACATGTACACACCTCTAAAATGTTTGATGCCCAGTGGCTTCATTAAAGCTTCAATATCTTGGTTTGTAAGCGGCTCTTGTTTTTTTTAAACTTATTCATGGCTCTCTTAACACCTTTGCCTTGTTTCTCCATGGCCAGGTTATGGCGCTTTATTTCATCTAACTCTGCCTTATTTTTCTTGGCATCTATTACTGTTTTTGCTATGGCAGCTGATCCCCCAGCCAAGCTCCCAACAGCCCCAAGTGCTGCTAAGATGGCCGGGATAGTAAATATGAAACCCCCCCACATGTGATTTTTTCCTGGATTGCTGTAATTTTTTTAATTGGGGGGTACTAAGCAACAATTTCATACCATGGCCCTTGGCAATACAAGAGCTTTTTTTCTTGCGCTGCTTTTTGGTTAAAAGACTATCAATAGTTTTAAGAGATTTAAGACCCGCATAAGGTATTTGATACATAACACCCTTGGCCTTCATTGTAGGTTTATTATATACATATTCACAGCCCCCACCCCAGTTTTTGTTTGGTGTTCATAGCTATGGTGGTCCCCAATGCTGCTATTCTCTCACTCAAAGAAGCATCTTTGCTTACAAATCTACCAAATGCAGCCTCTTCTAATTTCTTGTCTGCAACATGTCTCTTGTCAAGATCAGAATGTGTGTTGTATGCTATGTCATGGTCTCTACAAGCAGCATCTAGGGGATTAACACCAGGGCCCCTCTGTTTAATCTATGGTCAAGTTTTGTACCGGGACCACAATACTGATAGCCTGGAATATGTAGTTCAAATGGCAGCTTGTTTATAATGTCATTTACCAACCCCGGCCCTCAGAAATATTCCAAAATTTAGGTGGTAGAGTATTAATAATTTTTATAAGATATCCAATCCCCTTAGTGTCATTCACTATAAAATTAGACAATTTTGTGCTTATCATGTCCATAATTCCAACCTTTTCATTGTAAAAATTGTGGTTGCCAGCATTTTCCTCCCCAGCTATCACCAATAACCTATCTACAAATTTCCTGACATCATCAACCCAGACAAATTATTTTGGCAGGGTGTTGTATTGTTTGATTCCACTACCTGTCTTGATTTGTGACCATATGGGCTTGATTAAATTGTTGTATTTTGCTCCACTGCTAGACTTGACTCTTTTTTGTGTGGGATCATTGTTCTGGTATAGAGCATCTGATTTTATTAATATTTCTTTGTAGTGCTCATAATCTTGATCTGTATAGTTGCCAGGCCTTTTCCTAGTCATCAGTTCCCACAACCCAGGTGTGCCGGGATATTTAACAAAACCACCTCTTTGTCCAAGACGAGATTCTAAATATACAATTATATCATCTCCCATAAATGTTACTCTGAAATTGCCAATTCTATGTATGATGCTACCATCAAGCTCTGTGTCAGAATATAAGCCAAAGACCTCATCTTTGTTGTCTTTAGGTGTGCTTAAATATTTTTGATCAAGAAGACCCAATTCAATAGGATCCTGAGTAGCTTCAATTCTTCGAAGAGCAACAGGACTAGGTGTATGAATACTGGAAAGTGGGGTGATTGGATAATCTAATATGTTCCTTGCAGCTACAGGTACAAGCTCTGTGATCAAATTTTGATTTTGCTCTGTAACAGTTTTGATATTTTTACCTAATTCACTAATAGCATCAATAATAGGCTGTTTTGTTTGTTTGTGTTGTTCATAAATTCCTCGGTTCTGTGATTTCCATCCCTTAAATCTTTTTACAAGATAATCTCTTAATTTAAGATCATCAATGATTGGCCTTTTCATGGTTCTTTATATATGTTTCAATGTCTAGAAAATTGTTGATTTTATTTCTGTATTTGCCACTATTGGGTTTTCTTGTCATATCAATTGTGACAAACCCATAACTGTCCTGGTTCCAGCACCTACTGCAAAACTTGGAAAAATCATTGTAGCTCAAGTCCCCACCTACATATTCATCATGTATGTGTTTGAGGTTGGTATGATCTTGATGAAACACACATATATAAATGCTGTTGTCTCGGATCAGCTGCTTCGGTATTTTAGAAAAAGTCTGTGCCAGGTAGAAGCAATCAATAATTTTGTGTCGGCCCTGTGTAAAGAAATTTCTAACCTTGTTTTGATTATCCAGTATAATGTCATCAAACACAACAACAGAATTATCGAGACATTCATGAAGTGGCTTAACATCTAATTCAAAAGTGGCAATATCCAGTCCATCATATAGCATCATCAGCTGCTGATATTTTAATTGTTCCAAGCTCTTAGAGAAAACATACAAGTGCCTGTTTTTCCAGTCTAACCATTTGGGTGCCAATAAAAAATTATCAATCATTAGTGTAGTTTTACCACAAGCTGATGGCCCAACAATAAGACATCTAATATTATCAGGCAGCAACTTGCCATTTCTCTTAATCTGCTGTTCAGGTTCTGGCAGCCTTTTTATAACATCCCAGGTGCTCATATTATCACTTTGTCTGCATCGATCCAGCTGTGTTCTGGAAGTCCTAGCCATTTGACAAATAACTTGTTTCCTTTTCTGCGGATGATTTTTTCTATGAGATATGTGTCAGGCTGTTTAGTTTTGTTGAGTTCTTCTTCATAGAACCGGCCTTTGAGAATTTCTCCTCGGTGATCTTTTATTATATATGTGTATCGGTTCCCAGGTTTAACTTGAACCACTGTAAATAATTCAGTGCTCCAGTTTCTTGTAAAGCCTCTTTTAAATAAGTGCTTATATTTGCTGATTCTTACTTGATCACCCACCTTGTATTTGGCCTTTCTTGTTGTTGGCTGGTATCTAGGATAATAAACAGTCCTGATCAATTTTTGCTCATCAGATGAAGTTACTTCAGAGGGTTTCATGTTGATTGTGGAATGGACCGAGTTGTTATATTTATGTAGAAGTTCTGGAAGAATATTAAGCCATTTATAATTACCTTGAAGTGTAAATTGTTTATACATCAGATTTTTTAGGGTTTTGTTGAATCTCTCTACAATTGAGGCTTTGAGATCACTGTAACTCGAATAATGTTGTATTGACTGGCTTTTAATAAATTGTTGGAATATAGAATTATAAAATTCTTTGCCATTATCTGTTTGCAAATAGCGCGGTGATCTTCCACTCTGATTGATGATTGTCCTGATGGCTTCTGTAACACATTTTCCAGTCTTGGATTTGAGTGGCACAGCCCAGGCAAATTTTGAAAATGTGTCTATTACAGTGAGTAGATACTTGTAGCCCTTGTTGATTTTGTCTAAATTTTTCAGCTGTCCACTTGCCATCTCAATCAAGTCGCTCTACCATAAATCATCTATGCCTTTTGTGACTACTGGCAGTCTCTTATAATTAAGTCTGGCTTGTCTGTGTAATTCATCAACAATAATTTGTCTAGAAAACAAGAATATTGCAACTATGGGGTGTTCAGCAGCTGATACTACAGGATTTTCTAAATATAATTTGTCTCCTATTTGTATATGAAATTCCAGAGAGCCATCATCTTCAGCAAAAGATGTTTCTAATGTATTGGGATCTGTAAAATCCTCTAACTCCACACTGGTGATTTTTGGTTTGTTGTCAGCATTTGTTATTGATAAGGTGGGGTAGTGGTGTGCCTGTGGTTGAAGCCAATATTTGATCTTGATTGGTCTCAGTGTGCCCCCAACAAAAAACTGGTTATAAAATTGAGCAGGGGGCAGCATATATATTTTGCCACCTGGTGTAAATGGTGAATCATATTCTTTGTTGGGGATGCTGTACAATTCAAGAATTACTCTATGTTTAGGATTCTCGATTATGCCTGTTATTTCTTTTTCTGCTGTAAGCAATCTGCTTGTTACAGATTCAAGGTGCTCATTGATCGTCCTAACAACATCATCATGGCCTGGCTTGATCTCTATGTCCACAACAAGTTTCTTGTATTGTTGCACAATCTCTTGAAGCTGGGTGGCAAAAACAGACAGAGCATTTGCTTGATTGGATTCCATGGTCCCTAGCTGTTGCTTGATATTAGCTACAATTTGTTGCAAATTTTCAATAACTGCCAATTTTGAATTTTGAGCAGTAAGATCATGGACCTGTCTTCTGATATCCTCAAACAGGGCATGCAGTTCATTAATATGTTGATTAGTTGATAGAGTGGCCACTGTCTGAGTAAGTTGTTTGATCTCTGTCTGGATATTCTTGATATCTTCTGATTTCAATATGCGATTCACTGCTCTCTTAATATTTTTAAGTTCCTGTGATGTAGGCAGATTTGTTACAGTATTTTGCAAAGATTCAAGTGCTAATTTCACATTATTTAATTCAGTAGCATCAGCCACATTTTGCATAGCATTTTGGAGCAGGGCTATATCTGCCTGAGTGGGTGTTGATTGTTGTACAATTTCAAGCTTTGTTTGGATATCATCGATCAAGTGATGAAAATGAGATAGCTCTGATTCAGTGTTGAGGTTTTCAAGCTTTGTGATCTGTTGCTGGACACTGACAAGTGTGTCTACAATACCAGGCAGGCGAGATTCTAGAGATTCTTGTACATTTGTCAAATCACTTTGCACTGCTGCTATTGTACCCTCAAGATGGGTTATGGTCCTTGAATTTTTCCAAAATCTTCATATGTTTCAAGTTGCAGCTTAATGTTGGCAACACTCCGAGTTATTGCACTCAAAGCATCAGAAGATGGCAAGTTGTTCATAAAATTTTCAAGTGTCTCAATTTTTTCTTTAACCTCGGCTATGGCATTGTTCAGAGGGTCCAGATTAGGTATTTGGAGTGATTGAATCTGTTCTTTTAGAGTGGAAATCACTAGATCAAAATCTTCTTGTGATTTTATGCTTTTGACAATTGTTTGGAGCTGTGTCTGGACATTATTTATCTGCTCTTCCAATTGCTGTTTCAATTGCTCAGAGTTGGTATCCTGGCTCTTAAATTTGGCTTGAAGAGCTGCCACAGCTTCTTCTAAACTTTGAAAATTATCTAATGTGGCCAAGTCAGTATATTTCTGAAGCAGCACTTTAAGTTCTGAATCAATTTTAAGAGTGTGATTGTAAATTTGTAATTTCTAGTTGAAGACTGGCATTGAGTGTGGTTTGTAAAGCTTGGAAATCACTTCTTAATTTCTTGACTCTGACATCAAGCATCAGAATCTCATCACTGTGATCTTCGTGCCTTGTATATCCAAATATATCATTAGGCATTTTGTTTTAGTGGTTATTTATTATTGAATATCTGATTCTTAATTCTATAAAAAAAGGTATAAGCTTGTCATATGATCCCGGGACCTCAATATATAAGCAGTCACCAGCAGAAACAGTATATACAGTGCCAGAAATCATGTTTGAGTGCTTAATTCTATAAATATTTCTCCCTACTGAAATCTTGACATTACCCTCAGGGGTTGTAATAAATTGCAATTGACCACCTACAAGTAATTGGTAATGATTTAAATTATTGTTAAATATGTACAATGTTTTACCTGTTTCATCATCAACATCTGTAAATATGCTGTTCAGATGAATAATTAACAAAGCACTTAGTTTAGATATTATATCAGAAGAGGGTTGTGGTGTTGGCAGGTCCATAATAGCGTGTTTTTTGAACCCAAATAAGTTCATAGGCATGTTTATTTATTTCAAATCATGCTCTGTAATTGGGCATTGTTTGCCACTTTTCAAATCACAATGACCCCATGGTAGAGTATGTATGCCACATGACAAAATGCATCTCTTATCTTCATGTGGGTCCAGAGCCACTTTTCTTACAATATTTGTAGTCAACAAGTGATCCACACTCTGAATTCTGGATTCTGATGTTCTGATTGTGCTACATGATTTGAGGCAATTTTTGTAATCTTCAAATGCAAGCTCTTTGTCTACAATTACTCTGCCAATGCCCTTGGCCTTTTTGGCAACAGCGCCACTACATGTTTCAAAACTGTACATCTTGGCCCTTAACCCAGCAAATGCCACAATAACATCACCAAGTGTCTCATCTTTTAATTTGCCAGGCACCTTTTTGTTGTGGTGTTTAATTTTTGAATGTTCAGTGGTATCAAAATATTTAAACAATTAAGGCTGTGCTATATCTGTTTGAATATCAAGAACAAAACTATCTGTGTCCATGTACATTAGTTTTACACGATCCTTATAAAAAGGCTTCAACACATCGTAATACAATTTTAACATGTGTAATTTGGCCAATTCCAATATCACAGCCCCTACATAAATAGGCTTATCAAACTTAATCTTTGTTTTTTCATGTTGAAAAGTGCCATATTCTCATCATAAATTCTTCTGTAATTGAAGTTGGGCTTTGCAATCAATTTTTTGCTCCGGCTGGGGTCAGTAATTATTTTAACATCAATATGTTTTCTGACATTTTCAATTGTTTTGCCATACACAGAATTGACCATCAATTTAAACAAAGTTTTATCAAATTGGCTCAATGCAGATGTTCGAAGCTCTGTGTTTGTATCAATATATGGCTTCAACCATCTTGAGTGCCTGAACCTCAAAACTTTTCCATCAGGAACTGGAGGTTTTTGTAATATATGACATAATCCTGTTTCGGCTCCAGAGTCATCATCAATTTCTTCTGTTTAGAGCCAGGTGAACACTTAACCTCAGGAATTGGGGGCAGATCAGAAAATGTGTTGTGTAAATCATCAGGAATTGTCAGATCAACCTCTAAGAACAGGCCATAGTGACTGTCATCAAAATCATGAAGATCTTCAATGTTGAAATCTTCAACCCACTCAAGCCCTGCATATGGCAATTTATCCATCATAGCATAACCATAGAGGCTGTTGGCATCTACATACAGTATATAATTTGATGGCAGTGCTGGATCATAATCAGGAATATATTTGTTATTTGCTCTGGCATATCTCTGAGAACATTGCACCATGCCTCCTCTTATACATTGTTCCATAAACAGATACATATCTTGATCCTGGATCAGATCCAACTGCATTTTAGTGTTCAAAAACATTGCAAACCATGCTAGGCCTGGAGCACTGTAAAAATACATTGGATCCAGCTTATAATTTTGCATGGAAGATTTTCTAAATGCCTGCAGTATATCAGCTAAGAGGGTCACATCAAGTTTTAAATATGCCTTGTGATAATCACCAAATGTCTGGCATTTTAAATTGTTCCACATCAACTGGGCATGGTGATAATCTTCATCAGTGATTCCAGATCCTCTGATTTTGCTGTAAAACTCTTGTTGTGGTGGCAGAGAACACTCATCAAATTTAGAAAAATCTGTAACATAATCATATGGATATACACCCTACCGCCTAATTAATTTCAGGTCCTGATTTGGAAACAAAGCACATGTGATTTTGAATTGATCATCACATAATTGAGTGGCCAGTGTAGCCAGGCTAGCCGATAAAATTCTGTATGAATCAAGAAATCTTAAGTGAATAGGAACACCATTAACTTTAATTATTTTGCTAATGGCAATATATTTTTCATTATTTTCAGCTAAAATATTTAAATTCTGCTTGTCAAACCCCTCGTACCTGATCAAATGATGAAAATCATAATTGGATGCACCATGGCAAAATATAGGGATAAATTTTGGTCTCTGGATCTTAATATTACAGCTATTACACAGGGCCATTAAGAATTTACCATCTGTATGAGAATGGTGATGAACCTTGATATTTGTATCTGAAAATTCAGAATCACATACCGGGCATTTTTCTGCATTGTTGAAATCTTCAATCTGTTCCTCTGTTAAAGGCAACATAGGTTTTGATTTTAATAATACATTAGATGCTATGTCATGGCACTCATTTTCTATTGTAAGTGCAAATTTTTTGATGGCATCTGCTCCCATGTATAAATCTTCTTTACTAACAACACCATCCTGTACAATCACATAACAAAAACTAGAAGGTTCATGTAACTGGTATGATGTAATTGAAGGTTCATCAGGATCTGGGCTACAGAATGCAAGAGGTTTGAGATTTGATTCAAAATCACAGACTATATATGCTAGGTGTTCCAACAAGGCTTCAAATTTTTTGAATTTGGCATTTTCATTTGGCTTAGGCATAAGCATATGAACAGGTTTATGGTTGCCACAGTATTTCAGATGCTCAATTAACTTGTTTTTAGCAATTTCTGCATTCACTTCCCGAACCCCATTTATTATTTTTTTACCATCAAATACAGACAAACATCTTCTGCACAACTTGAATATTTTATGAGTTTTGTCTAGTTGTGTTCTGACTAAAGCTTCAAGATTATGTATCAGAGTGTAATGATATGTGCCATCCTCTTCAATTAAGAGCAGATCAATCGGAACAGCAGAATCATCATCAAATGTACTGATTCTGAGAGGTGCTATCAAGCAATTGCCACGGCCAGTAGAACAAGTAAATACATTAATAGATAATTGTTTACCATTAATATCCCTGGCTTTTTTTCAAATTTATCAATATTCTGAACAGACATTGGATATTCTAAGCCCTTCATTGCTTCATCAAAATCATTTTCATGCTGTTTATAATAACTTATTCTCTCAGGATCCCTTGAAACTGGATACAAAGCAGCTAAAATACACCACAAAAAGCATTTCTCATCATTACTTTTTATATTAACCACGGCTTGTTTGTTTTTAATATTGGCAGGTAAAGGCACATAAGTGGAACCTTGTAATGGGCTGAATTCAGAAATATTAACATATAACTTGTGTGGAGATCCGCATAGGCTCCATCCAGACTCTTTTGCTGCAAATTCAGAGTGTTTAATATTCAATTGATCTATCAAACTGCTTATTATTTTGTCTGAATTTGTATTTGAATATACAGGTACAGTTTCTGTTATGTGGGGTGGTGTAAATTTTGTGCCATTTGGCTTCTTATATTGTGTAAACAATTTGAGGGACAGCTTATAAGAGCCATTTTGTGCATTTAGAGTTGCCTGCACATCTGGATTTATACTGTTCAAAAAATTCTTAATGTCACATCTTGGCTCTGATACAAACCGGTGATCCCTTAATTGGCCGTTAAAACTGCTATGGATGGGTTCATAGCGTGGCTGCTTTGCTGGTCCAGCATTAACAGGTGTTTCATGCTTCCTTTTCAGACCAGATGTAGATGGTTGTGGGGGCAATGTTGATGACTGTGCAGAACAAGTACCTTTATGTTTATATGTGAAATATTCCAGATTATATTTTCTATGGCATTTAGGGCATATTTTTGTGGGAGTTCTGCATTTGTCTGGATTACAATTCCTTTGATGCCTGGCCCAATTGGGGCTGGTTATATTCTTATTGCATTGATTACAATATTTTTGATTTGGCATTTTTGTTGTTGTTTATTATATAAGATTTCCTGGGGTTCAAATCAAAATTCTATGCTTAATAAAAAATATCAGTTGGGTTCAGCAGTGTGATTTGTGTGTGTATGTGTGTGTGTGTGTGTGTTAATATTTTTGGCTTTGGTATTTATATAAAATTTCTTGGGGTTCAAATCAAAACTCTATACTTAATAAAAAATATCAGTTGGGTTCAACAATGTGCTTTGTGTGTGTGTGTGTGTGGGGGGGGGGTGTGTGTAGGTGTGTGTGTGTGTGTGTGGGTGTGTAGGTGTGTGGGTGGGTGTGTGTGGCTTTTTGCCTTAGTTTTTAAGTGTAGCCAAAAAAATATCAAGAGGGGCATATTTTTGACAAGTTTATGGACAACAAACTGAGAGATGTAGCTGTTACACACATGGGCAAATCTGTCTGAGGGGAGTTCTACACTAGAATTCAAAATTCTTTAGATTTAAATATGTACACACATGTCCAATTGGGTTATATGCCCCCTCTTGACATAATTTTAAGTGTGGGCAAATCGGGGCATATGAACTCTTCTTTTCTACACTAGGATTCAAAATTCTTGGAGATTAAGAGCATATCACACTTGAAGAATTGGGGAATAAGAGCATCTTGCCATAATTTTAAGTGTAGGCAAATCGGGCTATTTAATCATATGAGCTCTTCTTTTCTACACTTATAAGTGGGGTTTATAATACCCTCAATTACACTACTTGTGTGGGTGTGTGTGTGTGGGTGGGTGTGTGTGTGTGTGGGTGTGTGTGTGTGTGTGTGTGTGTGTGTGTGTGGGTGTGTGTGTGTGTTAATACGTTTGGCCTAGTTTTAAGTGTAGCCAAAAAAAATATCAAGAGGGGCATATTTTGTACAGGATTATGGACAACAATCTGACAGAAGTGCCTTTTGTAAGTGTGGACAAATCAATCTGAGGTGTCTCATCATTTCACAGGAACTTCCCGAGGGCATTTTTACAAAAATCTTGGATTAGACGGAGTACCACACTTGAGCAAAAAGCTCATATGGGCATGTTGAGCTTGTTTTAAGTGTAGCCAAATCTGCCTGAGAGGGGCTCATCATTTCTCGAGTTTATAGTATCACACTACTGTGTGTGTTTTATGATTGAAGAGAAGAAAAAAATTTGGTTAAGAATGGAATGTGTAAGAACTAAAAAAGTTTCCGTAGGGTGCAGCATCTGAAAGAAATAAAAAAATATACTCAAATAGTGTACATAATATGAGAGAAAAATACAAAAAAAAGTGTGAATGCAAAAATTAGTGTGAATGATTGTTTTTTTTTAAAAAAAAAGTGGTGGAAGAAATAATACGTACTTTTTGATGCAGAAGTCTAATGGTGCGAGCAGATTTCTTCCTCGTCATGGTATCCCCATTCTCGGGTGTCTCAATTTGGTGTCATGGGGATCAAGCGCCACTTTGTTGATCATGGATGTACGCGACTGGTCGATGGTGCTCCCATCGGGTTGTATCGTGCCTCCTTCAAAGTTAAAATGTGAGGCGAATCGCAAAGTGTCCAACCCGATCCACGTTTTTGGAAAGTCCCATGCTTGTTCAACAAAGCGTCAAAGATCTGGTTGCAAATGGCATCCACCTCATCGACGTCGGCGGCGTGGAGACTCTTTACACCAGTATAATGATGGAACGTTTCTCGCTCTTTTTTTACGTTTTCATAAATGACGGAAACGATGAGGTGGATTTTCAACGAGCATTGCAACAAAGCTTCGGTGATAGACGAAATTAAGTTGCTTTTGACCGTGCGAAAAAAGTTGTTTAGATCAGATGTTTCTTCAGATCGGAAAGTCTCCTCGGTTAAAATATTTCTAATACTTTCGCCGGCACCCTTCTGCTTCTTTCGTGGCGCTTGATCGTCATCATCGAGCTTTCTCTTACTAGATCCTTCCCCATGAACATTCTTCCGATGTCTACTCAAGTTAGAAATAGATATATATTTCCGACAGTGGTCACATGCACGTTTCGCTTCCTTCTTCTCCATTTTTTTTGCTAAGAAAAACAAAAGATGAAGTTACTAAATTTGCACATTTTTTTGTGGTGTTATTTATATTAGACCCCAAAACATAAACGATCTACCATAGATGAAGTTACTATTTGTGGTGTTATTTATATTAGACCCAAGCATAAACGATCTACCATAGATGAAGTTACTAATTTGTGGTGTTATTTATATTAGATACGATCTCAATTTTTTCTTAAATAACCAGCATGAATCTTTTTGGTATCCGAAAACAAACCAACATGGAAACTGTACACCGCACGACAGATCTACCTTCCGTGATAACTAAACTCAACGGTCTACTGATCGTTCACCTCAACAGCATATGGACGAAATTGGATGACGAGGTGGGCAAGATGTTTTACGTCTTCAACAACAATTTACATTTCTACGAAATTCCGATCGACGGGAAACTTCGGATCACCGTGAATCCGGAGAACGAAGGGCGAAATATTAAAATTTCTAGCGGCAAGAACATTTTTCGAATGAAGCACAACAAGGTGCTTTCTAACATGGCGTACGATGTTTCAGCAGGAGATTGTCTTTACGTGGAACTCCTAGGAGATTACGACAAACTCATTCCTCTCTTCGTAGAATTACGAATCGTCTATCCTATAATAAATAACCGTTAACAAAATGCCTAACGACATTTTCGGCAACACCAAGCGTGTAGACCACGCAGAAGAGATTCTCATGCTCGACGTTCGAATTAAAAAGTTGAGGAGCGATTTGATCGCTTTGCAGGAGACCTTATACAAAAGTTTAGAGTCGGAGATCGCTACGCTCCAAACGCAATGTCTCGATCCCATTCTGAAAATCGATTCCGAACTGAAAACGCTCATAAAAAAATATGTTGACGTACCTTCTTACGACAACGTTCAAAATATACAGTTGAGCGTGGATTCGCTTCAAAATGATTTGGCCAAATTACAGCAATTTCAATCGAAAAATGAAGATTTGGAAAAATTAAAACTCGAAATCGAAGAACGAACTTCCGCAATCGAAAAGAATTTCTCTGAACTTCAAACCGTCGTGAACGATATCGATGTAGAACGCTTGCATATCGTCATTTCCAAATTACAAGAAGAATTCACCAGCACGTTGGAAGAAATTAAATCCAAGTTACAGACTTTGGAAGATACCATGACAAACCTACCATCGTCAGACGAACTGCAGGTCATCGGAAAAAGCGTTGCGAACATAAAAATTTAATTGGAGGCGTATCAAGATTTCGAACACATTCAAACCACCATCGCTACGCTTCAGGCGTCTCTGGACTTGTTCAACGAAGAGAACTTATTCACGTTCAAGCAAGCACGTTGACGAGCATACAAGACACGTTAAGCACGGTTCAGCAAAAGATCGAGTATTTAGAAAATTTGAACGTCGAATCGAACCTTGCTCATTTTCATCACGTACTCGACAACATACAGTGTGACTTGGAATCGTTACGGACGAGCGTACCTTCGAGCGAAGATTTGGAAAAATTGAAAACGGCGGTGACGGCATTATCCGATTCGAGCGACATCAAAAGTTCGTTGAGCGATCTCGAAAGTACGGTGGCCAATCTCCCCACCTCCAAAGAATTACACGCTTTGAAAAGGAACATATCTCGAATGCTGAAAGCAAGCCATCGAAATCAACAGCGTACCCAATCAACAGAGAATCTCCACGTTCGTCGAAGGTAACAAACTGTACATGTTACATCCTTATCATCCGTACTACAAGTTTCTCCTCGATGTCACGATTCAGATAAACGAATTTTCGTACTGGTCTCACGGCAGAAAAGCTAGCGTTCCCACCATGACGTTGATATCGAATCGTGGTGTCCAGAAAGCAGGAAACATTCCTCTGGCACGTTGGAACGAAACGCGCAACATATATGAAATACACGAAGACGAAGATCTTACCGTTTTCGACGTGAGTGCCGGCGATAAGCTGATCATTCAAAACACGAGCGAGGTGCCACCCTCTTTGAATCCCATCACGCTCGTGCTTCTCTTCAAACGTAATCTCTAAAAAAAAAAATGTCTAGGCAAGCCATCGTCGAAGAATTGCATAAACCTGCACGCCGCAACTACGAACGTTTAGCGGTGGTAACCAAGGGCATCGATGACCTCTGGGAAAGTGACCTCGTGGAGATGAGTAGCAGCAAGTTAAAAAACGTACATAAATTGAACAAGGGCAACAAGTACCTCTTCACCGTCATAGACACATTTTCGAAATTCGCATGGGCTCTACCTTTGAAGGCGAAAACGGGAACGTGCGTCATGGAAGCATTCAAATTAATTTTTCTCGAAAGCGGCAGACGACCTCGGTTTCTGCACACGGACAAGGGGAAGGAATTTTACAACGTCGTATTCCAAAAGTTTATTCTGAAACACGACGTTCAACATTACTCGACCTTCAGTGACGTCAAAGCCAGCATCGTGGAAAGATTCAATCGCACTCTGAAATCGCGCATGTGGTCACGCTTCACGCTTCAGGGAAGGTACAAGTGGGTCACTATTCTTCCGGAACTCGTTAACGACTATAATCACACGATGCACAGAACGATAGGCATGAAGCCAGCTGACGTTACCAAGTCCGACGAGCAACTAATAATGTCTACCGTTTACTGTCCAAAGTACACACCCACGACAAAAAAAGCTAAATACAAAATTGGAGACCAGGTGAGGATCAGTAAATTGAAGCGAACGTTCGACAGGGATTTCACACGAAACTGGAGCACGGAACGTTTTACCGTGGTTCGAGTTTTACCCGGGAACCGTCACACGTATATAATAAAGGACAGTGGCGGTGAAATTTTATTGGGGCGCTTCTACGAGGACGAACTCTCTAAAACTAAATACCCCGACACGTACCTTATCGAAAAAGTTTTGCGTAAGAGAGGTGACAAACTTTTGGTGAAATGGCTGGGACTTCCGGGAACAAGTTGGATCGATTCGAACGAAGTGATTCTATGAGTACGTGGAACGTCGTGAAACGTTTACCTGATTCGGAAAATCGAACGAAAGAAAGGAACGGCGAATTGCTCCCCGACAGCATACGATGTCTGATCGTAGGACCTTCGGGGTGTGGAAAGACGACACTGCTCATTTATAATTTTATCCTCGCACCCAATTGGTTAGACTGGGAAAACAGACACCTCTACGTATTTTCGAAAAGTAACGAACAACCGAAATACCAGCAACTTATGAAACTGTACGAGGGACTGGGCATTGCAACTTTCGCATCTGAAATCATTCCACTGGACGATTGTCTCGATAATTCCGTTGTGGTGTTCGACGACATGATCTTGGAAAATCAAAACGAGATTCGTAATTTTTTCACTCGAGGACGTCACAAAGGATTAGATTGTTTATACCTGGCACAAACCTTTTCCAAGGTTCCGAAACAACTGTTACGCGATAATGCTAATTTTTTTTGCTTGTTTCGACAAGACCACACCAATTTAAAACACGCACACGATGATTACGTAGGGGCTGACATAAATTACAATCTATTTTCTAAATTCTGCTCCCACTGTTGGAACAGTGACGATTTCTGATTCGTGACCATTGACATGACTCGAAAAGCAAACCATGGAAAATATAGGAATAAAATAAACGTTTATCTAGACGTCTCAAAGGCTAAGAAGAGAACAATTTCAGATTTGCAACAAGAAGAAAAAATCCAAAAAAAATCAAAGGTCGAGAATCTAAAAAATAAAATTTGAAAAAACGTTTTTTTTCTTCAAACGTCTGACAAGCATATATAAAATAACCATTACAACAAAAAAGTGAGTGTTAGAAAAAGTGGATAGACTCAAGCGGGTGACAGCAAGAAAACTACGAGAACCGAACGTATAGGCTGAGAATTCGACGTTTCAGAAACGTTTCAACGTATATAGAAAAGTGTCAAAAAGTCAATTTCAAGAAGAGGACAATCTCAAGTTGCGGGAATATCTAGTGAAGCGATTCAAAGGTTGGAAATCCGAGAATCGCGGATCCTACGAAGAGAAGAAACGTCAAGATCAACCTGTGATCGACGCCATCAGCGGTCTAGGTAAAGAAATTAAAAGTGTCACGGAACAAAATAAAAATTTGATCAACGAACTCGTACCACTCGCAGCTAAAAGTTACGCTGTACCCACGCCCATTTCGAGCATTCCTTCGACGCCGTTCGAACTGAAGGACGTACCGGCACGACGTCAAGCCATAAGCAGTACCTCTTCGTCTTCGGATAAGATCGAGTTGGGACCTTTTCCACGAGACTACCTGAGCACGGGGAAGTTCGACAAGGACGAAGTGTTCGGATTGTATCCGAGCATGGAAACCAACGAGGGTGTCGTGTGGAAGATTGGAAAATCGAAAGTCACCTTCGAAGGCAACGACATTAAAGTTAATTTAGGCGATGAGAATAGTTGGACCAGGTATCCGGTTACGGTGGGACTGTGGGAACTCGTTGCCAAAAAGCAGCCGAAAAATTACACCGACAAAGATTACCAGAGTTACAGGGAAATTCTAATCATGACGGATGCCATGTACCAAAACAACGATGCCTCGCAGAATAGGGTGAAATCGAGTAGCGGTGAGAAGTACAGGAATCTCATCAAACCTATTTGGAACGAGGTGAAGAGTGGAAGCGGCGTCAAACGCTACAACACGTTACCCAAAGAATTCGTTTGGGTGGACGACGTGAGGAAGCTCGTGGACCGATTGTTGCTGATAGCCGGCGAAGAGAATGCAGGCAATCGTAATTTCTACAACGAGAAGGTTGGCATCGTGGACATGATCAGCACGAAACTTTCCAACGTCATCGTGAACGACGTCAAAGGCATCGGCTACCTGATCAAAATTATCAACACGCTGCCTCCGAGATTCTGGAACGTGGCCGAAGGAAAGGGGCTCGTGAACGACATCATCAACAAGTTACCTTTCGAGATGCATTTACCTGGCTACTACTACTGCGGACCGGGTACCAAACTCGAGGAAAGATTGGAGAGAGGAGACAAGGGTGTGAATCCGTTGGACGCGGCATGCAAAGATCACGACATCGCTTACAACAACACTCGCACGGATCTGGATGCACGTCACGAAGCAGACAAGAAATTGGAGCATGCCGCTTTCGAAAGATTCGTCAGCAGAGACGCATCGTTGGGTGAAAGAGTTGCGGCACTGGGCACCACCATCGCCATGAAAAATTTGGATGGGGTGTATAAATAACACACAGTAAAAGAAAAAACATGTCTTGTATAACGGACTTACCGCCCGAACTGCTATGTAAAATATTCAAACACGCAGTAAACGGAGATGTAGGGAAACTTTTGATCATAGCAAAAACGACGCCGGAATTTCGTATCCCTTGTGAAATGGCTGTCAAGGATTATCTTCGGGAGATCAGTGGCATGAGGTGCGGTGATCTCGACACTCTTCTTTCGGCTGCAGGGGAAAAATTAAACGAGAGAATGGACGAACTGCACGAGGCGAGGCAGGGGAGAAGACGATACACGGATGACTGGCGCAAGTCTAAACAGGAGACCGAAGAAATCATCACGCACATCATCGCGTTTTCCGAGGCACGAACTTTCTTCCTCTGTGAAAAAAAATAATAATATATATACGTGTCAAAACTTGATATATAAATAACACACATCGTGAAAAAAAAATCTTCGGTATATATAAATAACACACATTGTGAAAAAAAAAATTCTATAACACCCTGAAATTTCTCTTCGATATGAGTGAAAAAAAATGAGTGACCTCCAAACATTAAAACAAATGCTAAATTTGTCAGTCGAGTATGTAAAAATTCAGGAATTGGAAGTCGGCAAACCTTACACGATAACTTCCGGTTCAATTGTTTCTACCCGGTATGGTCCCAAGGTACGTCTGTTGCTCAACGGACAATACAGTCTATTTTTACCAGATCGATACGCTAACATGTTATCCGACGAGAAGCTAGCTGTTTTAATCGAGAACAAAACTCAAATCGTGTACAAGGGGACAAAGGAATTTCTTGGTAAAAAAACAAAGCACGTAATAGAATTTGTGTAACGGCTGCGCGGAGTATATATAAAATAACATACCTTGAAAAAAAAATTACACGAGAGAGGGAAACAAAAAAAATCTCAGAACATATATATATATAAATAACATACTGTAAAAAAACCATGAAGCCCAATTGTGTCGTGTACCAGATACCATATTCGAATCTGAAAACGCTGGCTGCCCTCGATGGGTTACTCACCAAGAAACAACGCGAGAAGAAACGTTCTTGCTTGACGAAAGGACACGTAATGAAATTGCTTCTCAGCAATCCACAATTGAAAAGGTTGCAGCGTTCGCAGATCGGAGGTTTCATATTCAGCATCCCGGCCATCCTGGCAGCATTGGGGGCCGTTGGAAGTTTGGCCGGGGGTAGCGCCGCCATCGCGAAAACCGTCATCGACTCGAAGAAGAACAAGGCGGAATTGGAAAAACAGAAACGTCACAACCTGGCCATGGAGAAGAAGGGGCAGGGGGTCATGAGGAAGTTTAAAAAAAAGACACAGCACTCACCAACCGAGACATTGAATCTCTGATCAAACCGTTACAAATGAAACACTTCAGAGGCGTTTTCATGTCCGACTCGTTACCTTCAACCGTTAAAAAAAGAGAATGCGGCGTAGTCAACTTGGACAGTCAAGAAAATCCAGGCACGCATTGGATATGTTACCACAAAAATGATAAAGCATTTGTTTTCGATTCTTTCGGAGGTGTTCCACCTACAAATTTAGTCCATTATCTGAAAACGAACAAACCTATATACTACAACGACGAACGCATTCAAAATTTCGGAGACGTGAACTGCGGTCATCTCTGTCTCTTCATGCTCGCGTTTCTCTCTAAAATAAATAAGCCTACGATCGAAGATTTCCAGAAAGCACTGTGGAATCTGAAACAGCATCACGATGGGCGTGTTCCATCTCACGAGCGAATCTTCGATCTTGAAGCTCACGCTGCACGACGACATCGTCTATCCTAAATCCGTAGCTCTGCGTGCATTCTACAGCATGTACCTCATACCTAACGTCACGCAGCACAACAACAAAATTAGCGTCGGAAGCGAACATATCGTCGTCACGCCAGGTCAATACAATCTTTCCACTTTGCAAGCTCAATTACCCAAAGGCACGTACCTTTCTCAAAATTCGGTCACGCACAGAGTGGAAATCGTGTCGGCGACGGAGACCGTGGACCTGGGCACCATAGGAGAATTTTTAGGTTTCGAGAACAACACAAAACTCGAAGCTGGCATCAAGCACGCGGGAGCAAACATTCCTAAATTCTTGGCTATCGAAACTCTGAACGTTCACTGTAACGTGGCGGAAGGCATGATCACGAAATCCTCGGACGGATTGCTGGGAAGTCACAAGCAGACGGGAATCATAGCCACGTTGAAACCAGTTCCGAATTCATGGAACCGATCATCTACACACCCTCTTCGCAGATCTATTTTCCAGTATGTCGCAACCGCATAGACGACATAGAGTTGGTGGTGACGAACGAGAAAGGAGACGTGGTGGATTTCGCAGGAGCCACTACGACGGCCATCGTGGAAATCAATAAATAATATATATAATATATAATATAATAAATAACACATAGTGAAAATGGAGCAAATCGAAAGTTACGAATTGCAATCCTTCCCTCCGAACCGTCGCACGTACGCCATTTTGAACGAAGCGAACAGGGAGATCGAATACGACGTGGACGTAGGCGACGGGTTCGTTCATCCTCACAGAGCGGACCTTTACCTTCAATTCGACGTGGTGAAGAAAGAAAGCGGAGACGCGTTTCCCGCAGGAGCAAATTTGAAACTCGTGGACAACTTCGTGCCTCACCTGTTCTCGCAGGTGGAGGTGAGGAAACACAACACCGTCATCGACAGAATCTATTATCCAGGCATCCCGTCGACGGCAGTGGGAACATTGAAATTATCCAAAACGGACTCAGCATACTATCAAGCGGGGGGGTTCTAAGCGGGGACCAAAATATCGACGAGAAGTCACACGGTGCTCTTTCCCATGCGTCTGCTGCCGGGATTCTTCTCGGACTACAAGGAGATCATGTGGAAGGGAGGACTGAGAATCACATTTGGAAGAGCGGCCAACGACAACGACGCACTGATGCGATACGCTACTTTGGGCCCGGACGGCACCACGCCACTGCCCAACACATTACCCGAAGCTGCCAAGTGCGTCATCCGGAGCATGGAATTGAGAATGCCGATCGTGGAATACGAAACGAACTACGCCCTCAAGTACAAAGCGGAGATCTTGAAAAGTCCACAGGTGCCGATTCACTTTCACGGTTACCAGTGCGTGCAGAAGTTAGCGTCAGGAAGTCACATGGAATTCGACGTGACGACGCAATTCAACAACATACAGTTCGACATGCCAGATTTCGTCGTAGTGCTCTTTCAGATCGGGCGCGATAAGAATCAGGAAAAAGATTCCCGTAAATTCGACGACTGCAAGATCAAGAACGTTTATCTGAAGAATGGCAGGAACGAAGTCTTCCCGCGCGAAAATTACAACCTCGACATGACCAAAGATGATTATCTCAAACTTTACGAAGCTTACAGCTCTTACAAACGCGTGACCGAGGGAAGCGTGGACATGTACTACACGCCCAGCGAATTCAAAACCCACAGACCCATGTCCGTCATCAACACGACAAAGCGGAAGCAGGTCGTGGTCAATGATCGCACCAACATCAAGGTCGTTTGCGAGTTCCACGACGCGCTGCCTGCCGATACTGTATGCAGTGTCATTCTGGTCGCAGAGAAGTCCTTCATCCACGACGTGAAGAACGAGTGGGTCACAGAGCAGTTTTAAAATATATTGCCTTCGTCGAGCAAGAATGGCTTTTCTACAACCCATTACAAAATTTTTGATCTAAAACGCCAAGCACTCCAATAGGTTGCAGAGTTTTAGGATCAAATCGAATTTCTTAAAAAAAAAAACAAATTTGAGGGGGCGCTTACTAGTTGAGTAGTTATCATCAAAACCTATCCAACAAACCCACAATCATCATCCTAGCTCAATTAGGAGCCGAGAAAATCAATGTCTTGGAAAACGTCTTAAGATATTTGTCTTAAGAAAATTTTCTTGATAGACCGGAAGTAACATCTTGACAGACCGGAAGTCGACTTTCTTAAAGATTAAGATAATTGTCTTAAGACATTAAGTATCTCGACTCCTATGGGACCTACAACAATATAACCTTTTGGTCTATTGCCTTCACGAATCTCTCCCCTAACTCTCTCGCCTTTTGGATTCAGAATAACTCGCATATGTGATGTGGTCAGCACCACGCAACCGGTCATTAGCCAAGAGAGACACAGCAGACAGCCCCTGCAATCATAGTCATAGCCTTTGAGCTGAAAATTCACATTCATAAAAAAATCTATAGTCGGCACAGTCGACCATTTCGTAGTACCTCTAAAGCCATAAGCTCAGCAGGAATTGGGGCCTACAGTTTTTTTTCTGAGCACCTACAGTTTTTTATCTGAGCAGAAATGGACCTACAGTTTTTTTTATCAGCAGAAATGGGCCTGCAGTTTTTCTCTGAACATAAAAAATGGGTCCACAGTTTTTTTTCCTTCTGAACATAAATGGGCCTACAGTTTTTTTTATCTGAGCAGAAATGAACCTACAGTTTTCTTTATCTGAGCAGAAATGGACCTACAGTTTTTTTATCTGAGCAGAAATGGGCCTACAGTTTCTTCTTTGAACATAAAAAATGGGTCTACATTTTTTTCTTCTGAACATAAATGGGCCTACAGTTTTTTCTCTGAACATAAAAATTTTGGGTCTACACTTTTTTCTTCTGAACATAAATGGGCCTACAGTTTTTTTTATGAGCATAAAAGTTAAAACAGTTAAGATCCGAACCACACTTTCCACTTGATATCAAACGCAATAAAGAAAGGGCCTAATAATGTGTCCCGCACACACATTTTTTCCTATCAACAAACGGTACACAAACAAAACAATCCATGCTAAAAATGTATGTGTAGTTCTGCGAGTGTATTTTCTTCCACAATACGTTAAGGGCTGTTAGGCTTGTTTCATGGCAATCCCATCCACAATCCCTTTCACGTCTGTTAGGCTCGTTTCAAGAATCAACTCGCAAGAACAAAACACCATCATGCAAGCTACAAACTTTTTATCTGGCAACAACGAGAGAGAGAGAGAGAGAGCCAAGAAAAAAAAACTTTTTATACTTTGTATTCTGCGAGTACATTTTCTTCCACAATACGATAAGGGCTGTTAGGCTTGTTTCATGGGAATCCCATCCACAACAATCCCTTTAACGTCTGTTAGGCTCGTTTCAAGAATCAACTCGCAGAACAGTCGCTCTAGATGATATGGAAGTTTCCATGGCAGAGCTTCGGATTATAAGGGGATGCGAGGAGTGATATGTTGAGCAAAATGGCGTAATCCGCATCAGAAAATAGTCCCCATTCCATTGTCTGAACTGATCATCACCCCACGTTTTCGATGAGAAGCCAGGAAGTACTCTTCCGCTCTCCTATTGTTCAGTGAACATGAAGAGATTTTTCCCCCTTCACGCAGCACAGTCGATTTCAAATACCGCTACAATACCAATTTTTGTATCATGAGGAGCAATTTACAGAAAAAACATCGTAGCAGGGGCCCAAAACATCGTAGGAGAGGTCCCCGTTAGGTCGTAGCAGGGGCCAGGGATTTCCTTAACAAAAATAATTTTGATTATCACACACACACACATTGTAGAAGATCACACATGAGTTTTAAAAACAAAAACATCGTGGCAGATTACGCTGAGAGCAAGGTCGTAGTAGATTACACTGAGGGATCTTACAGTAAGAGGAGACAGCAGCCTTATAGGAAAGTCATTTCAAAAGTAGGTCAAAGGGTGAGAGCAAAATTTGCAGGAGGTAAAAAATAGCTTAAACAGTGATGCCAGAGCTTCTTCTGTCCATTTTTCTCTCATTGTAGGTTAGTTTAGTCCGTAAAAACGGACTACGCTGAGAGCAAGGTCGTAGTAGATTACACTGAGGGATCTTACAGTAAGAGGAGACAGCTGCCTTATAGGAAAATATCGTAAGTCATTTCAAAAGTAGGTCAAAGGACGAGAGCAAAATTTGCAGGAGGTAAAAAATAGCTTAAAAAGTGATGCCAGAGCTTTTTCTGTCCACTTTTCTCTCATTGTAGGTTAGTTTAGTCTGTAAAACGTCGTAAAATAAAAAGTAGGTCAAAGGACGTGTCCAGAACGAAGCATACTTACTACTCTGATCAAAATTATCAACACGCTGCCTCCAAGATTTTGGAACGTGGCCGAAGGAAAGGGACTCGTGAACATCATCAACAAGTTACCCTTCGAGATGCATTTACCTGGCTACCAGTACTGCGGACCGGGTACCAAACTCGAGAAAAGATTTGAGAGAGGAGACAAGGGTGTGAATCCGTTGGATGCGGCATGCATAGATCACGATATTGCTTACAACACTCGCAGCGATCTGGATGCACGTCACGAAGCAGACAAGAAATTGGAACATGCCGCTTTCGAAAGATTCGTCAACAAAGACGCCTCGCTGGGTGAAAAAGTTGCAGCATTGGGCACCACCATCGCCATGAACGCGAAACAAAAATTTGGATGGGGTGTGTAGAAATAAAAAAAAATTCTCGAACCGTGAAAAATTTTCTTCGGTATATAAATAACATTACGTGAAAAAAAACTCCAGTTGTGTTTGTCATCTTATTAAAAAAAATGAGTAAACAATCACTAGACGCCCAAGGATTAAAACAAATGCTAAATTCATCAGTCGAATATGTAAAAATTCAGGAATTGGAAGTCGACAAACCTTACACGATAACTTCCGGTTCAATTGTTTCTACCCAGTATGGTCCCAAGGTGCGTCTGTTGCTCAACGGACAATACAGTCTATTTTTACCAGATCGATACGCTATCATGTTATCCGACGAGAAGCTAGCTATTTTAATCGAGAACAAAACTCGAATCGTGTACAAGGGGACAAAGGAAATTCTTGGTAAGAAAACGAAGCACGTAATAGAATTTGTTTAATCACAGACACCCACTCCCGGAATATATATATAAATAACATACCATGAAAAAAATGACAACTTGTATAACTCAACTTCCTCCCGAAGTGTTGCACAAAATATTTACGTTCACGTTCGAGGGGGATGTAACTAAACTCATAGACTTGTGTAAAGTAACGCCAGAATTTCGTTCACCGTGCAAAATGATTTTAATGGATCACCTCCGAGAAATAAGCAGAATGAAAAAAATGTTCCGATCCCGAGACTCTCTTTCGAGCCGCAGGCAAAAAAATTGACGATAGGTTAGACGAGCTGCACGAGTGGAGGCAGGGGAGAAGAAGATTTACCGAAGACTGGTACGCGTCGAACATTAAAACTGACGATCTTGTAAACCACATGATAGTATTAGGCGAAGCAAAAACTTTTTTCTTTCACAGAATACATATATATATAAATAACACAACGCCACAGTTGTGTTGAGTGAGACGATATAAATAACACACCGGTAAACCTAGCGGAAAAAAAGTTGTTCTCTTTCCCAGATAACATAGCATCAAAAAAGAAATAAATGAAGCGCAAGGGTGTCGTGTACCAGATACCATACTCCAATCTAAAAAATCTAGGTGCCCTGGATGGCTTACTCACCAAGAAACAACGCGAGAAGAAACGTTCTTGCCTGTCCAAAGGACACGGAATGAAATTACTTCTCAGCACACCTCAATTGAAAAGATTGCAGCGTTCGCGGAAACAGCAAAAGATCGGAGGTTTCATATTCAGCATCCCGGCCACCCTGGCAGCATTGGGGGCCGTTGGAAGTTTGGCCGGGGGTAGCGCCGCCATCGCGAAAACCGTCATCGACTCGAAGAAGAACAAGGCGAAATTGGAAGAACAGAAACGTCACAATCTGGCCATGGAGAAGAAAGGGAAGGGGGTCATGAGGAAGTTTAAAAATAAGAAACAGCACTCACCAACCGAGACATTGAATCTTTGATCAAACTATTACAAATCAAACACTTCAGAGGCGTTTTCATGTCCGACTCGTTACCTTCAACCGTTAAAAGAAGAGAATGCGGAGTAGTCAACTTGGACAGTCAAGAAAATCCAGGCACGCATTGGATATGTTACCACAAAAATGGAAATAACAATAACAAAGCATTTGTTTTCGATTCTTTCGGAGGTGTTCCACCTACAAATTTAGTCAATTATCTGAAAACGAACAATCCTATATACTACAACGACGAACGCATTCAAAATTTCGGAGACGTGAACTGCGGTCATCTCTGTCTCTCCATGCACGCGTTTCTCTCTAAAATAAATAAGCCGCAGGTGGAACATTTCCAGAAAGCATTGTGGAACCTAAAGCATTACGAAGGGCGTGTTCCATCTCACGAGCGAATCTTCGATCTTGAAACTCACGCTGCACGACGACATCGTCTATCCTAAATCCATAGCTCTGCGTGCATTCTACAGCATGTACCTCATTCCTAACGTCACGCAGCACAACAACAAAATTAGCGTCGTAAGTGAACATATCGTCGTCACGCCAGGTTAATACAATCTTTCTACTTTGCAAGCTCAATTACCCAAAGGCACGTACCTTTCTCAAAATTCGGTCACGCACAGAGTCGAAATCCTATCCGCGACGGAGACCGTGGACCTGGGCACCATGGGAGAACTTTTAGGTTTCGAGAACAACCACCCAAAACTCGAAGCTGGCATCAAGCACGTAGCAACCAACATTCCTAAATTCTTGGCCATAGAGACTCTGAACGTACACTGCAACGTGGCGGAAGGCATGATCACAAAATCTTCGGACGGATTATTAGGAAGTCACAAGCAGACGGGAATCATAGCCACGTTCAAAACCAGTTCCGAATTCATGGAACCGATCATCTACACACCCTCTTCGACGATCTATTTTCCAGTATGTCGCAACCGCATAGACAACATAGAGTTGGTGGTGACGAACGAGAAAGGAGACGTGGTGGATTTTGCAGGTGCAACGACGACGGCCGTCCTGGAGATCAACGTATAATAAATAACACATAGTGGAAAGAAAATGGAGCATCGAAACTTACGAATTGCAATCTTTCCCTCCCAACCGTCGCACGTTCACAAATTTGAACGAAGCGAACCGGGAGATCGAATATGACGTGGACGTAGGCCATGGGTTCGTTCATCCTCACAGAGCGGACCTTTACCTGCAATTCGACGTGGTGAAGAAAGAAAGCGGAGAAGCGTTTCCCGCAGCAGCAAATTTGAAACGCGTGGACAACTTCGTGCCTCACCTGTTCTCGCAGGTGGAGGTGAGGAAACACAACACCGTCATCGACAGAATCGATTATCCAGGCATCACGTCGACGGCAGTGGGAACATTGAAATTATCCAAAACGGACGCAGCATACTATCAGGCGGGAGGTTTCGAAGGGGGAACCAAAATATCGACGAGAAGTCACACGGTGCTCTTTCCCATGCGTCTGCTTCCGGGATTCTTCTCGGACTACAAGGAGATCATGTGGAAGGGAGGACTGAGAATCACATTTCGAAGAGCGGCCAACGACAACGACGCACTGATGCGATACAGCAACTTGAACGCGGACGGTATCACGCCGCTGCCCAACACTTTACCCGAAGCAGCCAAATGCGTCATCCGGAGCATGGAATTGAGAATGCCGATCGTGGAATACGAAACGAACTACGCCCTCAAGTACAAAGCGGAGATCTTGAAAAGTCCACAGGTGCCGATTCACTTTCACGGTTACCAGTGCGTGCAAAAATTAGCGTCAGGAAGTCACATGGAATTCGACGTGACGACGCAGTTCAACAACATACAGTTCGACATGCCAGATTTCGTCGTAGTGCTCTTTCAGACCGGGAGGGACAAGAATCAGGAAAAAGATTCCCGTAAATTCGACGACTGCAAGATCAAGAACGTTTATCTGAAGAATGGGAGGAACGAAGTCTTCCCGCGCGAGAATTACAACCTCGACATGACCAAAGATGATTACCTCAAACTTTACGAAGCGTACTCTGCTTACAAGCGCTTGACCGAGGGAAACGTCGACATGTACTACATGCCTAGCGAATTCAAAGCACAAAGACCCATGTTCGTCATCAACACGACGAAGCGGAAGCAGGTGGTGGTCAACGATCGAACCAACATCAAGGTCGTCTGCGAGTTCCACGACGCGCTGCCCGAGGACACCTTGTGCAGCGTCATCCTGGTCGCCGAGAAGTCCTTCATCCATGACGTGAAAAACGAGAGGGTCACTGAACAGTTTTAAAAAAAATTCGTAAAAAAAAATTGCCACATACTAAAAAAAAATCAACACATTTTTTAGGTTATATAAAATATGAGAAAACTTTAAAATACTGAAATATGAAAACAAACGCGGAGTTTAATGTAAGTTAGTTCGGTGCGTAAATAAAAAACATGATAAGTCACTGAAGATCGTAAAAAAAATCGTAAGATAGGTTAAGTTATATCACGTAAGATCTTGCTTGCTTGAGTTGCTGTTTTAAGTCCACTTTATGCACAGTAAGGCTAATCGGTACTGGACCTACAGTTTAAAGTGGGATCCGAACCACTTGTGCCTCCACCGGGTATCGAACCCGGGACCCCTCGGTTACAAGGCAATGACGCTACCACTGCGCCTTGGGGGAGGCCCTATATATCACGTAAGATCGTGGCATTCGTACGAAGTACGAGTGGAAAAAAAATTAGATGCGGTGAAATTTGCACTGAAAAGTCGTCAAACGCTATAAAATCAACAAAAAAATCGTCAAAATATGCTACCACTGAGGTTAAATCCATAAAAAAAATTAAAAAAAGGGCTCGCCACCTCCTTGCTTTAGGTTAGGTTAGACCAAGAAAAAAACCTTGGTGATTTTTTTCGAGTAAGGTGTTGGCAACACTGCGAGAAAATGAGGCTTATGCCTTACAAGAGAAAACCATTATGGCGAGCCTCACCGAGCCTCACTTTCGGTTGCTGAACTCTCCTTTTGGGTCTACTCTAAAGTAGGTCAAAGCACGGAGAGGCTCTCGTGTAGTTTAGCACGTAATAAAAAAGATGAATAGGTTAAGTTATATCACGTAAGATCGTGATATACCTACAAGTACGAGGTGGGAAAAAAAGAGGAAAATTGAAAATTGTACTGAAACATCGCTAAACGCTAAAACATCGACAAAAAATTTTCAAAATATGTCAAAAACTGATATTCAATTGATAAAAAGAGAGGATAAAAGACGATACCTACAAAGTACGACGTAGAAACAACCAATTTACACTACTAATGGGAATAAACGAAAAGGTGAAAACACACAATTGAGAACATAAACTCGCTTACACACAAACACACACAACACGCGCAGGGAAAATATGCAAGAGATACACACGATTGTCTATGGTGTTATTTTGGTTATTTTAGTACAAATTAAGATAATATAAATATGTAAAATATGTATGTTTTATACGAGTCAGAATAAAATATAGTCAAAAGTTACAGGTCTTTTCTACTATTACGGCGGCTGATCCTAATGCTGGGAGGAAAGTGGGGAGCGGGAAAGCGACCAATCCAACACGATAAGAAACGCAGCAGCCAGTAAAACGAGCTTCACGTAGTACTTCTTCCTGCCGCGTCGTGTCACCGCTGTTGTCTCTTTGCTCTGCGGCGTAATCCCCGCTCCCCACTTCCCTTGCCAGAACGAGGAACGGCCGCCGAAAGAGTGGAAAAGACCTTTAGCAATATGTGGTGCCAGGGGAGAAAAGACGTTATCTTCTTATCAAGTAAATTCAAAAGTGACAACATGATAATAGTTACTATTTGTGAGTACTTGCACAGAAATATTGTTAATTTAAAATAGATCTTTGAGTTTGTATTTGAAGTTGTAATGATTGGTGAAGGACGTTATGAAAGAAGGAAGTTCATTCTACGTTCTTGCAGTCGAATAGGTACACTACGTTTCGGAAAGTACTAGACAACACACCTTACGTTTCTCGATGACCGGCTGATTCTGTCAGTCTCGACACTAGTTTGACCTCCATGGAAAAAACAATAGAGCAGGAAATGTACGAAGGTCACGTGACTAGCCTTATCCGACGCACCGAAAAGAAATTACACTTAAGAAAGGCAATCCTAGACCCCTGGGACCCATCATTATATTTTATTTTTTTATGTACAGATAATGTTGATAGATTTATCTTATCATGCTACCTTTAAGTATTTTTGAGAGTAGTGTAACAACAGTGGTTTGATATGATAAAGTAATAAATATACTCATAGTAAAACAAATAAGTACCATTCAATACATATATTTACTGCATGACAAAACATGTATATATGAAAGAGTCAGTGGAGGATAGTCCTAAGCCACACGTAGAGTTTTAAGTTACAGCAGATTGAATGTTTAGCGTTCACTAATAAATCAGCATCGTAGTTAATGGACGTGCGATTGAGATGAATATACGCCGTAATATGTTGTTAATCATGTATTGAATCAGTAAACCTGAATGGCTATGTCTTCCTACAGATTTAACCTAATGACTTGGAGAAAAACACGAATGTGGCTTGCGACTATATCCAACTGAAACTTTTGCGATGAGTTAAGTACGTGATAGGGAAGAGCATTAAAGGCACCGTGAATTTTCTCGATGCTTTTTGTGTATCATATATCATGATACACAATAGAATCATGCATGATATATAAATTAACTTACGAACGTTAATATTTTCTCAAGAGAGTTCTACGGCAGTGAATCCACAGATTTAGATTTAGGTTAAAAGTTTTCTTTTGTAAAATGCAGGAGTAGCGGTAGACTTTGGGGTGAAAAATGCGTGCTGAATATCTATTACTATTACATGATACTCTTGTGGATTTTCCTTTTCCAAAGTGGTTGAATTCGCAATTTAATTTTGGCCACTGTCATCATTCCCCAAATGTAATTAGTGGTCACGTTTCTTTTCTTCAATTTCCTCTGGAGACAATTCAACGTATATTGCAAGTTGATATATGATATATGTGTAGATGATTATAATGTTTACCTCTCTATTTCTGATATGCTATTGCCATAAAATCCTCCATTTGTTGTTGAAAGTTTCTCACTCTTCGTGCATGGTTCTGGAAGCATTTGAGAGTTAAAAAAAATGTCTTTGCAGATTGAAATTTCAACTCAATGAACCTGTACGCAATGCTGGAAAAATACTGATCTTCATCTTTTTCCTTTCGCGTCATTTTCATTCCAGCCATAAGATTAATATTCTGGGCATTAAAATTTCCCAGATAGAAAATATTGAATGAAATATATTTTCTTCCTGCCCGAGAAATGTGTCGTAACTTTCCTCTCGATGAGAGCAGGAAAGTCCTTATGTGGTAGCATGCACTGTCTTCTTTGTTTTATCTGATACACAATGGGCAATGGCGTTCGGCATTACGTGGCTATTTTGATATCTCTCGGTTCTACTGTGGAAAATTAAGCTGCCATTTCCTTTATGGTCCTATGTGGCGAAATATCTTCAATTTAGAGTGCAAGAGTGAGAAGACTCAACATGAACAGCTGACATGAGACATAGTCGCAAGCCACAATTCGTAAATAACTTCAAAGTTCAAATCGGGTCGACACCAATGTTCGAGATCCTGTTTGTTAGATTGCAACACTTCAGCGCCAGGTGGCACATGGAATCTCCCGCGTTCTGCTTGTGCAAAGCTGTAAGCCTTCTGGATTTTGCCTTACAAATTTCTGACCGCGAACGAGCAGTGCCTACCGTATCTGGATGGAGAAGAGCAAGGAATATAGGGAGAAGAGCTGCCAACCCCCTACGTGTTTAAACCTACGGTCAGAAGCTTACAGCAGCGTTGCAAACCTGATGTTTTGAAAAAGTGTTGTTCATGGATGTCTACAGTATTTCTTTCCACGAGGGAGGATTAAGCAGAGTAATTTTTCCAGGTGTGGTAATTATTTCCCCCATAATAAAGTTGCCTCCTCAAAAGATACAAATTCAACATTTTTCTGCAACGCTCTTACAATAATTAACATAATTTGATGTGACTGAAATGCAATTATATGTGTGAAATATATTATTTTATGGTTGACATTCATTTTCCAGGAAGGGCTTCTTCCCCTTGGCTCTTCTGGACATCCGTGGTGTCGTTTAAACACCGTAATTATGCTACATTCTACTAAATTGTTCTGCGATCTACGTATTATTAATATTAACAACTTGTAACAAAACATAAATATAAATTCGAATGGTTCAACCAACGGGATGCGTTTGACGTTATACGTGAAAAGTTTGAGAAAATTCAACTACCACGAACAGCGGTCCTCTTGTTTTATTTATATCCCCAACTTCCAAACGCCTTTTTAAACTTGTGCGAGATTTAGCACTATTATGCTTGGGTTGGCTTCACTGGCTAACCGTGAATACGCGCCAGTGACACCCAGGTCCGGCAAGTGGAGGGTTCTCCAGCGTTCAGCGTTGTGGGGTATGAATGAATGGTTGTTGCCTGCAAAGGAAATTTCAAGGAGGTTTTTTTTTTTTCAGGAACAGGGAATTCTAAAGCAAAAAAAAAACTAACAGGAAGGGGAAAATGGAGAAATACCTAAAATGAGCGAGAAACGGGAAAAAAGATGTACATTAATGTGCTAAACGCTTGTTTCTGTATTTCTCGTGTAGGAGAGCATAAACATTGGAAATATTAAGATCTCTGTTTTTTTATATTTGAACCCAGCTGGTAGTAATTGAGCTAAAAAGTGCAATAACTTTGACAAAAATTAAAATGTTAAAACTGAATATTGAACCAGTTTTACAAATCTCATGTCAAATGTGAACAAAATATTATTAATTACATTTAATTACATAGTCCGTGGTTTAAACACTCTTCAAACAACGTACGAAAAACCTGTTTATGGTCTTTCAGGTGCTAAATTTTCTTTTACACTACCAGCACTTCGGCTGCAGCGCCAAATACGATCAGTAGATATAAAAGAGGACACGTTGGCATGCCATGTTTTAAACACTTGTTATCACAGAAATCACATAGCATTTGCAATTGTTCTTAATACCTACATGTCCACACATTAGAAGAACTGCAACAAACAGCTTACTAGATTTCAACCTCCGCGATTTCAAACAAATGAACGACAAGTTCACTTGTCACGTGACCAAGCCTGCAGCTTGGTGTGCTCTGCGCTGTGGTCTTGACACTCCGTGAACTTGACACTTTCGAGTTGCACAAGATGATGCCACTTCCGTCAAGTCAATACAACAAGTCTATACTTTGTACATTTCGAAGAGAGCGTCAGTGGGTGTCAAACTTTATACCACACGGCCATGGTGCGAGACCATCTTAGTAGTGTAATTGGCCCTATTATAAACTCGAGAAAGTATGAACCCCCCTCAGGCAGATTTGCCTACACTTAAAACAAGCTCAACATGCCTATATGAGCTTTTTGCTCAAGTGTGGAACCCCGTCTAATCCAAGATTTTTGTAAAAATGCCCTCGGGAATTTCCTGAGAAAGTATGACCCCCCTCAGATTGATTTGCCTACACTTATAAAAGGCACTTCTGTGAGATTGTTGTCCATAAACCTGTCAAAAATATGCCCCTCTTGATATTTTTTTTTGCCCACACCTAAAACTACGCCAAACGTATTAACACACACACACCCATATACACACACACCCACCCACACACACACACACTGACCTTGACCTTGAGATGACCTTGACCTTGACTATTTTTTCGATTATTTTTTCGATTATTTTTTCGATTATTTTTCGATTATTTTTTCAATTATTTTTTCGATTATTTTTTCGATTGTTTTGACCTTGACCTTGACCTTGACCTTGACCACACCCACCCACATACACACCCACACCCACCCACATACACACCCACACCCACCCACACCCACCCACATACACACCTACACCCACCCACACCCACCCACATACACACCCACACACATACACACCTACACCCAACCACACCCACCCACATACACACCCACACACACCCACACCCACCCACACATATTTACTTCCGGTCCACTTGTGGCCTATTTCTGGTTTATTAGTATTGCATCATGTTTTGCAACAAATTATTACCCAATATTATGCATTAGACATGTGTTGTTTTCTGATTGGTTGGTTATGACATAATGTGATGATATGTTATATTCTGATTGGCTTATTGTTTCAGATGTTTTCAATGCGGTCCGTGCTTAGGGTATATAAAGAGATTTTGCATTGCATATCAGCCAGTATTGTGAGAGTTGTTAAAGAGTGAGGGTGTGTTGTTGCAGTGCTGCTCATATTTTTTAAACACAAAAATATTGCAGATTTGTATAAATTGAATTACAAATCTATTTGATTTAATATACAGATTTTTTGACAACCTGTCATAGGTTTATTAAGTATAAAGTTTTGATTTGGACCCCAAGAAATTTTATATAAATACCAAAGCCAAAAATATTAACACACATACACACATACACACACACACAAAATATACAAAACACACTACTGAACCCAACTGATATTTTTTTATTAAGCATAGAATTTTGATTTGAATCCCAAGAAATTGTACATAATAAACAACAACAAAAATGCCAAATCAAAAATATTGTAATCAATGCAAAAAGAATATATCTAGCCCCAATTGGGCTAAGCATCAAAGGAATTGTAATCCAGACAAATGCAGAACTCCCACAAAAATTTGCCCTAAATGCCATAGAAAATATAGCATGGAATATTTCACATATAAACATAAAGGTACTTGTTCTGCACAGTCATCAACATTGCCCCCACAACCATCTACATCTGCTCTGAAAAGGAAGCATGAAACACCTCTTAATGCTGGACCAGCAAAGCAGCCACGCTATGAACCCATCCATAGCAGTTTTAACGGCCAATTAAGGGATCACCGGTTTGTATCAGAGCCAAGATGTGACATTAAGAATTTTTTGAAGAGTATAAATCCAGATGTGCAGGCAATTCTAAATGCACAAAATGGCTCTTATAAGCTGTCCCTCAAATTGTTTACACAATATAAGAAGCCAAATGGCACAAAATTTACACAGCCCCACATAACAGAAACTGTACCGGTATATTCAAATGTAAATTCAGACAAAATAATAAGCAGTTTGATAGAACAATTGAATATTAAACACTCTGAATTTTCTGCAAAAGAGTCTGGATGGAGCCTATGCGGATCTCCACACAAGCTCTATGTTAATATTTCTGAATTCAGCCCATTACAAGGATCTACATATTTGCCATTACCTGCCAATATTTAAAACAAAAAAGCCGTGGTTAATATAGAAAATACCGACCAGAAATGCTTTTTTGTGGTGTATTTTAGCTGCTTTGTTTCCAGTTTTAAGGAATCCTGAGAGAATAAGTTATTATAAACAGCATGAACACAATTTCGATGAGGCAATGGAGGGTTTAGAATATCCAATGTCTGTTCAGAATATTGATAAATTTGAAAAAAGGCCAGGCATATCAATGGCAAACAATTATCTATTAATGTATTTACTTGTTCTACTGGCCGTGGCAATTGCTTGATAGATCCTCTCAGAATCAGTACACTTGATGATGAATCTGCTGTTCCGATTGATCTGCTCTTAATTGAAAAGGATGGCACATATCATTACACTCTGATACATAATCTTGAAGCTTTAGTCAGAACACAACTAGACAAATCCAATACAATATTCAAGTTGTGTAGAAGATGTTTAAGTGTATTTGATGGTAGAAAAATAATAAATGGGGTTCGTGAAAAAAATGCAGAAATTGCTAAAAACAAGTTAATTGAGCATCTGAAATACTGTGGCAACCATAAACCTGTTCATATGGTGATGCCAATGCCAAGTGAAAATGCAAAATTCAAAAAGTTTGAAGCCTTGTTGGAACACCCAGCATATATAGTCTGTGATTTTGAATCAAACCTCAAACCTCTTGCATTCTGTAGCCCAGATCCTGATGAATTGTCAATTACACCATACCAGCTACATGAACCTTCTAGTTTTTATTATGTGGTTGTACAGGATGGGGTTCTTAGTAAAGAAGATTTATACATGGGAGCAGATGCCATCAAAGAATTGCAGATTGAATAGAAAATGAGTGCCATGACATAGCATCTAATGTCTTATTAAAATCAAAACACATGTTGCCTTTAACAGAGGATCAGATTGAAGATTTCAACAATGCAGAAAAATGCCCGGTATGTGATGTATCAAGGTACATCACCATTCTCATACAGATGGTAAATTCTTAATGGCCCTGTGTAATAGCTGTAATATTAAGATCCAGAGACCAAAATTTGTCCCCATATTTTGCCATGGAGCATCCAATTATGATTTCCATCATTTGATCAGGTACGAGGGGTTTGACAAGCAGAATTTAAATATTTTAGCTGAAAATGATGAGAAATATATTGCCATTAGCAAAATAATTCAAGTTAATGGTGTTCCTATTCACTTAAGATTTCTTGATTCTTACAGAATTTTATCGGCTAGCCTGGCTACACTGGCCACTCAATTATCTGATGATCAATTCAAAATCACATGTGCTTTGTATCCAAATCAGGAGCTGAAATTAATTAGGCGGAAGGGTGTATGTCCATATGATTATGTTACAGATTTTTCTAAATTTGATGAGTGTTCTCTGCCACCACAACAAGAGTTTTACAGCAAAATCAGAGGATCTGGAATCACTGATGAAGATTATCACCATGCCCAGTTGATGTGGAACAATTTAAAATGCCAGACATTTGGTGATTATCACAAGGCATATTTGAAACTTGATGTGACCCTCTTAGCTGATATACTGCAGGCATTCAGAAAATCTTCCATGCAAAATTATAAGCTGGATCCAATGTATTTTTACAGTGTTCCGGGCCTAGCATGGTCTGCAATGTTTTTAAACATTAAAATGCAGTTGGATCTGATCCAAGATCAAGATATGTACTTGTTTATGGAGCAATGTATAAGAGGAGGCATGGTGCAATGTTCTCAGAGATATGCCAGAGCAAATAACAAATATATTCCCGATTATGATCCAGCACTGCCATCAAATTATATACTGTATGTAGATGCCAACAGCCTCTATGGTTATGCTATGATGGATAAATTGCCATATGCAGGTCTTGAGTGGGTTGAAAATTTCAATATTGAAGATCTTAAGGATTTTGATGACAGTAACTATGGCCTGTTCTTAGAGGTTGATCTGACAATTCCAGATAACTTACACAACACATTTTCTGATCTGCCCCCAATTCCCGAGGTTGAGTGCTCACCTGGCTCTAAACAGAAGAAGCTCATGATGACACTGGAGCCAAAACAGGGCTATGTCATTAATTACAAAAACCTCCAGTTCCTGATGCATCATGGTGTTCAAGTGACCAAATTTGGTAATGTTTTGAGGTTCAGGCACTGAAGATGGTTGAAACCATATATTGATACAAACACAGAGCTTCGAACATCTGCAATGAGCCAATTTGATAAGACCTTGTTTAAATTGATGGTCAATTCAGTGTATGGCAAAACAATTGAAAATGTCAGAAAACATATTGATGTTAAAATAATTACTGACCCCAGCCGGAGCAAAAAATTGATTGCAAAGCCCAACTTCAATTACAGAAGAATTTATGATGAGAATATGGCACTTTTTAACATGAAAAAAACAAAGATTAAGTTTGATAAGCCTATTTATATAGGGGCTGTCATATTGGAATTGGCCAAATTACACATGTTAAAATTGTATTATAATGTGTAGAAACCTTTTTATGGTGATTGTGTAAAATTGATGTACATGGACACAGATAGTTTTGTTCTTGATATTCAAACAGAAGATGTTTATAAAGATATGTCACAGCCTGCAAATGCTTGAATATTTTGATACCAGTGAACATACAAGGATTCAACCTCACAACAAAAAGGTGCCTGGCAAGTTAAAAGATGAGACACTTGGTGATGTTATTGTGGCATTTGCTGGGTTGAGAGCCAAGATGTACAGTTTTGAAACATGTAGTGGCGCTGTTGCCAAAAAGGCCAAGGGCATTGGCAGAGTGACTGTAGACAAAGAGCTTGAACTTGAAGATTACAAAAATTGCCTCAAATCATGTAGCACAATCAGAACATCAGAAAAAAGAATTCAGAGTGTGGATCACTTATTGACTAGCAATATTGTAAGAAAATTGGCTCTGGACCCACATGATGACAAGAGATGCATTTTATCATGTGGCATAAATACTCTACCATGGGGGCATTGTGATTTGAAAAATGGCAATCAATGCCCAATTACAGAGCATGATTTGAAATAAATAAACATGCCTATGAACTTATTTGGGTTAAAAAAACAGGCTATTATGGAGCTGCCAAAACCACAACCCTCTTCTGATATGATATCTAAACTAAGTGCTTTGTTAATTATTCATCTGAACAGCATACTTACAGATGTTGATGATGAAACGGGTAAAATATTGTACATATTTAACAATAATTTAAATTATTACCAATTACCTGTAGGTGGTCAATTACAATTTATTACAACCCCTGAGGGTGATGTCAAGATTTCAATAGGGAAAAATATTTATAGAATTAAGCACTCAAACATGATTTCTGGCACTGTTTATACTGTTTCTGCTGGTGACTGCTTATATATTGAGGTCCCGGGATTATATGACAAGCTTATACCCTTTTTATAGAATTAAGAATTAGATATTCAATAATAAATAACCACTAAAACAAAAATGCCTAATGATATATTTGGCCATACAAGGCATGAAGATCACAGTGATGAGATTCTGATGCTTGATGTCACAGTCAAGAAATTGAGAAGTGATTTACAAGCTTTACAAACCACACTGAATGACAGTCTTCAATTAGAAATTACAAATTTGCAATCACAATGCATGGACCCTCTTCTTAAAATTGACTCAGAACTTAAATTATTGCTTCAGAAATATACTGATTTGGCCACATTGGATAATTTTCAAAGTTTAGAAGAAGCTGTAGCAGCTCTTCAAGCCAAATTTAAGACCCAGGCCACCAACTCTGAGCAATTGAAACAACAATTAGAAGAGCAGATAAATAATGTCCAGACACAGCTCCAAACAATTGTCAAAATCATAAAATCACAAGAAGATTTTGATCTAGTGATTTCCACTCTAAAAGAACAGATTCAGTCACTCCAGATACCTAATCTGGACCCTCTGAACAATGCCATAGCCGAGGTTAAAGAAAAAATTGAGACACTTGAAAATTTTATGAACAACTTGCCATCTTGTGATGCTTTGAGTGCAATAACTCGGAGTGTTGCCAACATCAAGCTGCAACTTGAAACATATGAAGGTTTTGGAAAAATTCAAAGTACCATAACCTATCTTGAGGGTACAATAGCAGCAGTGCAAAGTGATTTGACAAATATACAAGAATCCCGCCTGCCCGGTATTGTAGATACCCTTGTTAGTGTCCAGCAACAGATCACAAAACTTGAAAACCTCAACACTGAATCTGAGCTATCTCATTTTCATCACTTGATTGATGATATCCAAACAAAGCTTGAAATTTTACAACAATCAACACCCACTCAGGCAGATATAGCCCTGCTCCAAAATGCTATGCAAAATGTGGCTGATCCTTCTGAATTAAACAATGTGAAATTGGCACTTGAATCTTTGCAAAATACTGTAACAAATCTCCCTACATCACAGGAACTTAAAAATATTAAGAGGGCAGTGAATCGCATATTGAAATCAGAAGATATCAAGAATATCCAGACAGAGATCAAACAACTTACTCAGACAGTGGCCACTCTACCAACTAATCAACATATTAATGAACTGCATGCCCTGTTTGAGGATATCAGAAGACAGGTCCATGATCTTACTGCTCAAAATTCAAAATTGGCAGTTATTGAAAATTTGCAACAAATTGTAGCTAATATCAAGCAACAGTTAGGGACCATGGAATCCAATCAAGCAAATGCTTTGTCTGTTTTTGCCACCCAGCTACAAGAAATTGTGCAACAATACAAGAAACTTGTTGTGGACATAAAAATCAAGCCAGGCCATGATGATGTTGTTAGGACCATCAATGAGCATCTAGAATCTGTAACAAGCAGATTGCTTACAGCAGAAAAAGAAATAACCGGCATATTCGAGAATCCAAAACATACAGTAATTCTAGAATTGTACAGCATCCCCAACAAAGAATATGATTCACCATTTACACCAGGTGGCAAAATATATATGCTGTCCCCTGCACAATTTTATTACCAGTTTTTTGTTGGGGGCACACTGAGACCAATCAAGATCAAATATTGGCTTCAACCACAGGCACACCACTACCCTACCTTATCAATAACAAATGCTGATAACAAAGCAAAAATCACCAGTGTAGAGTTAGAGGATTTTACAGACCCAATACATTAGAAACAGCCTATGCTGAAGATGATGGCTTTCTGGAATTTAAAATACAAATAGGGGACAAATTATATTTAGAAAATCCTGTAGTATCAGCTGCTGAACACCCCATAGTTGCAATATTCTTGTTTTCATATTATGTCTACAGAAATTATTGTTGATGAATTACACAGACAAGCCAGACATAATTTTAAGAGACTGCCAGTAGTTACAAAAGGCATAGATGATTTATGGTAGAGCGACTTGATTGAGATGGCAAGTGGACAGCTGAAAAACTTAGACAAAATTAACAAGGGCTACAAGTATCTACTCACTGTAATAGACACATTTTCAAAATTTGCCTGGGCTGTGCCACTCAAATCCAAGACTGGAAAATGTGTTACAGAAGCCATCAGGACAATCATCAATCAGAGTGGAAGATCACCGCGCTATTTGCAAACAGATAATGGCAAAGAATTTTATAATTCTGTGTTCCAACAATTTATTAAAAGCCAGTCAATAAAACATTATTCGAGTTACGGTGATCTCAAAGCCTCAATTGTAGAGAGATTCAACAAAACCCTAAAAAATCTTATGTATAAACAATTTACACTTCAAGGTAATTATAAATGGATTAATATTCTTCCAGAACTTCTACATAAATATAACAACTCAGTCCATTCCACAATCAACATGAAACCCTCTGAAGTAACTCCATCTGATGAGCAAAAATTGATCAGGACTGTTTATTATCCTAGATACCAGCCAACAACAAGAAAGGCCAAATACAAGGTGGGTGATCAAGTAAGAATCAGCAAATATAAGCACTTATTCAAAAGAGGCTTTACAAGAAACTGGAGCACTGAATTATTTACAGTGGTTCAAATTAAACCTGGGACCTTTAACACGTATATAATAAAAGACCACCGAGGAGAAATTCTCAAAGGCCGATTCTATGAAGAAGAACTCAGCAAAACTAAACAGCCTGACACATATCTCATAGAAAAAATCATCCGCAGAAAAGGCAACAAGTTATTTGTCAAATGGCTAGGACTTCCAGAACACAGCTGGATCGATGTAGACAAAGTGATAATATGAGCACCTGGGATGTTATAAAAAGGCTGCCAGAACCTGAACAGCAGATTAAGAGAAATGGCAAGTTGCTGCCTGAAAATATTAGATGTCTTATTGTTGGGCCATCGGCTTGTGGTAAAACTACACTAATGATTGATAATTTTTTATTGGCACCCAACTGGTTAGACTGGAAAAACAGGCACTTGTATATCTTCTCTAAGAGCTTGGAACAATTAAAATATCAATAGCTGATGAAACTATATGATGGATTGGATATTGCCACTTTTGAATCAGATGTTAAGCCACTTCATGAATGTCTCGATAATTCTGTTGTTGTGTTTGATGACATTATACTGGATAATCAAAACAAGGTTAGAAATTTCTTTACACAGGGCCGACACAAAAACATTGATTGCTTCTACCTTGCACAGACTTTTTCAAAAATACCCAAGCAGCTGATCCGAGACAACAGCAATTTTATATGTGTGTTTCATCAAGATCATACCAACCTCAAACACATACATGATGAATATATAGGTGGGGACTTGAGCTACAATGATTTTTCCAAGTTTTGCAGTAGGTGCTGGAACCAGGACAGTTATGGGTTTGTCACAATTGATATGACAAGAAAACCCAGTAGTGGCAAATACAGAAATAAAATCAACAATTTTCTAGACATTGAAACATATATAAATAACCATGAAAAGGCCAATCATTGATGATCTTAAATTAAGAGATTATCTTGTAAAAAGATTTAAGGGATGGAAATCACAGAACCGAGGAATTTATGAACAACACAAACAAACAGAACAGCCTATTATTGATGCTATTAGTGAATTAGGTAAAAATATCAAAACTGTTACAGAGCAAAATCAAAATTTGATCACAGAGCTTGTACATGTAGCTGCAAGGAACATATTAGATTATCCAATCACCCCACTTTCCAGTATTCATACACCTAGTCCTGTTGCTCCTAGAAGAATTGAAGCTACTCAGGATCCTATTGAATTGGGTCTTCTTGCTCAAAAATATTTAAGCACACCTAAAGACAACAAAGATGAGGTCTTTGGCTTATATGCTGACACAGAGCGTGATGGTAGCATCATACATAGAATTGGCAATTTCAGAGTAACATTTATGGGAGATGATATAATTGTATATTCAGAATCTCATCTTGGAGAAAAAGGTGGTTTTGTTAAATATCTTGGCACAATTGGATTGTGGGAACTGATGACTAGGAAGAGACCTGGCAGCTATACAGATCAAGATTATGAACATTACAAAGAAATATTAATAAAATCAGATGCTCTATACCAGAACAATGATCCCACACAAAAAAGAGTCAAGTCTAGCAGTGGAGCAAAATACAACAATTTAATCAAGCCCATATGGTCACAGATCAAGACTGGCAGTGGAATCAAACAATTTACACCCTGCCTAAAGAATTTATCTGGGTTGATGATGTCAGGAAACTTGTAGATAGGTTATTGGTGATAGCTGGGGAGGAAAATGCTGGCAACCACAATTTTTACAATGAAAAGGTTGGAATTATGGACATGATAAACACAAAATTGTCTAATTTTATAGTGAATGACACTAAGGGGATTGGATATCTTATAAAAATTATTAATACTCTACCACCTAAATTTTGGAATATTTCTGAGGGTCGGGGGTTGGTTAATGACATTATAAACAAGCTGCCATTTGAACTACACATTCCAGGCTATCAGTATTGTGGTCCTGGCACAAAATTGGACCATAGATTAAACAGAGGTGATCCTGGTGTTAATCCCCTAGATGCTGCTTGTAGAGACCATGACATAGCATACAACACACATTCTGATCTTGACAGGAGACATGTTGCAGACAAGAAATTAGAAGAGGCTGCATTTGGTAGATTTGTAAGCAAAGATGCTTCTTTGAGTGAGAGAATAGCAGCATTGGGAACCACCATAGCTATGAACACCAAACAAAAACTGGGGTGGGGGCTGTGAATATGTATATAATAAACATAGGATGAAGGCCAAGGGTGTTATGTATCAGGTACCTTATGCAGGTCTTAAATCTCTTAAAACTATTGATAGCCTTTTGACCAAAAAGCAGCGCAAGAAAAAAAGCTCTTGTATTGCCAAGGGTCATGGTATGAAATTGTTGCTTAGTACCCCCCAATTAAAAAAATTACAACAATCTAGAAAAAAATCACATGTGGGGGGATTCATATTTACTATCCCTGCCATCTTAGCAGCTCTCGGGGCTGTTGGGAGCTTGGCTGGGGGATCAGCTGCCATAGCAAAAACAGTAATAGATGCCAAGAAGAATAGGGCAGAATTAGATGAATTGAAGCGCCATAACCTTGCCATGGAGAAACAAGGCAAAGGTGTTAAGAGAGCCATGAATAAGTTTTAAAAAAACAAGAGCCGCTTACAAACCAAGATATTGAAGCTTTAATCAAGCCACTGGGCATCAAAAATTTTAGAGGTGTGTACATGTCTGATTCTTTGCCAGAGCAACCACTCAACAAAGAGTGTGGCATTGTTAATTTGGATAAGTACAAACATCAGGGCACTCACTGGATTTGTTATCTTAAATATTTAAAAGATGAGGCATTTGTGTTTGATTCATTTGGAGGTGTTCCACCTGAAAATTTAGTAAAATATTTAAAATCAGTTAATCTTTATTACAATAATGCCCGTGTTCAAAACTTCAAAGATGTTTATTGTGGACATTTGTGTTTATCTGTTCTTAGATATATGTCTCAAATAAATAAACCATCAATTGAAAATTTTCAAAAGGCCTTGTGGTATTTAAAACATCATGGGGGTATTCCATCTCACCAGCCAAAATTCAATATTGAAACTTAGATTACATGATGATATAGTGTATCCCAAAACAATAGCTCTCAGAGCATTTTATGGCATGTACTTGATCCCTAATATTACACACCACAACAACACAATTGCAGTAGGGGATCAAAAAATTGTCATCACTCCAGGGCAATATAATCTGTCTACTCTAAATGCTCAATTACCCAGAGGTATAGTATTAACTCAAAATTCTGTCACTCACAGAGTAGAGATTGTATCTGCTACAGAAACAGTGGATCTGGGTACTATAGGAGAGCTGTTAGGATTTGAGAACAACACAAAACTTGAACCAGCCATCAAACACACTGCTATTAATATACCTAAATTCTTAGCCATAGAGACTCTGAATATTCACTGTAATGTGGCTGAGGGTATGATCACCAAATCAAATGGCATAGGCACTCACAAACAAACTGGCATGATTGCAACATTCAAACCTAATTCTGAATTTATGGAGCCAATCATCTACAATCCATCCCCAACATTATATTTTCCTGTGTGCCATAATAGAATAGATAACATTGAGTTGATGGTCACTAATGAAAAAGAAGAATTAGTTGATTTTGCTGGAGCCACAACAACTGCAATCATAGAGATTAATATTTAAATAAAAATACATACAAAAAAAATGGAAAATATTGAGAGTTATGAGCTACAATCATTCCCCCCAAACAGGAGGACATTTGCAAATTTAAATCAACCCAACACAGAGATTGAGGTTGATCTTGATGTAGTGTAATTGGCCCTATTATAAACTCGAGAAAGTATGAACCCCCCTCAGGCAGATTTGCCTACACTTAAAACAAGCTCAACATGCATATATGAGCTTTTTGCTCAAGTGTGGAACCCCGTCTAATCCAAGATTTTTGTAAAAATGCCCTCGGGAATTTCCTGAGAAAGTATGACCCCCCTCAGATTGATTTGCCTACACTTATAAAAGGCACTTCTGTGAGATTGTTGTCCATAAACCTGTCAAAAATATGCCCCTCTTGATATTTTTTTTGCCCACACCTAAAACTACGCCAAACGTATTAACACACACACACCCATATACACACACACCCACCCACCCACCCACACATATTTACTTCGGGTTTAAGTTCAATTGGGCATCAGCCTCAACTTGTATATCTAGTATTAAGATAATGTAATTCTTCTAGAATTGTTCTGTGACTCTCTCATTTCTTACATCATAAACATATGATTTTTCACCTATGAGAATAACACTACATATAGTGTCATCAGGGAGTGTATCGTGGAATTCACAGATAATTTTAATGTTTGTCCTGTCATTAACCACAACTTGTTTCCTTTTTGAAGTGTTGATGACAAACATGGGTCTCTGTGCTTTGAATTCATCTGGTGTGTAATACATGTCAGTATTGCCAGTAGTGACCCTTTTGTATGCTGTAAATGCTTCATATAATTTAAGAAAATCATCCTTGGACATGTCTAAATTATAATTTTCTCTAGGAAATACCTCATTTCTGCCATTTTTAAGATATATGTTCTTGATGTTGCAGCTATCAAATTTACTTGAATTTTTTTCCTGATTATTGTGTCTTCCAGTCTGAAACAATACCACCACAAAATCCGGCATTCTGCATTGGCATATTCACCTTCATTAACATCTCTCTGTACACTTTCCTCTGTGGCTGATTCACCTTCACAAGTCTTATATTAACTATAAATACAACTGATAACAGCAATGCCTTTTACGGTATCATCCAAGGTTGCAAGAATAACTTCTTCGTTCACAATGCTCGACATAACTTGGTCATTGTAAAACACGCGTTCACATAAAAGTAACGACACACCTGGATCCTGGGGACCCAATTATAGTTGCTTCTGGTACAGAACACCATCACGGCAGTAAGAACTCTTCTGGCTCGAAGAAAACAAAGATCTACGAGACTTCTGAGCTAGTCACGTAATTGCTACTAACCATTTCTTCATGGAAGGTCAAACAAATATACCGTCGGGTGCCCAGGACCCAGGTGTGACGACAACGGGCTAGTCATATGCAGTTTTGTACTTGAGAACTGCCTGATCTCGAGCCAAGGTTCCAACCAGCAAGAACTGCACGTAATGAATCCAAAAACTCTAAAACGACGTGTGTAATTGCTCAGTTATCAATTCCATCGTTTACTGGGTATATTTGTCTTACTTTTCCTACGTACGTACCTAGATATGACTTAAAGTTTTCTAGAGATTTACATTAAAAATATGCAACAATGAAAGCTTCATACAAATATCGATAATTATCTTATCAAGTTTGTAAATAGTACAATAGATCTTATTTCTAAAATATACATACTGTGCAAATTTTGTTATTGCTGGCATTTACTTTTTTTTCCATACCTTTATTCTTATGTCATTGATGTAAGATTCATCAGCATATGCGTAGCTCAGTGCTGATGGCATCATCTTCTTCACAATATCGACGCACTTACGGGTTCTGTAAGAATGGAAATGATGAGTCGTGCCACAAAATATTGGAGGAGGCATATAGTGTAATTGAGACAGAATTTCATGTAAGTTCAATATACAGGTAATCAGTGGCGCAGGAACATTTTTCATTTGAGGGGGGTACAAACTTCAGCCTCTCATATAGCTTTACTATATATATACACACATACTAGTACTTCACAGGTAGTAGTGTACTTAGCAGTTACACTCGAAATCGAATGAAACGCCCCCCTTACGGTTATGCAACCCGGAATTTTAGATCATCTAGTTTCGCCAGGAATAGCAGCTCGCGAGAAGCGTAGTGTTTCCAACTCTTGAATCTAGCTACAGATTCACGCGACCGGGTGGAGATCTTGCTTTCCTCTTGATTTGATTTTAACGGACAAGAAGTTTATTTTGAGAATTTCTCTGGTAATAATAACAAGTGTTATTAACATTTATGCTTGAGTTTTTTGTTATTCTTTTACCACTTCCGAACGAATATGTGAAGATTTTTTTTTTCATTTTGCAATAACGCTTTCGGCATTTTTCCTTCAGAGTTATTCTTTTTGTTTTTAAATTTTTGGCAACATCTGATTTGGAAAAAGTTCCACGAAGTTTGTTTTAAGTGTAAATGCATCTGGACATACAGTGTAGAGTGGGATTCGAACAACAAATATGAGCTTCCGTCGCGAATCGAACCAGCGCTCCTTTCATTATGTTTTCTTTCCACGTTTATTAAAATTTGCTTCCTTCAGCCTACTTCGGATTGTCGTATATTTCAATTCGTATTCCCGTTTTTTTTCCATTTGCATTGTTCGAGCCGTGATAACTTTCTCTCTTAATCTGGTTATTCGAATACTTTTATACTTAATTTTTTTTTTCCTTTTCTCGATTTTCCCTTCGCACTCATTACAGATTTCGGTATCGCGCTTTTCCATATTTTCAGTAATTTAATTCTTTGACTATTTTTAATTTGCCCTTAGTCCGAATCAAGAAAATATGTTAGGAAATGTTTCCCGTGTGAATCTTATTGTATGGTGGTGTAAAATTGATGCCAGCTTTTTCTTGCGATAAGGGTTTTGAAAGTGCAAGGGTCTCATTTATTAACCATGGTGGGAAGGAGGGGGGGAGGGGTGCCAGAAACCTTCCAGTCGGAATATGCCTGAAACGAAAAGTATAGATCGACCACAACGAAAAAAATCCTTGGACGAAAAGTACCCGCGCAGATCTCCCTTCTTCCCTTCAGTTCGGGCCATAAGGAAGCATGGTCCACTCTCCCCCGCCCCTCCTCGCGGGAGTACGGTGCACAGGAGTCGTGGGTCTGCGCAGGTTGTTTTGCTTGTGGTTCCACTCTTCCATCAGCATGTGGGTGCTGAGAAGGCTATGCTATCTGCGAGTGAAGGGGAGGGGGTGACGAGCAACACTGCCACAGCGAGTCGCTGTAAATGATTTCATTGTCTGTGCTGGGTGAAACCGGTTCTTGGTGCTCCTACACTTTTCCGATACATTTCTGCCAGCCTTTCTAGCGAAGCGAGGTCATATGTTCCAGATTCGAACTCTGGTCAGGCATGAATGTATCACTGAGTTTGTCCCGTCACAATTTTATAAATTGATAATTCATCCGTATTATCGCGATTAACTCAAGAGGCAGAAGAGTGATGTAAAATAACCGAAATAAAAATTGATGCATTTGTGCCTGGTGCTAGTGTAACGACGAAGTTAACTCTTTATAAATGATGAAATAGGTAGCCCTTGCGCTCAAATACACTTATACCTTGGCACAAAAAAAATCTAACTTATCGCTGATCTCTTACTACATTTGGAATACAGCCAAGAGCGATGTAAAGCAATGCAATTACATTGTGAATGTTTCACATCCTATAGTCTTTATTTTTCTCGTAGCGGGGGCGGGGGTTCATTCATTACAAATATCTAGGAATGGATTTAGCAGCAGTCCGTGATATACTTAAATATCATAACATGCTGCGTAGCCAGGGTTCTTTGGTCCTAGCCTCTGATAATGAGTTTTTCTTTTTCGTTGTTTCTTCAATCTTCATCAATTTCTCTGAAGCATCATTCATCCTCTGTCGCCATTGGCTATATGTAAAAGTTGACATAAAATTAGTAAATTTTGAAAAGAAAACACAAGGATCTGCTTTTCTCATAGCTCGCCAAACATGCACATTTCTGTATTTTATGCTTTCAGCGCTATCATTATTCTTGGCAGGCAATGGAATTGAAGTAACTCTCACAACTAACGTAAACTACATATCACTCAGGCATGACAATTCTCGCGGGCAAAGTGGATTTTTTTTTGGCACATGGTAGCGCAATAACTATCTTCTGGCCTAGATTTAAATCCGTACTTTTTATTCCAGTTGAGTGATTGACTCACAATTTTGCCATTGAAGGTTTGGGTTGTATTTGGGTTATACGTATTGTGTTTTTGGTGCGCTAGGAAAAAGCAATCCCAAAGGTTCGCACTGAACAGAAAATTGTGTGCTTTTCCTCTCTGTCTCTCTCTCTCTCTCTTCCAACTTCGTCCCTCTCTCTCACCCCAAGTCCCCACTATTTAGGTAAACTGTTGTTAGAAACATATTTTCCGAAGAATATCCACATTGAAAATAATATTCCCCAATTGTTTTGATAGGGCATTTCTATTGCTCGGAACGAATTATCACCGTAAGAGGACTAGGGCCTCCCCTATGGCGCAATCGTAGAGTCGTCACCTTTAATCAAGGGGTCCCGGGTTCGATACCCGCTGGAGGAACATAGTGGTTCGGAACCCACTATAAACTGTAGGTCCAGTCCCAATTAGCCTTTCTGTGCACAAAGTGGACTTAAAAAAACAACAATTCAATTCAATTCAATTGAATTATCTTATCAATATTTTTAAATCTGCATGCACCTGCTTAATTTAATAGATTATACATTTATATCCATTGCGGGCAGAAATGTGCGAGAAAACAATGCATTTTTTTCAGGGAATGCATGAGTCAATAATAATGTATATTTTACGGTATATACTCTTTTATATTGCATTGATTCAATAGTATCCTTATTTCCTAAAGCAAGCGTGAGTTTCTTTGCACACACCACGCAGGCCCTGCTTGACGTAAATCTCAGATGCAGTAACTTCACGGTTGCCTTTTGCCACCACGCTTTGGCTTTAATTCGAGCCCCGGTGGGTGCTTCGTTCGAAATCCTGCAGCAGTTTTACTCGTATCTATGCCTTGAGCATGCCACTTGCAACGGAACCAATAAAATGAAACTTTCTGCACCGGAATGGGCGTGAAACTCTACATGCACCAATGATAAGGTGTTTTCAAGAGGCATGTGCCACGTGCAGCATGTCCCTTCGTTCCGAATGTTCCTTTACGATATCATTTCATCATGCCTTACTTTCGGAATTTACAAGAGAGAAGATAGTCCGCATGTTCTTGTGCGGCGGATCTGCTGCACTACAGATTGCTACGACCCTTGGTGTGGACGATTCATGCGTCAGGCGTTGGATTCGGCGTTACGAGGAAAAAGGGGACCAAGGAATGAAGTGAAGACCCAACAAAGGCCGGCCGAGGAAGGCAACCAGCGAAGAAGATGCAGGCATCATTGAGATGAGCGAGGGCAATCCCTTCATGGCTACAACGAAGATTCGCCAAGAGTTGAAACTGGAGTGCCATGCTGCAACAGTTCGGCACCGTCGAGCGGCAAAGAAAGAAGCAATGATGCATTTCCATCACGAAGCACGGATCAGTTTTCTTTACAATATTTACCAGCTCCTCAAGAATTTTGGCAGAACGTAATTTTGAGCGACAAAAAAGTATTTTCGTCTGACGAAAATGGTCAGGTTTATGTTTGGAGGCGCAACAACACTCGCTACGGCCCCGAGAACTTTTCTACCCATGCTAGGAGTGGCAGGATATCCGTGGCGGTGTGGGGATGGATCAGTTCGTCTGGAGTAGGTGGATTGGTGGAAGTGTCCTCGAGAATGAATTTCCAGGAATACGTCGCAGTGCTGGAAAACCACACGCTTCCCAGCATGCGAGAGAGACACCTTGAAGATGAGATTTCGCACGTGACTTTCGATCAAGACAACAGCAGCGTCCATACATCGAAAGCGAACACCACCTGGTTTAATCAGCGCCCAGGAATTTCAAGAGTAGATTGGCCAGCGAAGTCTCCCAATCGAAAACATTTTCACGTGTTTGATGTTTGGGAGAGTTTAAGGAGAAGACCAAACATCTGCTCGTGAAATCCTTGCCTCGTCGACTAGATGCAGTGCTTGAATCCAACGGCGGGTGGACACAGTATTGAAACCCCGCACGGTTTAACTGATGTTCTTTGCTACATCCCAGAACAAAACTAATTACACACATCTCAATATGCAACTTATGTTTCCAATTATTTTTTATTGATACCTTGGTGCTCATGGTTACTTTTTCACACACCTGCACCATTATATTATATTCTATAATATTAATATTCACATTATTGACAGATATGATTCACATGAAATTCAAATGTGCAGCACACATGCACCCATTCCTAACACTTAACTATTAGTTACATTACACCTATCATATTGTCACAGTTCTAAATCAGTGGTGCCCAGGGGGAGGGGCATTATGGCGCAGACTGTAATGGAAATTTGACTGAGTAAACAGGGAACAAGTTTAATTACGTTATCAATTAGCCATTGCTGTTATACAAATAGTAATTTGTAGGCGGGGGGGCGATATCCAACTCTTACATATTAGGCCTTAGATTGATAGGGAAATTATGGTGGGCGATTAATGAAGTTAGTGGGATTTTCAGGTAGCTGGATTGATAATTATTTTGGGGGCAGGGAATCCCAACTCTTGTGTATTACTATTACGTCTTAGATTGCTTTTTTGGAGGGAGCAATATCAACAGGAAGTCTAAAATTGGCATGGAAATTTTGTTGGGAAGATTGAGTATTAAATTTGAGGTGGAGGGGAGGGGAATGAAGTTTTGATAAAGTGTTATGTCTTAGATTGTGAAGGGACTCGAACCCGGAACATTCGGTGTCTGGATCGTTAGTCCATCACTAACCGCGCTTGGCCGCAGAGAAGGTTCTCTTTGGTGGCCAAGCGCGTTAAATGGTCCACTTCCGATACCACGAAATTTCCGGGTTCGAGTCACGGCTTCAGTATTGGTATCATGGTGTCAATTTAATCTAATCGTCACTCATCCTCATTAGCCGAAAGTGGCAGAAGAGCGACTTAAAATAACAAGAGGTACAAAAACAACTTTAACTCTCTAGTAATTTCTGATCAATAGATGCGTATTAGCTTTGATTGTTGACTCTTTAATGATAAGCTTACGATTATTATTGTTAATATGGATTGCCATCCATCAACAGAAGGACGGACCAATCGATCATTTAATTCATGTCGTTTTTTTGGTATTTGTTGTCCCTTCGGATCAGCTTCGAAACCTAAGGAAATGATTAGATGTCTGTCTGAAGTTAGTGACAATGGTTCTTTAATTTCCCGTCGGTCTTTCAGCCGGCGCGGGAACCACCTTTATGGCAGTGATCCTCTGTTGCCGCGTTTACCTACGAAGGAACTCGTGGCCAAACAACGAATCAGGCCTACCGCTTGGGCAAGAAGCGGCAACTTCACAAAGCCCTCTTCTCCGAAGCAGCCAGCCGGGAAACAGAATTTTGTCAAAATAACCCTTCTGCTCTGTGAATGAACACCGGTTCTAACAGCGTTTCTATACTTAATTGGACATTATCCATTGTTTTTCTTTTTGATTGACTATATATTCTATCTATATATTTCGAGACATATCAAGAGATCACCTCTTCTCTCATCTTCAGGCGATCAATTTTTGCTATGTCTGTAGTGTGATTGGAACTATGACAGTCCGTGATTTTTTCCAAATCCGGTCCGCTGAGCAACCAGTCTTAGATGCCCATTCGAAATCGAGAGCTATAGAGCAAAATATGTTTGAAGTGAAGAGTCTTATTGAATGAAACATAGCTCGACTCACCCTCACATTTGAATTTTTTAGATAACTTGCTTGCACTTCGTATAGAAAGCACCACGAGACTGAAAATTCACACTATTTGTCATGGCAAATAGACCTTATTCCAGCTTCGCTGAAAGTTCGATGTAGTTGTCAGTCATTAAGTTCAACGCTCTCTGCGCGTGTGTTGTGATGGGTTACCGTGTTCCAATTTTGTTTTAATTCCATTTCATGCTCAAAAAGGCTACCCGAAGTGGGACCTACAGTTGAAAGTGGGATCCGGACCACTAGGCAGTTGTGTCTCCACCAGGAATCGAACCTGGGACTGCGTGATTATAGGGGGTTAACGCGTTCATGGCTTTACAGTTTCGTGAATTCAAGGAAGCCAAGGTGAGAAAAATGTGAAGAAATATCTTCTACACGGAGCTAACTGTGTGTATGTATGTAAAACTTTCTAGCACATCCATTTTCCTACCTTCATTTTATCATGATTACGTTGAATTTTGCACCAGTGATTTTTCACTACGTTCTAGGTCACGTCACTTTGAGTCGTAAAGTATTGTCTGTAATTCAGTTTTAGTATAGTTTGTAGCCTCTCACCCAAAAATTTTTAAGGTGGGAGAAGGGAGGGGGGGCTCAACTTCTGGAAAAAATAGGGCTAGTTCAATTGAGAATACGAAAATAGAGCGGAATGATTATATTGCTACAATATCTTCAGGAAAGTAAAGCGTAAAATTGAATTCTGCCTCTGAACGAGTCCATGATATTGTTTATGTTTGAAGGTAATATATTAAACATGACTATCAGCTTAACCCAACGCATATAATGAGATGATTTATTAGTGTTACCAGACTAAAGGTGTGGAGTGCGGCCTGTTGCCTCGTTCATTACGGAATTCCACATGTAAAAATTGATCAGCTCTTATTGCTAGTAACCATTATAGGCTTAGACCAAATTCTGGCGTTTATATTTCAATTCACTTCCTCAACAAATCCTTTCTCGATTGACTAGATTTTAAGCGGAGCGTCATTCAGTTGTTTGTGAGTGTTCTTTTTGCAGAAGCAACAGCAGCTCGCTCGCACCCACAGTGCCCCGCCCACTCGACGAGACGCGTGGTCTGTGCAGTGCAGAACAATGACAGTGTTGCCTCTCTATTCGATCTTTGTATTCTCTTTTGCCTGCCACTACACACACATTTCAGACAATTCTTCCCATACAACAAATGGAAAAGCAATCAGGCAACTGTTAAATGGCTCTTTTCTAGATTTTCAATTAACACTTTCCACGGCCAACATATGTTAACTTGGTTCTGTTTCGTATTTCCACAATTTGGCTTCGTGCAGTAGGGCTTTATATTGCAAGCTAAAAAAAAAACAACGTAGGCAGGTATTTTAACATTTTAATTTTCATCCGTTTCATGATTGTGTGAAAGAATATGGTGGAAAAATACACTACTTGAGACAATATCACTAATAATAATTGGCCGCCGCTGTGTCCGAGCGTGGTAAGCCGTCGGCTTTTGATCTCGCTGCCGAAATTCCCGGGTTCGAGTCCCGGCCTGGGTATGATTGTTTATGAGTGTTCCTTCATGAATTTTATCATACACTAACCCTCATCGTTGCGACTAGCCAAAAGTAAAGTAAAAAAAGAGAAATATATTAGTAATAATAAAAATATGAATCTAGCTCCCCATGGTTCCTTTATGACTGTCCTTTTATCAATTTCATCGAGTCATCATTCATCCTCATTGTTGCGATTAGCCAATAAATGGTAGAGAAGCTGCGAGAAATAAGATGTAAAATAATAACAGAATTTTCTCCACAGAAGGAAAAATAAATGCTCCAGAAAACATGCAATACAGGAAAAGAGTGTCCTGTAATATGAGTCTGTAAACCAAATGTAAATCACGAATGAAGAAGTTACGTGAAGGTTTCGTCTTCTACGAAGCAATAAAGGCTTGTATGGCGTAGTGGTAGCGTCGTCGCCTTGTAATCAAGGGGTCCCGGTGGAGGCACAAAGTGGTTCGGATCCCACTTTAAACTGTAGGTCCAGTCCCGATTAGTCATACTGTGCATTGTGGACTTAAAACACGAAATCAACAACCAACCAACCAATACGGGGTTGGAAGCACTACGGTTATAGGTTTGGAAACACTGCTCCTCTCGGGAACTACTCTACCAGGCGAAACTAGACGATATAAAATTCTGGGTTGCATAACCGTAAGGGAGGGCGTTTCTTTCGAATTCCTGTGTACGTATCTAGAAATACATTTCAGGGGTCCAATGAATTGTCGCAATAATAATAATAAATAGAATAATTATATTTAATTAAATAAAAATATTAATTAAATATGTACATTAGTTAATATTGTATTGTTATTATTTATTACATGAATAGGTAAAAGGTATTAAAATAATAGAAATGTAATAGCACGTATTCATTATCTAGCTTACGTGTAGTTAAGATCGCCAAAATTTTCATTAAAACAACTGCCGTGGCAAGGAATTTAGTTTCAAATAGAAAAATAATTCAATATTTATTGAATAACAAAAAAGGAGTTAGATCAAATTCACGAAAAGTAAAGTTCGTGATTAATATTTTATGAATGTTATCATTAGCAGTGGACATAAATCTTTGGACCCCTTCAAGGCCGTATGAGCCAAATTCCTTGCCTTCCAATAAGTTCGAAATAACCATCGATTATACACATATTCGCACACTTACCTCGTATGTACCCTTTTGACAGAAAAAAGTGTCTCCATAAATTCAGTTTGACGATATCTCATGTACCTGGTGGTATGTGACGCAAGCTCCATCACAACCGCAAACCACAAATGTCTTTCTAAGAAAAGAAAAAAAGTATGTTGTGAGACGTTAAAGACAGAAAAGACTATTTTATCCGTACCTTACTGTGCTATACAAGTTTTTTTTTACAAAACCAAGTTCGAACTACATTTTTGGACTATTTAGAATGTATGAAAATGAAATTGAAGAACATGGCTTAACGACAGTGAGAAGTCCACCAGATGTTTTACGTATATTACTTTTTGAAACATTATTGTTATTGTTTTTAAAAGGACGTTAAGGTTATTTTATATTTCTTGTGTATTATTGGCAGTTCCGTAGCAAAATTTCACCTGCAAATATATCAATGAGTACGAGGAAAGCAGCTGTTCTTGTGAAAAAATATTATATTGGTATGGGAGACCAACAAATATCTGTATCTCTTTCTGGCTAGTATATTAGTAGTAGATGTCAAAAGCTACAGCCACATTGGACACAAAAATGTTTAAAATAATTTAAAATCTCGTTTTTATTCTCTAAAACCATGTTGTTAAATAGCTGTCTGGTTGACATTCATAAAGCTGCTTAACATCATATACAAAGTATCTATTTCTAAATTATCATAACTTCCATCCCATCAGTACCTTGGATTTATTTCTTGTGAAATTTGTTTTAGAATACAAGAAAATGTTGGGTTTTCCAAGTTAACCACTTCAACTAGGATAAAGTTATCAACTAACAGAATTGTTTTCCAACAACTGGAAGGGCTGACAATGAGACAAAGTATGATATCATGTAACCGTTCCCGCTTGATATTATTTTATGCGAGACTTCAGCTGGAAGCCTTTTGGCAATATTCATTTTGTCACCCAGCCATATAGTGTCTGGTTATTTTACATGCAATTTACTCAAGAGATAATTTGTTTTACTGAGTTATTCATAGAAGTGGTCGTCATTTAATTTCAATAAATTAGTGTAGTATCTCTGTTCAGGAAATAATTTTTCTACCATAAAATGTCCTGAGGAATTCATTCTTGTGAAGGCGTTTAAGTTTACTAATTTAACCTACTAATTTAATTGTTTTTTCTTCTTTGAAGTAAATTACATATTTGGCAGGACACCATTCACATATCATACTGTTCATTATTTCGTTTCCCATATATTGGTTTTATTTCTATACTGCAATATGCACTATGGTTGTGTTGTTCTATCAGTTTGGACAAGACGTGAAAATACCAGGTGATTAAGAAATAATTGATGGGTTAGAAAAATTTATTATAAGTAAACCATTGAACTTAGGTTAAGGAAACCATTCCACAATGAACGAGGAACGGAAACAGTTTGTTAAGCGGAGAATTCATATTCCTACCTAAGGGAGCGTGCGTATCATCGCAGCGATAGACATTATGGAGAGGCTCATATTGATGCAAGTGTGGCAAGAACTAGACTATCGAAGTGCAAACATTGAACATTTGTAGGTGTCCAAAGAAAAAAAGAAAGAGACTATTTGTGTTCCTTGATCTTTGTGGACTGGTTTTATATACGTAAGTTCAATACTTTACTTGAAATACTTTTTTATAACCCCTCATTTATTTCTGAAACCCCCGCTAGTTATGGTGGGTTAGAAATAATGTATTTGTTTGATTTATTATTCCAATATTCTGTTAACTGAATAATGCTTAATGTCATGTTTCTGCATAAGATGTTTACATTTTGTATTGCACAATTTCTCCTCTATCCGCTTGTTAGATTCATTGACTGATTTGCATATTTTTTGTTTCGATGAGGATGAGTGATAATATGAAGAAATTAACGAAGAGACACTCACAGGGTTTGTTAGAGCAGTGGCCTATATTTAAAATACGCGAGTGGCAGTTTTATCTATACCTGGTCCGACCAAGTAAATTTGCTGAAGATACATATTCATAACCATTATGAATCTTGTGTTATCTTTTCACTTTGCCACTTCTCATTCAAAATAAATCTGTTACCATAAATAGTCTACAGTTTCTCTAACAACTTGCAATAGCTCAGAATGCGACGAGTAAATTTCCGCAGTCCACTAATGATTCCGTTCGTAGGGACAAATCATCCTTAACAAAATTACTAATGTAATGGCATTTTATGCAGGTGGATCTTCAATGCTATTTGTTTTTAATATATTTTTTCTGTATCATTATCGGAAACGGTATTTTCTTCCTCGTCAAAGATTTCATGTTCAGAAGTTACATCACATCTTCCCAATGTTGGAGTGGTAGTATATTGTGAACATTAGTTTAAGATTGTTTTCTTTAACTGTAGTCATGGTTAGAATAGGCTTTGGGTTTCCTTATCTCGATAATGAAATTGTTGTCATTCGTTGTGTATAAATCGTGTATAAATCGGTAGCAAGGTGAGTGGGAATGTGCTATATACAGTTTAATCCCTTTAAATAAAGTAAAATTTCAGAAAGTGTTTACTATGCTCTTACGTTTGATAGCTTCAAATGAAGGGAATCTAATAAAACGTTAACCAATGGCCTGAACGAGATACTTACTATTAAAATATAGCTAAGTACTATTATGAATTCACAAACTAAGTACGTGTAGATAGATGTAATTGCGTTTAGTTTTGTACTGGCTTAAAGAAAATATTCCTCCCATATGTCGGATGTAGCGTAGAAAACGAACGTGAGAAAACATACATATTGTAAACATAAGCGCCTCGGGGGTGACAGAAACAAATATAAATTTCAATCATGACTTATTATCATCTGAGATGGACTAAAACAGTTGTACTTTTAACATTTACAGCATATTTATTTAATTAATATACAGATTGATCCTTGACAATGATTATTGTGATTTTAGAAAAATTATTTGCTCTAATGCATATGATATTATTTTTACGTAATCTAAAATTAACATTTTTGTTTCCAATATGTCCAAAAACCTACGTATGAAATTTATTCTCGTTCGCACATTGAATTAAAATGCAAGGAGAAGGTAAGTGGTTTTTCATTTCAAACGAAAATATAATACACATTTGCAACATGTTTGAGGAATTTCCACTACTCACTCACACATGAATTAAAATCACTGTAGACTATTAACACTGTCTGCTGCTCCACGATCAATAACGTAAAAATATTTTCAGTTACTTGTTTATCAAAACACGTTCATATGATCTATCACCGCAGTAATCCTTTAATTATTTATAACAAAAGTGTAGTTATTATTCTTTACAAAGATAATTAAAATATATTTACATGCCAACCAAAACTAAACAAAATTCAACAGATACTAACGTATTGTAAGTGTGCTGTAATTGCTAAGCATCTGAGGAAGATGAAGAAAGTATTGGTAGTTCCTGACAATAACCCCTCGCTCTCTTATGTTGATGTTAATATTCATTTCCTTAAACATTGCATCTAAATATTCTTTCCAGTCAATCTGCAAAAAGAAGAGGAAATGAAATATTGTATGAAATAAATACACAGTGTATAAAAGTTATAGTGCACTTTGGTAGTTTCGGACTGCGACAGCGGAAGTCCCGGTTCAAATTCCGGCCGTAGCATGTATGTTTGTGAGTGGTAATTCATCAATTCCATCATATCATCACCATCTTCGCAAATTAGCCAAAAGTGGCACAAACGTGAAGTAAAATGAAACAAATGAATCAAGAAATGATGATAGTTGCTTTACTAAATTCTGTAATTAATATTGTTTCTGCGCACGTACTGTACAGTCTTCAGGCAGTGCCATGAGATGGGAAACGATTAATAAAGAAAAGAAGTAAAGTTGAAGTACTGCAATCTGCATTTTGCTCCATCAGGGAGCAACATGTAGTGGGAATATGTGCGTTGTAATACAATGTACACCTTACCACTGAAAGCCGCTTATGTTCCTTGGATGTAGGAACACAAATATGTAATACTGATGGAGAAATAATTTAGAAATTGGGTATATAATGATTCGCCGTCTGAACATATCCATTGATACTTCCCACAATTTCGGGAGATGGGTTAGTGTGCGGACCGGGAATATCATGCTTCTCCCTTGCATGTTGTTCGTACTGGGTAGTTTTCTCAATAAAGTGTATCATGTCGCCAGGGTCTGATTTTGGCGGATGTCCAGCGAATATGTTCTTATGTACTGAAGGGGGTCGTGTTGATTGTTGTTTGTCACTTGACTGTGAACCCTCACTGTCGATTGTTACCTGTCACTTGTTGTTATGGTCTGAGATCCCCCTTACAGGTATTTGAAAAGTAAAATGTATTTAAATCGTGCCTCTTAATGCCACATAATGATTGATAAGAGATATGTGAAATGTTCCAGCCAGTTTTACAAAAGTCATAACAAAAAAGGAACAAGTCTCAAGAGGAATAACTAGCTGAATTGACACTTTACAGTGATATATGGTGACCTTGGAACTGGGGAAGCAACAGATTGTGGGTAATCTTTAATGCATCCTCAATTCTCCTCACCCCCTCTGGTTCACACACAAACACACACCCAAATCATAGATAGTATTCTTGTGTTAATAAAATTCGTGAAGTGAATATTACAATTTGTTGCAACTTTTCAACATTTGCAGCGACCAGAAGGTTGAAGGTGATGGAGTGGTAAGGTAGAAATAGAAATGTCAGTCTCCGTTGGTGCCAGTCTCCACTGGAAACCATTCAGTTTGTCAAAAAGGCTGCTGAGTAGCAACTTCCAGTCTTCCAGCTTATCCTAGCGGAGGGTGAGAAGCACGCGAAAACAGTGTCGCTTATTAACTATCCCTTCGGCAAGAAAATAAATACTGCAATGAGAGATGTGAGAGCAATATTAATTTATCATTGCTATACACGGTATACCTTAGTGAACATGACCAATTGTTAAACTGCAATCTTTAATCAGTTCTCATTTGTGAAATGTTCAGTGAAGTAGCTTTGTTTATAATCTCAAAGTGATGCTATTAAATTAAATTAATAATTGATATTAATTGTTATTAAACTAGTGTGTGATCTGTGATTAAAAAAATGGTTGTATTGTTTATTATGAATATTGAGTATACAGGGTGTTTTTTCGGGCTGATGATACAAACTTTCAGGGATGATGGAGAAGGGCACATGTATCAATTTGAGATAAGGAACCCTGGTCCGGAAACGACTTAGTCGAAAGTTATAAGCGAAAATCGGTGTATGAAAATGTACTACCTCTGTCCCATAATTATGGTCCGGTATGCCAAAATGGTAACTTTTTATTTATGTTCTTTTGGATACTTGATCGGCCAATTTGTACTGATCCTTGAGTAATAACGTTGTATGACACATTCACGTGTTTCATTTTCTTCTTCTGTATACACAAGTGTCACAGTTTGAATATCGGACAAGTATTTTGTGACAACAAACAAAAGTGTACCGGACAATAATCATGGGACAGAGGGAGTAATACTTTTATTATCTTCACAAGTTTCACAAGCTGCTACATTCACACCAGTTGTTGAAAGTGGCGTCCCCCAGCTTCGCTGCAGGCATGATATCGTCGCACAAAGTTCTGTTGGCGGGCATAGTCAATGATTACCTAATAGGCCCGTATCTTCTTTATCCCAGCTTAACTGAACCAGTGTACCTTGTGTTTCTGCGAGACATACTCCCCGCGTTATTGGAACATATCCCACTTGATCTTCGTCACCGTATGTGCTTCCAACATGATGGAGTCCCAGCTCACCTTGAACGTACTGTTCGTGAACACCTGCGTCAGACGTTCCGTTAAAGGTGGATAGCAAGAGGGGGTCCTGTTCCGTGGCCAGCTTGGTCACCTGATCTGACTCCACTTGATTTCTTCATGTGGGGTCATGTGAAAGGTCTTGTGAACGAGACACCTCTCGAGACTGAAGAGGATCTCCTGGCAAGAATTCTCGCTGCCTGTGACATTGTTCGAACGACCCCGGGGTTGTTCCAACGGGTACGCCAGAACTTTGTGCGACGATGTCATGCCTGCAGCGAAACTGGAGGAAGCCATTTTGAACAACTGTTCTGAATGTAGCAGCTTGTGAAACTTGTGAAAGTAATAAAAGTATTATATTTTCATACACCGATTTTCGCTTATAACTTTCGACTAAGTGTTTCCTGACCAGGGTTTCTTATCTCAAATTGATACATGTGCCCTTCTCCATCATCCCTGAAAGTTTGTATCATCAGCCCGAAAACACCCTGTGTATTCTTTTCGATATTGAGGCCTTGTATTTGTATCCTATTTCAAAATGTAAACATAAATACATTTTTTCAATTTGCTTAAATAATATTAGAAGTGAGAAACTTTATGTATATTCATATTATGTATAGTCCAAAGTTATATTTTAATAGATTAACATAGATGCTTCAATGTCAACCACTCAGCTTATAGTCATGGTTTTTACATGGAAGTCAACAAATTTAGCAAATTTCACACACATTATAATACAAAAAATATTATCCACAGGAACTCATTGCCGTCCCATCATGAAATTTTGCATACAAATAGTCAATTAATGTCTTCAAAACATATATTTTTCTTTAAAAAAATAAAGAAAAGCGGTGTTTTTGAAATTTAAAAAAATACATTTTTTTCTATTTTTTTTAAAAAAATCAAATTACCGTTCATTAAAGCAGTCAAAAACTCAAAAATTAAGAGCGCAAGAAATCTGAAATTTGGCAGTTTTGTTTTCTTGTTAGATAAAATGAATAAACAAAAAATCTTAAAAATCTAATCCTAAAGCTTCAAAATATTTCTTATTTGTTGATTTGATATGCAATTACCCAGAAGCGAAATATGCTGATAAGTTCTGTATAAAAGTGTTGAATGGGACAACACTATGGGCTATCCTTGATTCACAGTGTATTCACATTTCCTCAAGCCCTAGAGATTTGTTTAATTGATAGACATGAGTCATCAGCACATTGGTATCCGTGAATATCATGACATTTTTTTTTAACTTTACGCGCCGAAACCATATGATGAACATATGAAAATATTATGTCATCAGCCTCTTCAAATTAGTCTACTCATCAAATATACATTTTGTCACAACCCAATTTTAATTCCTGGTTATCTCGTTAGTTACCCGTGCACCTCATTAGGGTATACATTTACAAAACAAGACAGGCTTAGCATATTTCTCAGATCCGTTGCTGTTCTGAAACCATAAATTTTACTCTTGCAGCTGCCGTTTCACCATTGTGGATGCTTAAAGTATTATGTATCAAATCAAATTTGCGAAATTCCCAAAGGCCGAGATTTCGTGTTCCTTTTCTATATTATCTTGAGCCATAAAATCAACTACTACTGGAGTATCTAACTCCGATGCTGGAATATCTTTGAAGATGGTTTACTAAGAACATTTCAAGTTCATGCACGAATTCGGATTTCACAGTTTTCTTGAAAAAAAAAAAACACTCTAAAAAAAAAGTTTTCTTTAATTTGTATGGAAGTAGTTTTTAAATTAAGTGTTCCCTTCCTTTAGTTACCTCAATGTACATCTGTGCACTGACACCCTATTCTTGAGTGTCGATAAACAGCTAACTTACTTTTTTGATTATCTTCTCAGCTTTCTGATGGGACCCCATCAATTTATTTGTTCTTAAAGAAAGTCTGAAATTAATAAAGAAACTACAGCACTACCTTCTGGTGTGTACATCATTCATTGCGGTCATGTGATGAAGGATACTGGTTTGTTCTATCTTTCATAACTTGAGAGGATTCCCAATGCTGCTCAATGTGGTCTACCATCATGTTCATGCATTTTCATAAATTTATTTGAAAATTCATTTCATCTTCCTATTTGGCTTTGTTTTGATAAGTAATTTGAAATATTTCATGTATACAAGGTGATGGTATATTAATGAACATTTGTGGTGATGTACAACATAAAGGCTGATGGTTGATTAATTGCCATTTTTTTTCATGTATGCAAAGCGATTATGTATTAATGGACATTTTTGACATGTTTGATTTATTGGGTAAGATTGCGTTTTAAGTACACTTTATGCCCAGTGAGGCTAATCCGAACTGGACCTACAGTTTCAAGTGAAATCCGAACCACTAAGTGCCTCCACAGGGTATCGAACCTGATTACAAGGCGAATACAATACCATTGCGCCATCGGGGAGGCATGACAGCTATACAGGGTGAGAGTTGATTAGTGAACATGTATACAAGGTAATTGACTCAGTAATGGCCATTTCTGGGAGGATTGAACAATATAATATTACTATAGTGTGTAATCTTTGTACATAAATGTGCAGCCACGAAGTAGATGCCTAATGCCGGCAGAATGTGATCAGAAAAGGAGATATGGAGAGAGGAATGCTGTGCAACATCCGATCGCACAATGTCATTGCGGAGTAATGAAAAGTGAGTGGGTTTTCAAAGGTAAGGTTGTGCCAGGGGAGTTGCGTTTGAGAAGTGAGGAGAGAAGATGTTGCCAGAATAGGAGAGATTAAATTTAAGGTAACTGACAGGGGGTTTCTTCCTGTCCACATTCGGTGTTTGCATGGTCACAATGTTACAATAAGAGAAATGTTGGCCAAAAGGAAAAGCGATTGTCTCTGCAGAGTTATATCCTCAGAGTTATATAAGGAAGTTCAAATGTCGCGATGAACGAAATAATTAAGTTTAAATACCATTACTAGACTCTGAATAGCATACAGTGACGGGCCCTGTTAATATACACGCGCGCGCGCGTGGGTGTATCAAGGATGTTTCAATAAAATGGGCTCTTATGCGACACAAACAACACAAACAAAATCATATGAACCAACCTTCAGGCTACCACCATATGTGAAATATGAACAAAAACCGCCGTGTCTGTAATATCATGTATAGTATGACGCATATTGTAACCGAGACTGCATGCGGCAATCAATAACATTCATTCAGGTTTCGAAAATTGGCATCTTATTGTTAATCGAATGTGAGAGTTAATACAAATTTCCAGATTTGACATTGATGCAAACACAAATAGTACGGTATATTGCAATAATAAAATTAATTCAAACAGTTCAATTTGTGGATAATAATATTTTATCAACTCAAGCCGTCTCTTCGAAAGCGAGTCCTTTGGAAATAAGTTGAATTCTATAATTTCCTTCAAAGACTCTAAAGGGGACGGTTCATTGTATTTTTAACATACATTGTCCCTGATGGAAATATGGCCACGTTAAGCTTTAATTAATTTTCCTGACATCGTCTTATGCAATTTGCAATCAAAAGTTATGCGAGGCAATTTGTTGGTCCTTTGGTTATAGCACACCAAAAAAAAAGTTTCGTTCGTGAATATGAATATAAAAAATTAGCACGTGAACGTACAACGTTAGTGACAATGAAGTTCGACCAGTCACAAATATAGGAGTGCGTTGTGAAAGAAGGAGAACACATGCATATGCTGAACATATTTTATTCAGCAGGCTACATGGAACAAAGGAAAACATAAATTTCCGCTGCAACGCTGCAATGTATGGTGTCCACACAAAATAAAACATTTTCGTCCATCTACACGTGACATTGAACTTCGACCACTGTTAGAGGGGATCCTGTTTACCATGGTGTGACGTCGCCCCGTCGGCGAATAACTGTGGCAATGCGTCGGGGTATGCTGCGGACGAGTCGTTCAAGGTATTTCACATCGATGCGGTGCCATTCCTCCTGCAGGCAGGCGATAAGAGCAGCCACTGTCGTGGGTCCCCCCTGTTGCACACGTCGCTTAAGAACACGCCACACATTCTCAATGGACGAGAGGTCGGGACTCGATGGTGGCCATGGCAGAGTTCGCACGTGATGGCGAGTCAACCATTCTCTTGTCAGCCGCGCTGTATGAGGCCTGGCATTGTCGTGTTGAAAGATGAGACGCCGCCTGTGGAACAGGTGCCTTCGCACTGTGGGAAGATGCCGCTCCAGTATGCGTGTATAGGCGTGTGCATTCTCAATGCCCTCACAGACGTGTAGTGGGCCAACCCCAGATGCCGTCATGCATCCCCATACCATCACTGACGCAGGTTTCTGTACCCGACGTGCATAACATTTTGCTTCATTTTGTTCCTCCTTCCGACAAATGACTGTTTTCCGTATTTTCCCGTACACAACATTGAAAATGGATTCGTCCGTCCACAAAACCCTGTTCCACTGCCGAAATGTCCATCCCCGGTACATTCGTGCCCACCGTAGTCGATTGCCTTTGTTCAACATGGAAAGGAAGGGTTTACGTTTCGCCTTGTACACTCGGTAACCGCATCGCTGTAGGTAACGGCGAATGGTTCTGGTTGACACTTCAATGTGAAAGCGTTCTCGAGTCCACAGTCGTAATTCGGCCACAGAAACATGATTGTTGGTCTGGATATAGCGCCTAAATATCCGTAGGTCACGCACGCTCAGCAGGCGTTTTCGACCGAGGGCCTTACCTGGCTCTGTAGTACCCGTATTTTGGTGGTGTTTGATGATGCAGTGGACGGTTGACTTGGGTAAGTTCAGTTGGCGCCCTATTTCCCGTTCACTGAGTCCATCCTGTTGCAACTCCACCACTCCTCTCCTCACGGTGTTGTCAATAGGTTTGCCCCTGGCCATGGTGATGATGCACTGCGGTTCCTCGGTGCACAGCACGCCCTTATATACGGCGGACTCCCTTATCGTGTCCGTGACGTCATGCTTCCGTCGAATGCGCCACTATCTGGAATTTACCGTATGGGTCTGGTGCCTGGTCGAAGTTCAATGTCACGCGTATTGTTTCCCGTTTTCGTTCTTTACGTGACCTTGGGTGCAACATGCTGGGATCACGATTCTTGCCTGCTCACACGCCTCCTCTTACACACATGCGTCACTTCTGCGGGACACCCATTCCACAGCCTATGCCTCTGTGCATTTAATCACGTATTCCTTTCTGGTCGAACTTCATTGTCACCAAGGTTGTATTATGGCCAAGTACGGCCATATCAACAACCTCAACGTAATATTACACAAATTGTAAATAGTAAACTAACGGTTAAGATAAATTTAATTACGGCAATTTACTTGTTTAAGCACATTACACTACTCACTATACAATTACGAAATTGAAATTATCAGTAAAATAGACGTAGAAACAAATGCGAATTAACAAACGTGTTTTCTTCTCAACAATAACTCGACAATATGAAGTCTCCACGCCGTTATAACGGACGCCGCGTCACCAGCTCTTGTGAAGCCCCTCAGGGGACATGCCCAAATAAAACGCCAGTACTATCTGTAGATATCATTAGGAATTACATGCAGGAAAGCCACTTGGCCATATCACCAGCTTGGCCATATTTGCATCAGGTACCTTATATGAAATAATCGATGACCAGGGTACACAATTTATAAGCTAGCATCTACAATTATGCCAGAAGCAACGTATGTGAAGGTAACATATACCAGAACCAAATTCTTATTTTAAAAATCATACAATTAGAGTTCAAACTTTAGATGTTTAAAGCAATATTTCCAATCTGGTAGCACTTACCCGGTTAGGATAATTTGTTGAATCCATTTGCTTATCCATTTCTTCCTGGAGTTGTGCGAATGTTTTATATTTTGATTGTGAATGGACATTTACTTTTTCTTTAATTACCTAGAATAAAGATGTAAACTAATTGTATATTCAATCTTAAGGGGGTTCTAAAGCCATACTAAAGCATAGGCCCAAATCCTTTTGGATAACCGTTCAACTAATATAGATTCAGTAAGAAAGAAATTTTCCGATATGAAAGGTTGCTTTATTCAATAGATTCTGGAATCCTTATAATTTTATTACGATTAAAGGTATTTGAGTAATAAACAGAAAATATAAGGTCTCCGTCATGTTCAAACTGCTGCGTACAGATGGCGCTGAAGTGGTAGTTTTGCCAATGCAGGTGCATTTTCTTTTTCTTTTATGATTAGTAAGGAAGATTTCGTGGTGAAACAACGACTTCAGGCTCTTCCCGTAAGTATCTGAAATACTATGTGAAAAAATTAGAATATTTCGTTCTTTCAGAAAGTCGTGGTTATCTTAATGGCTTTTGAAGTGGCATTTGGTTGCAATATACTCCGTAGTGCAGATTTTAGCCAACAGTGTTGCCAAGATTTCATTCCGTGTTGTCTAACGATACAATCAATGCAAGTACTTGAAAGAGTGAAACTCAAACGAAACTACCAGAGGATATTGAATCCCCAGGGGGTGCTCGTTGCTATGTGCAGTACGTATGCGCACTCGTCCGTAGATGCATTACGTCATCTGGGAAGAATTGGGTTTGGTGCGGGACACGTCGCAAAAATCGGAACAATGAGGTTGTTGATTTTGTAGCGTTCCATTTATTTTTATTGTATTTGTGTACTTGTACACTGCAATCATGTCTAACTGTGCTGTAGCAGTCTATGAAAACTATAACCAGAAAACTAAAGGAACTGACAAAAAATATCATAGATTTCCAGTCGATAATTGCGTAAGTAAACAGTGGATTCATGCTTGTAGACGAAATGTAAAAAAATGCAAGTGTGCAGTGCCAATTATTGTGAAGAAGACTATCTGCGAGATCTGAAAGCAGAACTTCTGTATTTTCCACCAAAGAACGTGCTGAAGCCTACTGCAGTGCCATCTCTAAAATTATACCCAATGACTTTAGTACCAAATAATCGAGTAAATGGTGTAGTTCTCCTAAACACTTATCTTCACAATATGATTCGCTTGTAGGACGTGTTGATAAGGTTTGCAGAGATGTACGCTACGAAACACATGCAATAAGAAGACGTGCCCTAAATAGGCTAAAGACTATGCTGCCAAAAAAAGAGAAAAATATATAGACGAAGGTATATACACAAACTGCAAGCAATGTTTCGTTGTTGGAAAACATATTCGATCGTTTACAAAGGAGAAACACACGTCTGCATAATAAAGCAAATAAATTAAAGATTACAAACAACCTCTTTCAACCTGCTTTAACTAAATTAAGAAGTTCAAAATCTACAACGTAACCTAACCGACAGTACTACAAGAAAAGACATCAATAACTTGAAAATGTGTTCAACTAGTGCGAAGTACGTAGTGAGCCTAACTGATTTGTTATGTACATTTTATGTAAGTCAGATTTATAATTACTAACAAATTTATTTATTTAACACAAACCGATATTCATTGTGATTTGTATGTTCACATTATTTTGAAAGACGTTGTCGGAAATTTCGAAGATCGCGTATTGACTTTCAAGCTATTGGAAATGAAATTCACTTACATCTTCAATTCGAGTTACATAGCTTTGTATGCACGATGGTAAATATTACATGAGTGAATATTACACCCATGATTGAAATTTTTCCAACTTTGTTCAATTTTGGTATTTCACAAATACATTGTCGATAAATTTGTACCCTTGTACTCAATATAAACCAATGGATGTTACATTATTTCTTTGTAGTATATTTCTGTCAAAAAAAGCAAGATGTATGATTAGTGTAATGCAAGTTACTTCGTTAACGTACAAATGTGTGTCGCATATCAGCCTTGTAGTATATTTTCCGGTTATACAACTCAGACACTGGAAATCGAAATGGAAAATCTGCGGACAAAGTCCTTTAACGAATAATAATTAGTACAGTTGCACGGTCAATCATTGTGAGTTCATGTAACTTTTCTCCTTTATTGTTCAATTAAACTTAGAACTAAGATATTTTCATGGATATTCTCAAAGCTTTTCATTTACCGTGTGATCATAAATCTATTTCTATAGGCTTGAATTTAGTAGGTTAAGACATTTAAGTTTGATGTTCCTAGCACTCATCAAGTATTTCGAGTAGGTTAAGTTAGTTAAATTAGTACTTGTACACTTTGGCTCGTCTTCTGCACGCGTGTGCATGTAAAGTTCTTAATACGAAAAACTAGAACTATGACAACGATAACTTGCAGCCAAATTTGAATCAGAGAAATTTAAAATATCTGCAAATTACAAACTGGAATTGCGTTTTCAAAGTCTGAAATTACTATCTTACAAACTATTTCGTCATTCTTCCTCTACATAAAACTTTCTAAAAACTTTTTGCATGTGAAATTTTGATCCGTAAATAATTGTACAGTAAAATAATATATGAAGAAGGTTGGGGATTCTTTCGAATTTAGAGTAAGTTTCAAATGCAGAGTAAAATTTTATCTAGATTGTATATTGCTTCTTTCACTTGATAATTTGAAAAATAAAGTTACATTATGGAGAATGCTAAAGATTGGATTTTAAGTATATCAGTATTATTTTAATACTTTCTGATATTATGTAAAATTTGAAATGTTCTTTGAAATGATTGCAACGTTCTGAATGAATAAGAAGGAACGATTCAGTCAGAAAACTAAATATTAGGCTTTTTACTGCGTTGTGTTAAATGTTGTAAATAGATTATACCGGACTACTATCGGATTAAAAATTACGAACATTCAAATTTGGACTCCAATTAAAAGTTAACCAGTAGAACCACATAGAAACGAGTTACATCAAACTTCAGCTTATCAATTCTGTGTCAATCTATAGTTACCAATTTGCTTTAAATTATGCCTTCTATTTTTATCGTCGTGAGAACAAAATATGATTTTTTTTAGTTTGGAAAACTATCGCTCTCTTTGAAATTCTATAAATAAGGAACGGGTGTTTTTATTTATAGATTATATATTATATATTGTATTTATTTACTATCCAAACTCTAATATTCATAATTTATAATCCGATAATACTCCAGGGTTTCTTCTGTCAATCCGTCTCTTCTGACTAGTCAGAACCAATCCCAAGAAACAGAACCAAAAGGATTAGAAGATTTCGTAATTCTCCTGATTGTCACTGTGATGATAAACACAAGACTGATTTAGATAAAAAAAATCCTACAAGAATGTTAAAAGGAATTTCCGATTGTCCGATGTACTTTTTTCGCAAATGTTTCTGGTGAAATTAATACGATATCATCTGAAACATATATTAAAGATATATGCAGCTATATGAGCATGATGAGCATTCCGCCGACGTACAGGTTAAAATTATTAGTAACTGGGAAGGCTAAATGTTGGTATAAAGCTAATGAGCGTAAGTGGAAATCATGTGAGCATTTCTGTTCAGATTTCAGAAAACAATATGCTTCCACATAGGGTAAACAACGCGAGATGCACAACTTAAGAAAAAAAAGGATTCAATCGTTCATTAAGAATGACATTAGAGGAATACTCTTGGGAAATTACTCTTACCTATTGCAATTTGGTAGAGAATATTGATCAAGAGGAAGTTCTAAACTTAATAATTAATCAGCTTCATATAAGTATTAGACAGTTGGATTTAACTACAAATCCAAAATCGTTGATCAACTGACACCTATTATCAATTGGTATGAAGCTTCTGAGCATTTAAATTTCAACAGAAATGAAACATTTAGATCTGAAGAGAGGAAATCAATGTAACCTCGAGTGAGCAAAGTCAAATAGTAAATTTTCAGGATACACACAGAGATGATAGAAGATTTTCAGATATACGAACTAATTTGTTCCAACAACAACAATATTATAATAATAATAACAATCGAACTAATAACCAAAGAAAAGAGAATATAAATTACAGAGCTAACAGTAGTCATAGTGAACAAGGCAATAGTTAGTTGGATTGTTCATTTGGTATTTAAGTCCACTTTATGCACAGTGAGGCTAATCGAGACTGGACCTACAGATTAAAGTGGGATCCGAAACACTATGTGCCTCCACCGGGTATCAAACCCAGGACCCCTTGGTTGCAAGGTGATGATGCACCAAGGCAATAGACCCGGCAGTGAAGATGAAAGAAATAGAAGACCTTAGCGATTCTTCAGAGATGGAAATATTACATCTCCACGTATTTACGATAGCAGCAGAACCAATGGAATCTGGAGAACAAAGGAATGTTCCACGCAAACTGAGAATACTAATGCAAATCTTGCAACCCGTTCTTACTTGAATCCACTATACCTGAATCCACTATACCACATATATTTTGCGATTGTTGGATGTAGATTAATTTTGTTTTTATGGTATTGGAAATTATGTATTTTAAAGCTTCGTTATTGTCGTTCAGTTGTGTTAAATTATTTGACTGAATTTACGAAACTGTAATTGTATTGGATTTTTGGATTTAATACTTGCAAGCAGAGTGAACATATTAATCAAAACACACAAAATCTTCATCGACAAATTTCACAAGCTTATTTCGTTATCAAATACTACTTACTCTCTTTAAGTGTGAATTGAAGTTTAATATGTCGAGAGCAATTGATGAATACTCTTCTATCGTCAAATTCCTGTCGTTGAAAGGGTCGAAAGCAACCAGCATATCAGAAACGTATTTTACTTTTGATTCGAGCACTTTCCTCGGATCAAGTTGAATGTCATCCTTGTTTAACTCATTCACTGGAGCATAAAAATCTCTATGGACAGGAAGGACCGGTTTTGAAGATGGGTACTTTAGCTGAAAAAAAAATTAAATGTTATACAGGGTGATTGGTAATTCGATCAATTCCAACAAATTTGACTCTATGCACCGGGGGTCGGAAATCAATCGGTTTCGAGTTATTGCAGTTTGTAGATTTTCGTGACATATTCCGACTTGCGACCAAAAAAATACTAATTGTGAAAAAAAACTACTACACCATGGGCACTCAATCGACATGTTGACGAATGAGTGACTACTGGGAAAAGAAATTCATTCCCAAAATTCCCATACCCACAGAAAGAAACAGTCATTGGTGACCACGTCATGAAGAAATTTGGAAATTATCGTTTAAATCGAAGAGGATTACTAAAAAAATGGTAACACACTTAGCGTAAAAATTACGGAAAAAACTTCTTCGTTTCATAAGCTCTCCAAAAATATACAAATGTTGTCAACTGGCACACGGGTTGGGGGAAAAATTTGAATAAAGAGCGGAGAAGGCATGTTGTAGACCTCTTTGTAAAGTGAAAAGAAGTTATCGGTTGTGAGAAATAAAGGAACGAAAATGAGTGAAGTAATAATGTTATTTACCATTCTAATGATTCTAGGTTGTCAGAATTAACTGTTACGAAAACTGCAAATTCTGTTCAAATTGCCTCCCCGGTTACGTTTGCAAGCACGCAGCCTGCGGTGTACTTCAGACACAGTCACTCGCGTTGACACTCGGTCTCTTATGTATTGGGCAGCTGTCACAATTCTTTCTCTCAACTCTTCTTGGGAATACACTGGTGTACTGTAGACTAAATCTTTCATGTGACCCCAAATGTGAAAGTCGCATGGCGTCAAATCCGGACTCCTCGCCGGCCAGGGGGTCGGGCCGCCTCGACCAATCCATTGCATGGGATAATTGTCGTCCAGCCACTGTCGCACACCCCGGAAATAGTGGGCTGGATAGCCATTGGTAAATCATACCCCTTTTTGTGGCGAGCTGAACATCCTCCAGCAGCGTCGTCAATTCTTCCCTTAGTAATGCCGTTTAGGTTTTGTGGCAGATAGAATGTCCCGATCACATGATTGTGGATGATTCCCATTTAGCAAGACTTTTCTCTGGTGAGTCTTTTTTTTTTAGATTTTCTGAGGTCATGACCCTTAGGGGACCAAAAATGCGCATTATGAAAATTCGTAATACCATCGCGATCGAATTTGGATTCGTCCGTCCACAGAATTCTTGTCAGATGATGGGCGTCTACAACGCGCCTTCTCCGCTTTTTATTCAGATTTTTCCCCCAACCCGTGTGCCAGTTGACAATATTTGTATATTTTTGGAGACCTTAGGAAACGAGGACGTTTTTTCCGTAATTTTTACGCTAAGTGTGTTACCATTTTTTTGAGTAATCCTCTTAGATTTAAACGATAATTTCAAAATTTCTTCATGACGTGTGCTCCAATGACTTTCTTTCTGTGGGTATGGGAATTTTGGGCATGAATTTCTTTTCCCAGTAGTCACTCATTCGTCAGCTGTTAGCAACATGTTGATTGAGTGCCCAGGGTGTAGTAGTTTTTTCACAATTAGTAGTTTTTTGGTCGCAAGTTGGAATATGTCACGAAAATCTATAAACTGCAATAACTCGAAACCGATTGATTTCCGACCCCCGGTGCATAGAGTCAAATTTGTTGCAAATGTGCTCTAGTATCACCCCTTTCCAGGAATAGGTCGAATTACCAATCATTTTCTAATGCGCTAAACTTAGATAAATCATTAAAGAATATTTCCTTCATTCGGCACTATATTGCCAATAACGGCAGAAATCGATAGGAGAACCGCTGTCTATTGGATTACGTGCGCACCGTTTTCTTACTGATGCTAAATTCCTCCGCCATCAATCACATGGTCAGTCGCTGATCCCGTGTCACACTCACTCGATCATGTCTGGGGTTCTGCTTGTCGACGGCCGACAAGACTTATCCTCATTCGTTTCTTTACCGTGTCGAAAACGTTTGAACCAGTCGTAGAATAAAATAGAAAATAATTAGTCTTTTTATAAGCAGGCATGTTTCAGCCTAATGGCTGTTCTTAGAACCAACCCTTGTAGGAGATACAATAAATTAATAGAAAGAAAGAGTAAAGAAGGGAGAAAAACATAATGATCATGATAATACAATAAAAATGTTAAGATTATATTATGATAACAGAATACATTGAGTAATTAGTATATCGTATACTGTGGAGTAAAGATAAGTAATAAGTCATTATTAGTACCCTGCAGGGCGGTGGTGATATGTATGTGTTATGTGATGTATAAGTGGAAGTGCAATTATTGAAATATGTTGGATAATTTCTTGAAACTAAGTATGTAATAAATATATATAATACATAAACGAATTATGTTAGTGAATGGTGCAGGTAGTTTGTTCCATTCCGCATAACTTGTTATAGGTGGTAGTTTTATGTTTGGAGACTTACATATTTTGTTTCTTGCGGATATCATGTTCGACCGATGTTCTCGTCGAGAACAGATCTGATTGGATAAGTATCTTAGGGAACGGCTCTTAATAATGGAGTGCATATTAGTAGTATAATTGATGCTATAACCAGGACACTTATAGCGTAGAAAAGAAGAGCTCATATGATTAAACAGCCCGATTTGGCCACACTTAAAACTATGCCAAGATGCCCTTATTCCCTATTTCTTCAAGTGTGATATGCTCTCAATCCCAAGAATCTTGAATCCTAGTGTAGAAAAGAAGAACCCTCAATAGACAGATTTGCCTACACTTAAAACAATGTCAAGATGCCCATATGCCCCAATCGGCCATGTGTGTACATATTTAAATCTAAAGAATTTTGAATTCTAGTGTAGAAAACAAGAATCCCCCTCAGACAGATTTGTCCATGTGTGTAAAAGCTACATCTCTCAGTTTGTTGTCCATAAACTTGTCAAAAATATGCCCCCTCTTGATTTTGTTTTGACTACACCTAAAACTAAGCCAAAAATGCTTATATTCTCATCCTCTACAACTTACAGATCAATACAATAGGACAAGGGCAGGCAAGCAAATTGGTTTCATGTTTTTTTCTAATCTTTGATCAGTTTCATGTCCCGGCCAGCAATAAATTATGCACGCCTGGGAGATTTTATATGCTTGCATGCATGAGATAAAATCTACACTGTGCCCTTTCAGGGAAAATTCCCCATACATGCCATCATGTCATTGACTCCAAAGGAAATTCTTAGTAAAAAGAACATTGGCCTCTTGCATGTTGTCATATATGCCTGAATTGGATTCAGGTTTTGCCTTGTTCTGATAATATATACCCGAGTGAGACTTACAGAATATTCATTGCACAGTTCAAAGTCCAACTTTGAATTGTATTTAGCTGATATAAAGCTCATAACTCCTGGGTTCTGATGCTCAATAGAATATGGACATAGTCCCATGGCTTGTTGCCTTGTAAACAAGAGCTCTGGGTTTGAGGCCTGATAAAATGTGAGGCCTCCCCCCTGATTGCAAAGTGTTAATATTGTTGCCTTGTAAACAAGAGCTCTGGGTTTGAGTCCTGGTAAAATGTGAGGCCTCCCCTGATGGCAAAGTGTTAATATTGTTGCCTTGTAAACAAGAGCTCTGGGTTTGAGCCCTGGTAAAATGTGAGGTCTCCTCTGATGGCAAAGTGTTAATATTGTTGCCTTGTAAACAAGAGCTCTGGGTTTGAGTCCTGATAAAATATGTAAGATTGAAATACATGTGGCAAAATAATATCTCCACACGTGAGATTTTGAGAATATTTACTGCTAGCTGATATACAGCTTAGGTTTGAAACCTGGTAAAGTGTGTTGTACAACAGCATAAAAGAGCAAAACTATTTTATATTGGGGAACACCAGAGCCTAGTTATTGCTGTTGTTTGGGTATAAAAGCACCAGCTCAGCCACTAGCTGCTGTTATAATTGTTTTGGCATATTATCCATAGTTCTGTTTTTTTGGACCAGGAAATTTTATATAAATAAACAATAAAAATGCCAAATCAAAAATATTGCAATCAGTGTAATAAAAATATATCTAGTTCTAATTGGTCTAGACACCGGCATATTTGTGACCCTAAGAAATGCAGAAAGGCCACAAAAATGTGTCCAAGATGCCATAAAATATTAAGCAAGGCTTATTACAAATGGCATAAGTGTATTTGTTATGAACAGTCATCAACATTGCCCTCACAACCATCTACATCTGGTCTGAAAAGGAAGCATGAAACACCTGTTAATGCTGGACCGGCAAAGCAACCACGCTATGCACCACCTATCCATAGCAGTTTTAATGGCCAACTTAGGGATTACCGGTTTGTATCAGAGCCAAAATGTGACATTAAGAATTTTTTGAACAGTATAAATCCTGATGTGCAGGCAATTTTAAATGCACAAAATGGCTCTTATAAGCTGTCCCTCAAATTGTTTACACAATATAAGAAGCCAAATGGCACAAAATTTACACAGCCCCACATAACAGAAACTGAACCGGTATATTCAAATGCAAATTCAGACAAAATAATAAGCAGTTTGATAGATCAATTGAATATTAAACACTCTGAATTTGCTGGAAAAGAGTCTGGATGGAGCCTATGCGGATCTCCACACAAGCTCTATGTTAATATTTCTGAATTCAGCCCATTACAAGGATCTACATATTTGCCATTACCTGCCAATATTAAAAACAAACAAGCCGTGGTTAATATAAAAAATAATAATGAGAAATGCTTTTTGTGGTGTATTTTAGCTGCTTTGTATCCAGTTTCAAGGCATCCTGAGCGAATAAGTTATTATAAACAACATGAAAATGATTTTGATGAAGCAATGGAGGGTTTAGAATATCCAATGTCTGTTCAGAATATTGATAAATTTGAAAAAAAAAAGGCCAGGAATATCAATGGTAAACAATTATCTATTAATGTTTTTATTTGTTCTACTGGCGATAGCACCTCTCAGAATCAGAACATTTGATGATGATTCTGCTGTTCCGATTGATCTGCTCTTAATTGAAGGGGATGATACACACCATTATACTCTGATACAAAATCTTGAAGCTTTAGTCAGAACACAACTAGACAAATTTAATAGAACATTTAAGTTGTGCCGAAGATGTTTATCTGTATTTGATGGTAGAAAAATAATAAATGGGGTTCGGGAAGTGAATGCAGAAATTGCTAAAAACAAGTTAATTGAGCATCTGAAATACTGTGGCAACCATAAACCTGTTCATATGCTTATGCCTAATTCAAGTGAAAATGCCAAATTCAAAAAAATTTGAAGCCTTGTTGGAACACCCAGCATATATAGTCTGTGATTTTGAATCAAATCTCAAACCTCTTGCATTCTGTAGCCCAGATCCTGAGGAATCTTCAATTACACCATACCAGTTACATGAACCTTCTAGTTTTTATTATGTTGTTGTACAGGATGGTGTTGTTAGTAAAGAATATTTATACATGGGACCAGATCCCATCAAAGAATTTGCACATAGAATAGAAAATGAGTGCCATGACATAGCATCTAATATCTTATTAAAATCAAAACCCATGTTGCCTTTAACAGAGAAGCAGATTAAAGATTTCAACAATGCAGAAAAATGCCCGGTATGTGATTCTGAATTTTCAGATACAAATATCAAGGTACATCACCATTCTCATACAGATGGTAAATTCTTAATGGCCCTGTGTAATAGCTGTAATATTAAGATCCAGAGACCAAAATTTGTCCCCATATTTTGCCATGGTGCATCCAATTATGATTTTCATCATTTGATCAGGTACGAGGGGTTTGACAAGCAGAATTTAAATATTTTAGCTGAAAATAATGAAAAATATATTGCCATTAGCAAAATAATTAAAGTTAATGGTGTTCCTATTCACTTAAAATTTCTTGATTCATACAGAATTCTGTCTGCTAGCCTGGCTACACTGGCCACTCAATTATCTGATGATCAATTCAAAATCACATGTGCTTTGTTTCCAAATCAGGACCTGAAATTAATTAAGCGGAAGGGTGTATATCCATATGATTATGTTACAGATTTTTCTACATTTGATGAGTGTTCTCTGCCACCACAACAAGAGTTTTACAGCAAAATCAGAGCATCTGGAATTACTGATGATGATTATCACCATGCCCAGTTGATGTGGAACAATTTAAAATGCCAGACATTTGGTGATTATCACAAGGCATATTTAAAACTTGATGTGACCCTCTTAGCTGATATACTTCAGGCATTTAGAAAATCTTCCATGCAAAATTATAAGCGGGATCCAATGTATTTTTACAGTGCTCCGGGCCTAGCATGGTCTGCAATGTTTTTAAACACTAAAATGCAATTGGATCTGATCCAGGATCAAGATATGTATCTGTTTATGGAACAATGTATAAGAGGAGGCATGGTGCAATGTTCTCAGAGATATGCCAGAGCAAATAACAAATATATTCCTGATTATGATCCAGCACTGCCATCAAATTATATACTGTATGTAGATGCCAATAGCCTCTATGGTTATGCTATGATGAAAAAACTGCCATATGCAGGGCTTGAGTGGGTTGAAGATTTCAATATTGAAGATCTTCAGGATTTTGATGGCAGTAGCTATGGCCTGTTCTTAGAGGTTGATCTGACAATTCCTGATGATTTACACAACACATTTTCTGATCTGCCCCCTATTCCTGAGGTTGAGTGCTCACCTGGCTCTAAACAAAAGAAATTGATGATGACTCTAGAGCCAAAACAGGGTTATGTCATATATTACAAAAACCTCCAGTTCCTAATAAATCATGGTGTCCAAGTGACCAAAGTTGGAAAAGTTTTGAGGTTCAGGCACTCAAGATGGTTGAAACCATATATTGATACAAACACAGAGCTTCGAACATCTGCAATGAGCCAATTTGATAAGACCTTATTTAAATTGATGGTCAATTCTGTGTATGGCAAAACAATAGAAAATGTCAGAAAATATACTGATGTTAAAATAATTACTGACCCCAGCCGGAGCAAAAAATTTATAGCAAAGCCCAACTTCAATTACAGAAGAATTTATGATGAAAATATGGCACTTTTCAACATGAAAAAAACAAAGATTAAGTTTGATAAGCCTATTTATGTAGGGGCTGTGATATTGGAATTGGCCAAATTACACATGTTAAAATTGTTTTATAATGTGTTGAAGCCTTTTTATAAGGATCGTGTAAAACTGATGTACATGGACACAGATAGTTTTGTTCTTGATATTCAAACAGAAGATGTTTATCAAGATATAGCACAGCCTGAATTGTTTAAATATTTTGATACCAGTGAACATACAGAGATTAAACCCCACAAGAAAAAGTTGCCTGGCAAGTTAAAAGATGAGACACTTTGTGATGTTATTGTGGCATTTGCTGGGTTAAGGGCCAAGATGTACAGTTTTGAAACATGTAGTGGCCCTGTTGCCAAAAAGGCCAAGGGCATTGGCAGAGTGACTGTAGACAAAGAGCTTGAATTTGAAGATTACAAAAATTGCCTCAAATCATGTAGCACAATCAGAACATCAGAATCCAGAATTCAGAGTGTGGATCACTTGTTGACTACAAATATTGTAAGAAAAGTGGCTCTGGATCCACATGATGATAAGAGATGCATTTTATCATGTGGCATACATACTCTACCATGGGGTCTTTGTGATTTGAAAAGTGGTAATCAATGCCCAATTACAGAGCATGATTTGAAATAAATAAACATGCCTATGAACTTATTTGGGTTCAAAAAACAGGCTATTATGGACCTGCCAACACCACAACCCTCTTCTGATATGATATCTAAACTAAGTGCTTTGTTAATTATTCATCTGAACAGCATACTTACAGATGTTGATGATGAAACAGGTAAAACATTGTACATATTTAACAATAATTTAAATCATTACCAATTACCTGTAGGTGGCCAATTGCAATTTATTACAACCCCTGAGGGTAATGTCAAGATTTCAGTAGGGAGAAATATTTATAGAATTAAGCACTCAAACATGATTTCTGGCACTGTATATACTGTTTCTGCTGGTGACTGCTTATATATTGAGGTCCCTGGATCCTATGACAAGCTTATACCTTTTTTTATAGAATTAAGAATTAGATATTCAATAATAAATAACCACTAAAACAAAAATGCCTAATGATATATTTGGCCATACAAGACATGAAGATCACAGTGATGAGATTCTGATGCTTGATGTCAGAGTCAAGAAATTAAGAAGTGATTTACAAGCTTTACAAACCACACTGAATACCAGTCTTCAACTAGAAATTACAAATTTGCAATCACAATGCATGGACCCTCTTCTTAAAATTGATTCTGAACTCAAATTGCTGCTTCAAAAATATACTGACTTGGCCACATTGGATAATTTTCAAAGTTTAGAAGAAGCTGTAGCAGCTCTTCAAGCCAAATTTAAGAGCCAGGCCACCAACTCTGAGCAATTGAAACAGCAATTGGAAGAGCAGATAAATAATGTCCAGACACAGCTCCAAACAATTGTCAAAAGCATAAAATCACAAGAAGATTTTGATCTAGTGATTTCCACTCTAAAGGAACAGATTCAATCACTCCAGATACCTAATCTGGACCCCTTGAACAATGCCATAGCCGAGGTTAAAGAAAAAATTGAGACACTTGAAAATTTTATGAACAACTTGCCATCTTGTGATGCTTTGAGTGCAATAACTCGGAGTGTTGCCAACATTAAGCTGCAACTTGAAACATATGAAGATTTTGGAAAAATTCAAAGTACCATAACCCATCTTGAGGGTACAATAGCAGCAGTGCAAAGTGATTTGACAAATGTACAAGAATCTCTAGAATCCCGCCTGCCTGGTATTGTAGACACACTTGTCAGTGTCCAGCAACAGATCACAAAGCTTGAAAGCCTCAACACTGAATCTGAGCTATCTCATTTTCATCACTTGATCGATGATATCCAAACAAAACTTGAAATTTTACAACAATCAACACCCACTCAGGCAGATATAGCCCTGCTCCAAAATGCTATGCAAAATGTGGCTCATGCTTCTGAATTAAATAATGTGAAATTGGCACTTGAATCTTTGCAAAATACAGTAACAAATCTGCCTACATCACAGGAACTTAAAAATATTAAGAGAGCAGTGAATCGCATATTGAAATCAGAAGATATCAAGAATATCCAGACAGAGATCAAACAACTTACTCAGACAGTGGCCACTCTACCAACTAATCAACATATTAATGAACTGCATGCCCTGTTTGAGGATATCAGAAGACAGGTCCATGATCTTACTGCTCAAAATTCAAAATTGGCAGTTATTGAAAATTTGCAACAAATTGTAGCTAATATCAAGCAACAGCAAGGGACCATGGAATCCAATCAAACAAATGCTCTGTCTGTTTTTGCCACCCAGCTTCAAGAGATTGTGCAACAATACAAGAAACTTGTTGTGGACATAAAAATCAAGCCAGGCCATGATGATGTTGTTAGGACCATCAATGAGCACCTTGAATCTGTAACAAGCAGATTGCTTACAGCAGAAAAAGAAATAACAGGCATAATTGAGAATCCAAAACATACAGTAATTCTTGAATTGTACAGCATCCCCAACAAAGAATATGATTCACCATTTACACCAGGTGGCAAAATATATATGCTGTCCCCTGCACAATTTTATTACCAGTTTTTTTGTTGGGGGCACACTTAGACCAATCAAGATCAAATATTGGCTTCAACCACAGGCACACCACTACCCTACCTTATCAATAACAAATGTTGACAACAAACAAAAAATCACCAGTGTAGAGTTAGAGGATTTTACAGATCCCAATACATTAGAAACATCTTATGCTGAAGATGATGGCTCTCTGGAATTTCATATACAAATAGGAGACAAATTATATTTAGAAAATCCTGCAGTATCAGCTGCTGAACACCCCATAGTTGCAATATTCTTGTTTTCATATTATGTCTAGAGAAATTATTGTTGATGAATTACACAGACAAGCCAGATATAATTATAAGAGACTGCCAGTAGTCACAAAAGGCATAGATGATTTATGGCAGAGCGACTTGATTGAGATGGCAAGTGGACAGCTGAAAAACTTAAACAAAATCAACAAGGGCTACAAGTATCTACTTACTGTAATAGACACATTTTCAAAATTTGCCTGGGCTGTGCCACTCAAATCCAAGACTGGAAAATGTGTTACAGAAGCCTTCAGGACAATCATCAATCAGAGTGGAAGATCACCGCGCTATTTGCAAACAGATAATGGCAAAGAATTTTATAATTCTGTGTTCCAACAATTTATTAAAAGCCAGTCAATACAACATTATTCGAGTTACTGTGATCTCAAAGCCTCAATTGTAGAGAGATTCAACAAAACCCTAAAAAATCTTATGTATAAACAATTTACACTTCAAGGTAATTATAAATGGCTTAATATTCTTCCAGAACTTCTACATAAATATAACAACTCGGTCCGTTCCACAATCAACATGAAACCCTCTGAAGTAACTTCATCTGATGAGCAAAAATTGATCAGGACTGTTTATTATCCTAGATACCAGCCAACAACAAGAAAAGCCAAATACAAGGTGGGTGATCAAGTAAGAATCAGCAAATATAAGCACTTATTCAAAAGAGGCTTTACAAGAAACTGGAGCACTGAATTATTTACAGTGGTTCAAATTAAACCTGGGACCCTTAACACATATATAATAAAAGACCACCGAGGAGAAATTCTCAAAGGCCGGTTCTATGAAGAAGAACTCAACAAAACTAAACAGCCTGGCACATATCTCATAGAAAAAATCATCCGCAGAAAAGGCAACAAGTTACTTGTCAAATGGCTAGGACTTCCAGAACACAGCTGGATCGATGCAGACAAAGTGATAATATGAGCACCTGGGATGTTATAAAAAGGCTGCCAGAACCTGAACAGCAGATTAAGAGAAATGGCAAGTTGCTGCCTGATAATATTAGATGTCTTATTGTTGGGCCATCAGCTTGTGGTAAAACTACACTAATGATTGATAATTTTTTATTGGCACCCAACTGGTTAGACTGGAAAAACAGGCACTTGTATGTTTTCTCTAAGAGCTTGGAACAATTAAAATATCAGCAGCTGATGAAGCTATATGATGGACTGGATATTGCCACTTTTGAATCAGATGTTAAGCCACTCCATGAATGTCTCGATAATTCTGTTGTTGTGTTTGATGACATTATACTGGATAATCAAAACAAGGTTAGAAATTTCTTTACACAGGGCCGACACAAAAACATTGATTGCTTCTACCTGGCACAGACTTTTTCTAAAATACCGAAGCAGCTGATCCGATACAACAGCAATTTTATATGTGTGTTTCATCAAGATCATACCAACCTTAAACACATACATGATGAATATGTAGGTGGGGACTTGAGCTACAATGATTTTTCCAAGTTTTGCAGTAGGTGCTGGAACCAGGACAGTTATGGGTTTGTCACAATTGATATGACAAGAAAACCCAGTAGTGGCAAATACAGAAATAAAATCAACAATTTTCTAGACATTGAAACATATATAAATAACCATGAAAAGGCCAATCATTGATGATCTTAAATTAAGAGATTATCTTGTAAAAATATTTAAGGGATGAAAATCAGAGAACCGAGGAATTTATGAACAACACAAACAAACAGAACAGCCTATTATTGATGCTATTAGTGAATTAGGTAAAAATATCAAAACTGTTACAGAGCAAAATCAAAATTTGATCACAGAGCTTGTACCTGTAGCTGCAAGGAACATATTAGATTATCCAATCACCCCACTTTCCAGTATTCATACACCTAGTCCTGTTGCTCCTCGAAGAATTGAAGGTACTCTGGATCCTATTGAATTTTGTCTTCACGCTCAAAAATATTTAAGCACACCTAAAGACAACAAAGATGAGGTTTTTGGCTTATATGCCGACACAGAGCGTGCTGGTAGCATCATACATAGAATTGGCTATTTCAGAGTAACATTTATGGGAGATGATCTAATTGTATATTCAGAATCTCATCTTGGAGAAAAAGGTGGTTTTGTTAAATATCCTGGCACACCTGGATTGTGGGAACTGATGACTAGGAAAAGGCCTGGCAGCTATACAGATCAAGATTATGAGCATTACAAAGAAATATTAATAAAATCAGATGCTCTATACCAGAACAATGATCCCACACCAAAAAGAGTCAAGTCTAGCAGTGGAGCAAAATACAACAATTTAATCAAGCCCATATGGTCACAGATCAAGACTGGCAGTGGAATCAAACAATACAACACCCTGCCTAAAGAATTTGTCTGGGTTGATGATGTCACGAAACTTGTAGATAGGTTATTGGTGATAGCTGGGGAGGAAAATGCAGGCAACCACAATTTTTACAATGAAATGGTTGGAATTATAGACATGATAAGCACAAAATTGTCTAATTTTATAGTGAATGACACTAAGGGGATTGGATATCTTATAAAAATTATTAATACTCTACCACCTAAATTTTGGAATATTTCTGAGGGTCGGGGGTTGGTTAATGACATTATAAACAAGCTGCAATTTGAACTACATATTCCAGGCTATCAGTATTGTGGTCCCGGTACAAAATTGGACCATAGATTAAACAGAGGGGACCCTGGTGTTAATCCCCTAGATGCTGCTTGTAGAGACCATGACATAGCATACAACACACATTCTGATCTTGACAAGAGACATGTTGTAGACAAGAAATTAGAAGAGGCTGCATTTGGTAGATTTGTAAGCAAAGATGCTTCTTTGAGTGAGAGAATAGCAGCATTGGGAACCACCATAGCTATGAACACCAAACAAAAACTGGGGTGGGGGTTGTGAATATATATATATAATAAACCTAGGATGAAGGCCAAGGGTGTTATGTATCAAATACCTTATGCAGGTCTTAAATCTCTTAAAACTATTGATAGTCTTTTAACCAAAAAGCAGCGCAAGAAAAAAAATTCTTGTATTGCCAAGGGCCATGGTATGAAATTGTTGCTTAGTACCCCCCAATTAAAAAAATTACAACAATCTAGAAAAAAATCACATGTGGGTGGATTTATATTTACTATCCCGGCCGGCTGTGGGGAGGTTGGCTGGGGGATCAGCTGCCATAGCAAAAACAGTAATAGATGCCAAGAAAAATAGGGCAGAATTAGATGAATTGAAGCGCCATAACCTGGCCATGGAGAAACAAGGCAAAGGTGTTAAGAGAGCCATGAATAAGTTTAAAAAAAACAAGAGCCGCTTACAAACCAAGATATTGAAGCTTTAATCAAGCCACTGGGCATCAAAAATTTTAGAGGTGTATACATGTCTGATTCTTTGCCAGAGCAACCACTCAACAAAGAGTGTGGCATTGTTAATTTGGATAAGTACAAAAATCAGGGCACTCACTGGATTTGTTATCTTAAATATTTAAAAGATGAAGCTTTTGTGTTTGATTCATTTGGAGGTGTTCCACCTGAAAATTTAATAAAATATCTAAAATCAGCTAATCTTTATTACAATAATGCCCGTGTTCAAAATTTCAAAGATGTTAATTGTGGACATTTGTGTTTATCTGTTCTTAGATATATGTCTCAAATAAATAAACCATCAATTGAAAATTTTCAAAAGGCCCTGTGGTATCTGAAACATCATGGGGGTATTCCATCTCACCAGCCAAAATTCAATATTGAAACTCAAATTACATGATGATATAGTGTATCCCAAAACAATAGCTCTCAGAGCATTTTATGGCATGTACTTGATCCCTAATATTACACACCACAACAACAAAATTGCAGTAGGGGTCAAAAAATTGTCATCACTCCAGGGCAATATAATCTGTCCACTCTAAATGCTCAATTACCCAGAGGTATAATATTAACTCAAAATTCTGTCACTCACAGAGTAGAGATTGTATCTGCTACAGAAACAGTGGATCTGGGTACTATAGGAGAGCTGTTAGGCTTTGAGAACAACACAAAACTTGAACCAGCCATCAAACACACTGCTATTAATATACCCAAATTCTTAGCCATAGAGACTCTGAATATTCACTGTAATGTGGCTGAGGGTATGATCACCAAATCAAATTGCATAGGCACTCACAAACAAACTGGCATCATTGCAACAATTAAACCTAATTCTGAATTTATGGAGCCAATCATCTACACTCCATCCCCAACATTATATTTTCCTGTGTGCCATAATAGAATAGATTATATTGAATTGATGGTCACTAATGAAAAAGAAGAATTAGTTGATTTTGCTGGAGCCACAACAACTGCAATCATAGAGATTAATATTTAAATAAAAAAACATACAAAAAATGGAAAATATTGAGAGTTATGAGCTACAATCATTCCCCCCATACAGGAGGACCTTTGCAAATTTAAATCAACCCAACACAGAGATTGAGGTTGATCTTGATGTAGGGGATGGCTTTATACACCCCCACAGAGCAGATCTATACATCAAATTTGATGTTGTAAAGCTCGATGGAACAGATTATCCGGCAAATTCAAATATAAAATTGGTAGACAATTTTGTGTCGCATCTGTTCTCTGAAATTGAGATCAGAAAACATGGTGTTGTTATAAACAGAGTGGATTATCCCGGCATTACCTCCACAGCTTTGGCAACACTAAAATTATCCAAAACCGAGCCTTCTTACTACAAAATAGGTGGATTTGAGGCTGGTGATAAAATTATATCTAAGAGCCACACAGTGCTGTTCCCAATGCGCCTGTTGCCAGGATTCTTCTCAGATTACAAAGATATTATGTGGAAGGGTGGTTTAAGAATCACATTTAGAAGAGCTGCCAATGATAATAATGCTTTGATGAGGTACACTGCAATAAACTCTACCGGGGAAGCTTTGCCTAATACCCTACCTGATGAGGGCAAATGCATTATTCAGACTATGGGGCTAAGAATCCCAGTTGTTCAATATGAAGCCAGTTATGCTCTTAAATACAAAGCAGATATAATAAAAAATCCACAGATTCCTTTACAATTTTATACATATCAATGTGTACAGAAACCTACCACTGGTATCTATTTTGAGTTTGATGCTTAAATTTATTCTCCAGTATACAATATGACATGCCGGATTTTGTGGTTGTACTGTTTCAGACTGGAAGACACAATAATCAGCAAAAAAATTCAAGTAGATTTGATAACTGCAACATCAAGAACATATATCTTAAAAATGGCAGAAATGAGGTATTTCCTAGAGAGAATTATAATTTAGACATGTCCAAGGATGATTTTCTTAAATTATATGAAGCATTTACAGCATACAAAAGGGTCACTACTGGCAATACTGACATGTATTACACACCAGATGAATTCAAAGCACAGAGACCCATGTTTGTTATCAACACTTCAAAAAGAAAACAAGTTGTGGTTAATGACAGGACAAACATTAAAATTATCTGTGAATTCCACGATACACTCCCTGATGACACTATATGTAGTGTTATTCTTATAGGGAAAAAATCATATATTTATGATGTAAGAAATGAGAGAGTTACAGAGCAATTCTAGAAGATTTTTGCATATTACATTGTCTTAGTACTAGATATATGAGTTGAGGCTGGTGTCCAATTAAAATATTGAGCTTATTCCAGGTAACAAGTATTTAAGCATATATTACATTATATTATTGTGTAAGCAAAAGCTCTTATAAGCATTTTTGGCTACGTTTTAGGTGTAGTCAAAACAAAATCAAGGGGGGGCATATTTTTGACAAGTTTATGGACAACAAACTGAGAGATGTAGCTTTTACACACATGGGCAAATCTGTCTGAGGGGGATTCTTGTTTTCTACACTAGAATTCAAAATTCTTTAGATTTAAATATGTACACACATGGCCGATTGGGGCATATGGGCATCTTGACATTGTTTTAAGTGTAGGCAAATCTGTCTATTGAGGGTTCTTCTTTTCTACACTAGGATTCAAGATTCTTGGGATTGAGAGCATATCACACTTGAAGAAATAGGGAATAAGGGCATCTTGGCATAGTTTTAAGTGTGGCCAAATCGGGCTGTTTAATCATATGAGCTCTTCTTTTCTACGCTATAAGTGTCCTGGTTATAGCATCAATTATACTACTCATATTCTTCTGTTGTTGAAGTTTAGCCAAGAAAATTTGTTCAAACGCTTGAATACATGTTCTTTTCTTTTTAGGTTAAATATGAAACGTATACAATGGTTCTGATTTTTTTGAAGTTTCTAATTTAGGCCTGGGAAATATTACTCTACACTGGAATATAATAGACAACTCTGGGCAGCACTAGTGCTAGCATAAGGCGATCTTTAACATTAGCGTACAGAGTTTTAAATGATACAAAGATTTAAGACACAATTTTTCACACAAAATTCAACTTGTACCTCTCAATTTAAGTGTTTATCAAACACAATCTCCAAGTTTTTGCTTGAAGCCACTTGTAAGTATACTGCAGACAGTTGGAGGAGAAAGCATGTTCTTATGAATTTTTTTTAATGGCACTATGAGTTCCTATGGTCATGAAGCAAGACTTTACGGATTGAATTGAAAGTTTTTTGTACGTAAAACATTTGTTATTGCGTCAAGATCGAATTGGAGTTTGGACATCGCATTATCAAAGTTTTATGCATTACACTGAATAAAGATTTGAGAAAAGTCAGCATATTGATGATGGTAGTTGCAATATTGAACAGCACGATCACAATCAGCTACATACAGTGTGTCCGTAAAGTCATGGTGCACTTTTGACCGGTCACAGGAAAGCAACAAAACAAGATAGAAATGTGAAATCTTCGCCAAATAAAAGGAAAACTCTCCAAGTTTCCGTACTATGATGCGCAAGCGTGTGCGCACACAAGTGATGACGCAAAACCACGAACTGCGCAGCAGCGGATCTGCCCTCGCCCACGCCAGTCAAGATGTGGACTGTACAGAAGCGCTTCGTTGTACATGCGACGATATTTACGTTGCACTTTGCTCACGGATTCGAACTTCGCAAGCCACAGAACACACTGGACTTGCCTCTGTACCGTCCACATCTCGACTGGCGTGGGCGAGGGCTGATCCGCTGCTGCGCAGTTCGTGGTTTTGCGTCATCACTTGTGTGCGCACACGCTTGCGCATCATAGTACGGAAACTTGGAGAGTTTTCCTTTTATTTGGCGAAGATTTCACATTTCTATCTTGTTTTGTTGCTTTCCTGTGACCGGTCAAAAGTGCACCATGAATTTACGGACACACTGTATATAATATACAATAGTAGACCTAATATACTTCATTGTTGAACAGCTAACTATTTAGAGTATGTAACTTCCGATTATTTACATTGTCTTATGTTGCCAAGATATGAGCGAAACCAATTTAAGACGTTTCCTGTAACGCCATAGTGATACAGTTTGGCCAATAACAGTTCATGATTAATCTAGTCCAAGGCTCTTGAATATTCCAAGAAGACTAAATCTGTAACTTTATTATCATCTATCCCATTATTTTAATTGTACACGAAAGCTACCAGAGCAGTGCAAGTACTACGCATTTTTTTAAAGCCAGATTAACAGTGTAGTCGGAAATCTTGTATATGTGGAAATATTTGTTCATAAATTACTTTTTGAAGTATTTTAAAAATTTGGAAGTAATGCTGTTAGGTCATGGATCATTAATTTCTGTGGATTGTGGCATAGGTGTTACTTTGCATTTTTTTATATTCTCAAGGGAATCAACCTTTGGAAAGGGAAACATTAATAATGTGCGTAAGAGCTTGTAAGCAAAAGGGGTTGCAATATTGTAGAACAGTTAGCTTTATGTCATCATAACAGCACGCTTTTGATTTCGTTTTGTTTATTACTTTACGTTCATTACGTATTGGGGTAAAGAGGAAAGTCTCATTGTCGGCTTGCTGGAGATAAGTGTTCGTTCCTCACTCACCGCTGCATTGTTACCAGAAGGTGCACTTGGGTTAACAAAGAACTTGTTTACTGCATCCTGCTGAAAGGTATGTTATTAGAACGCATTACTATTTTTATTTGGTAAAGTCCATGGCTTCTGAGGTTAGACCATAAGTTTTAAGATTTGTTATATTGAGATTCACCGTTTCGTTATAGTTCTTTAATTTGCGTCGTTGACTGATTGTGTGGTTCTGATTCTATAGTATGTGTATGATAGGAGATTGTCTTAATCTCCTGTATTTACATATCTCAGATGACAATAGTCCCGCAACTTCCAGAATTCCCTTACTAGATTTGAAATCCAAGGGGTAGGAGGTTTCGTTATGTGAATTGTTCGTTATCAGTTTAATAGATAATATTAACCTGATAATATTATCATTCAGGGCCTCCACCGCTACATCAACGTCGACCTAGCTTTCGATTTTGTACCATTCCACATTTTCCACGTCTTTTAGAAACTTGTCCAAGTCGATGGTTTTGAAATTTCTGATTTTCATGAATATCTGTAACAGTTTGGATACGTATAGGTCAAGTATGGAGTAAGGTATGTGGTGAACTGAAATTCCTGTCAATTCGCTCTGCCAAAATTGCTTTACAATTAAATATTTTGACAAAAAACGATTAACTCAATTAATGACTTTGACGTCGCTGTCCCTCGGGTTGGTTGGGTAATTATTTATTTTTCCAATGACTTCCTTAATAATACTGCAAAGAAGTGTAGTGCTACTCTCGTTTTTTCTTAAAATGTTGATATTTCTGTGGCCTAACGCAATAAAGTAACCGTAATTTCAGTATATGTGGTGGAGGATATCTGCTACGTGGCTGATGTGAGTGAGTATAGCTGACATTAGGGTGTTTATATGATACCATAATTCCAATTTTTTCATATCGATATTTAATTAGATTACATGTGACTCTAAGCCAGTATCATTATTAACTCACCCGTTTAAAATTTTCCATTTTAGAGAATTAGATATGTATAAGCACACACACTCTAGATTTGTTTAAACTATGTTTTCGAAATAGTGAGTAATTTTCGATTTCTATCCCGTTATTACTTTCTGTAATAGCTAACCGGTGAATGTTTAAGTCCGATAGTATTTGTTTAACTTCGTCTATGGAGTATATAAACCTTGAATATTTGCATTACATAATTGAAAGTCATTTTTAAGATTTATTTATTTCAGCTTCGAGCTGTTCCATTATGTTTAATTTGCGGTTGTAAAAAATATTAATGGGCCACTCTTCAAAGTAACCGGGGTGAATTCTAATTGTGAGTGGCGTTTCTGCAACATTGAATTGATTAGTAGGGTCATTTACATTTATCGTTCATCCACAGTTGGTCATAGAGTATAAATTTTATCCGGAGTGTGGACTGCATGTGGCAATAATAATGGAAATGTGCATACGTATAACACTTAATTCAGAAAAACAGGTGATGTACTCGTATTTCTTAGTGACTCCTAACAAATAATCAACTTTTTCAAAAATATATTTAAAATAATAAAAAAATTACGAAGAATAAAAAAGTAAAAATGAGTATAAAAATGAGAGTGCTGACAAAAATAAAAAAATGAAAATATTTGTTGATAACTAATTAAAAATGTGTGAAATATAAAGTTTGGATCTTGGTAATATGTGCTTTCGTGAGTTGGAATACTAGCTAAGGGTTTTTACATTTAACAGTTTATTATATGGCAGGTTTTTGCGCTTCTTTCGCAACCGTTGAGCAATGCAGAGAGTTTTACAGGCTTTGTGTGCTCCAGTGGGCAGAATGTTCTCCTTGACTTCCCTCCCATCAACCTTTGACCAGTTACAGATGTCCGTAAGTCATTACCGGGGGAGTAGTTCCAAATATAAACACAACTGCTTTTAGGAGGGGAGTTGGTCGAGATGGAATAGCGTTACTTTCTGCTGAACTTTGCAATGTCCTCCTAGTCACTAATCCTTAGCACGTCTCTGCTGTGTAGAGGAGTAAATGTCCATCGGTTGACCCCATACTCGTTCGAATATTTTACAAAGCCTTGCTTTGTGAAAAAATCCAGATTTGTTTTCGTGAGGTTTTCAGTTATGAAAATACCTGTCCTCGTCCCTATAGCCTTGAGGTTCTCTTTGTTCATGGCCGTAGGTGACAAAGCTTGCGATGATCGGCCGGAGTTTTCCATCATATCGCGATGCTCCCAGTCAGTGAACACGATGGAACACATCTTGGGGCACTTTCAAACAGCTTCGCTTGGTCCTTGATGATCTTTGACTATACCACTTCGCACTTTTCACCCTCACTTTCTCTGATTTCATGAAAAAACAAGATTCAGGTGACGGTCGTAGTGCTCCAGGAAATTCAGATTCTTCCGTATTTGCTACACGTGTTTGTTTGTAAACACATTACCTACCAACGGCTTCCGTCTTGTACACTTGCATAAACATTTCATGAGTCTCCGTCACTGTGTTCCCCAATTTTTAGCAGATCTTGATGTTCACTTGTTGCTCAACAGCACTGTGACACTACCTCTCACATTGACTACGTTCGGCTGCTCGCAGTGGGTTTACCTTGACTAACACATGCACTCCAGTCTAGGTGGCATTTCTCGACATGTTGCTTTTGACATATCGGAACATTCACCGAACGTTTTAGACACAAGGTGTGTATATTAACATACATACATAAATACACACATAAAAATATATGTATGTATGTGTGTGTGTAGTGAATAGGGCGTCCTTCCATTTCCATCTGAATACCTCGTAAGATATGATATATTTTAATTTATTCTCAATTTCAACTTGTGAACAATGTTTAGCTTGCGGAAAATAAAATGGAGACAATAATACCTATATAAAACATAGGATAAATCATGGTGAGGTAATAATTTTGTAAGCAGTGAGAAAGATCAAGCTTGTATGCAGTATTAATAAGTAAACTACCGTTGTTTTGTATAGTTGCTATTATTATTCTAAAAACTTACGTCTATGATGGACATGTTATGTTTCTTTACGTATGTGACACCGAATCCTACTAATATGCCCTTCCTCAATACTCGATTAGCGAGAGCGAGAGATCTTGCCAAGTTGAAATTTTCTGTTGTGGCATTCGTTGGTATTTTCCTAGGAAGTTCCAACTTCGCAAGCGTGTCCAAGATAGGATACACTCCATGCTTTTCCAGAGTATCTGAAAAGGGCAAGAACAATTAGAATGTTGCAATATTTATATTTTTATCTAATTTTGTAATTTCATTTGTTGGATTGTACCAACTTTAGGATGAATACTTTCCCCTTGACTTATCGCTTGGGGTTGATTTGTGTCAGTGGTGAAATGTGAAAATAGACTCAACCTATTTTTTCCGTATTTTGTAAAACAATGAACATCAGTGTGCCGTGGTGTGCCACCATGTTTTTACGTAATAATTCAATTTCGCTTTTCGTGCTGGGGCACCAACAAAATCTACACACACAGTATTAATATTTTAACTCATGCGAGAATTCAAAAAAATTACAATGCATCATAGAATACGCGATCACTAATAAATTGTATGGTGTGCACAACAAGCCCGTATCACATCACTGAGAAATAGCTATAATTTATTTCACATCTATACACTTAGTGTACTGCTAGCAACAATAAAGAGTAAGTATGAATAACATATAATTATTAGAAACACCTTGTATATTTTCAACCACAAAGTCATTCGAACTGTATTTAATTTACAATTTTTTCACGTTTCCAAAATTAAAAATTATATCACTCCAGCTTGAGCCACGAAATCACCTTCAACCGGGACTACTAACAGCTGGATTGTAGTGCAATATCAAAACCAATTTCACTCATCATACGAGCCAAGTCTATTTACCAAATTTAATAACGTCCATGCTTTAACTGATGACTCAGGGCCCAGTCAATAAAGAGTGAAACTACAAATATCTTGAATAATTCCGTAATAGCTGAATTTTGGTTACTTGTTAGACCACTATTAGGGCTGTAAGCTGACACGCCAACTCAAGATCTGCTGGAACAATCCACTTTTCTCGGTTTTGTAATCAAGAGACTCATTATTCTCACAAAGAGAAAGCCAGCAAAAGCTTCTCACTTGCACTATACTTTGTCCTCGATAGGGAAATCATTTGGAAAGAAATAATTTAACTTCAGAACATTATCTACTACAGAGTAACCGTCGAACAGTACCGCACAACGGTCCTTCTGCAGTGTTACCTACGCTAACACCTGGGGCATTCCTCCGATACCTGCAATGCCATGTTTCGCTGTGTTAAATGCGCCGAGAAATATTGCTCTGCAGAGATAACCACACTGCAAGCTACTAGGAATGTACCGTCTTCATAGCCATGAAGACCGTCCACTTCCTGATAAAAACAATTGTGCTGGAAGTCCTGACTTAAGTCCGTCTACTTCCTGATACAAAAACAATACTGCTGGAAGTCTGGACGTACACCCTCTCTCTCACGGCAATACAAGGAATAAAGGGGAAGGAGGATCTCCCAGCTCAAAACAAAGGCAATAACGGCAACAAGAACACTGAAATTATCCAGGAAAAGAAAGTAATCTTCCATTCTACGAAGGAACACGGCAGTATATCCTTACAACTAAACAGGAAGTACAACTAACTCTCCAGCCTCAAAAATCATGAGAGGACTTCAGCGTCCGCATGGGAGCGGCGAGGAAACTCACCATTGTGATAAGGTAGATGACATTTCCAATAAGTCACCAGCAAGATGAGCCATGGCAGATCATTTACTCGCAGTCGTCACCTTCTTTCAAAGTGATTTCTTTGAACGTTATCTGTCAATATTCAAAGAGGGTCACTTGCGTATAATTGCTGCACTAGACGACCTGAGGAAAATCACTGCCATTGTCGAAGGCTTTATTGAAGTTCTGCTTCATGGAAATGTTAGACATACTACTCTCTATCGCCAACTTTCCATGTGCTTAATAAATACCAATGACCTTTGAGGATGTTTTAAACTGTAAAAACGAATCAACGTAATACTAATCAACGAATTTCACTTGACCAACAAATTGCATCTACAATTTCCTAAATACACCGATAATTACTGCCACAGATCGAACCACTCGCAAAAGGAGGATTCATGATATTCGTCAATGCATCTCTCCACAGATTGAAATTAAGAATCTATTACATCTTGGAGCGCTGTAAGTAGAATATTATTTCAACTGTAGGTCCTGTTTTAATTAACCTATCTGTGGATCAAGTTGATTTAAATAAAACTTTGGACAATATTCTTAACATTAAGCGTGGTGATACAAGAACATTTGAAGCTTCAAAAACATCAGCATAATAATATATCCAAAAGCCTGCCAGTTGGGAGGGTTGCTAATTCTTGTCGCCCTACCCATGGATCTGCACCTGCTGTGAGTCAACTCCAAAATCTCAAAAAATAAACTCTATTGACTGGGAAATCATATGAACTAGATTTTGACGGCAATATAGGTGACCAGGATAAATCTTAGGTCCCTGTTGTGTGTGGCTGAAAGAGTTTGTTTTATGCCACTCAGAGAGCCCATGATTTGGGGAAAATCATTGAACACCTCAACGGATTGCTATTCTTGCATTACAAAAATCTTTCGAATAACTTTGAAGACTAGGCATATCGTTAAATACTATGATATTCTTTCAGCTAGAAGACCTGTGTCTCATGGTCCAACCTTTCCATGTTTGAATGAAGCTGATGTGGCTGCAAGGCGATCACGGCAAGAAGTTGTAAAAAAAAAAAAATCCTCGGAAATCACAAGGCAAGTAACTACATATGTGTTAAGTACAGCATGGAGAACGCTTCCATCAGCAAATATACATAATTCAATACCGTAACCAAGGTAAATGGAGCCACGAATGATAGCGGACTATTTTGGAACTCTCAAGAGAGATGTTACTCAAGCTAAATACAGCAGAAATTCTTAAAAACTACGTTTTACATCAGTACACAGAATATGTAACATATGCTAATGTCAATAAAACACAGTTTGAAATCAGCATAAAATACTATAAGAATCACCTTTCCTTTTTCATTTAATAGAGAAAGAGTTAACATTTGTTGTCCAGTGTCATTGGTATAATGAGTAATCACATCTGTGCAGACTCACCTGTGTCCATGCAAGAGTTAAACAGCATCCTGGCTTGTTGAACAGGTAACGGTTCGTTGTGTTTCTTCTCCGCAATAAGAATGTCTGAATTATAAAGAAATAAAACAGTCACAGATTTGTCAAAGATGATAGGTTACCTAGCTTATAACCTTAGAACATTTGTTAGAAAGATGATAAATATCAACTATTTTCCCCTTGATTAAAACAGTGTGAAATATATGAATTTTCTTAATGGCAAGACGCAGTTTGTGTGCCTTGCAGCAAACTGAAGAAACTCTTGATATTTTATAACGCTTTGTTGCAATTCGATTACTGTTCTTCTCCTGCATCGCTTATCAGAACCATTTTGTTCAGAATGTCTGCAATATGTTTAACTTCTAATTAATTCGAAAAAAAATTAAAAATCCAGAAATAGACATAGCAACACACAGAAATACCCAAATGTAGTAATAATCGAAGATAGAATTCGAGGTTTACTAGTATTGTTACTCTTAGATAGATCCTCTACTGCACGCACGTCTGAGTGATTCGTTTTCTGCGCCCGAAGCAAGTGCCATTGGTGAAAATCCATCGTCATTTTGTTTGTGCTTATGGTGATCAATAATGAATAGAAATAATGTACGAAATGGTGTCGATTAATCGTGAAAGACAGAGAAGAAAATGATGATGTAGAACCTGGCAACCGACTTTGAACAACAACACAGAAAACAAGGCTCGACGAATCAAAGACATGTTTAAAGATTACAGACGAGTGAATTGGCCTCAACAAATAAGAAAGGCCGACCATCTGGTATGATTCTGTGCACGATATTCTGCTCTGAGTGTAAAACTATCGGAAAGGCGATTCACGAGAGCCTTAACTGACGAAGACAATAGTCAACGCATGGGTATTTCTTTAAACCATTTTCAACTTACAGAAATACATTTCTGCATCAAATCGTGACCGTTGTTAAAACAGGAGTGCATCGTTTCAGGCTCAAATTCAGTCATCTATTGATGACTTCGAAGCAACCAAAATCGTTCGTGAGTAATTGATGGTAACAGTGTTTTGGGACTGGTAGGGTTCCAAAGCGGTTGACTTCGCGTGTAGAAAGATCGTTAGTCCCGTCATGAGCACTGAAAAAGAGCGATTCTGAAAGACATCCGAACGCCTCTTCAAAGGAGCACTTCATGAAAACACAGCTCTACTTGTGGCTGTCACCACACGTGATATTCTGGCTTATTTGGGTGGCGTGTGTTCTACCATAATGCGTACAGCCAGGATCTCGCTCCGGAGGATTACCACATATTTTATCCTGTGACACATCAAGGACGACATCGGTTTCACTAGGGCCAACACGTGTAACTCGAAGTAAGGGATTGCTTTGACAAGAGGATCCGTAACTTATTGAGACAGACATCACGAACCTCGTGAAGTGCTGAGGTTCATGCCTAAATAGGTTAATATGTTAAGAAGTCAGTATATACATGAGACAGTATATATTCACCTATTAAATACATACTGGAACTTAAAGCTTTGTATTATCTTTTCGACCATTCCTCGTGTATATATATATATCGGGCAGCTTCATCTTCTGCTGACCTAATTAAAAACGGTCATCACCATAATACCCCTGAGAGATCCAACTCGAATGAGTAAATCGAAAGTGCTAGAATAAAAATTACAAAATATATTTTAATTCCTCACATGTATGAGTCATAACATCACTAAACGTTTTAAATAAATTAAAATTTCCTACCTCTCAGCTTCAGTGCCATCCGTGATTCTATTAATCCAAACCACGAAATCCGTGTTAGGATATGCTCGGGCGGATGCGCCTTCCTCCAGTTCCCACACGCGAATTGGTAGAAATCCTGGCACGGATCGGCGCTTTTGTTGATTGAATTTAACAAGTTGTAAGCTGTATAAATATTAACAAAAATGCCATAAAATAATAACATATATTTAACTTTCATTTACATGATCAAATATTCGACTAACACACCTTCAAATATTAAAATGTTCAACATGAAAAATTCAAATTTGTCATTTAAATTGAAAGGTTGATTCCAGAAACCCCATATCACCTAAAACCAACAAAAACTTATGTAGATAGCGTATGTATTTCATAATATGTTCCCGATGGATATCAAACCTGTTATTAGAAAGGGGTTACTACTGCACTATCGTGGAATATATATATATATATATATATATATATATATATGTGTGTGTGTGTGTGTGTGTGTGTGTGTGTGTGTGTGTGTGTATGTATATGTATTTATATATATTATATATTATATATATATTTGTGTGTGTATGCCAAAAATAAAATTTTGAACGTATTTCTTCTGACACTACAATTTTTACAATGTACATGAACATTGTTTATGCAAAATTTCAGCCCATTCGTATAATATTTAGGTGTCGTGCAACACGGTCGAATATCTATTACAAATTAGCAAAATGGGCATATGAAGGATAATGTTTATGATTCTAATAATATCCATTATCCTAATAATAATACTATCAAAAGTTTGAAATCTCTAAGAGTTAAACAGTGTTGGGTCAGTTAAGGAAATAAGATTTTCTCGCTTGTCCTGTCTGTCTCAGGGCCTGAGTATTCCGAGTTCAATCGCTAGCGCTACGACGTGGCGGTCGCCTGTAGATAATGTAATCAGCGATGAAGCTTGTGAAGATATTAGTGATAGTGAAGGTTATATTCATTATCATGACTCTTCTGAAATAAGCAATTCACAGAAATGGGCGAAAAGTACAAGTACGCCTGTAGTTATCACACCAAAACTACCTTCCAATGTAGATTAGGCCAATTAAGTGACAGAAAAACAACCTTGGCAGTAGCTCCTACATTTCAAAGTGTGGTTCAAAATGTTCAAGATCACTTAGTCATTAGTCAATCAGAAAGGAAAGGCAAACTATCAGCTCCGAGCTAGCCACTAACATACCAACAATCTTTCAATCCAAGAGTAAGCACCCCTTGATAGTATACTGGGGCGGAAAACTGATGCAACATATATCTGGAAGAGATATGGAAGATCGTCTGTCAACAATAGTATCAGGACCAAACAAACATTGATGGTAAACCATTATTGTACGTTGGAGTGCAACTATAAATAATAAAATAAGTCTGTCATTCCTGGCAATGAATAACGAAAAGATTCTCTCAGGCTATCGAGCAGTGAGTCCAGTGACACTGGAATCTTGACCGAGAATCATCTTTCAGTAAAGTTGATGTTATAAACAGGAAAAGATAAAGTATTGCATACAGAACACATCATTATAAACATATGTAAGTATGATTATTATGATTGCATGCAACAATGAATGACTGTCTAACCTGTATGTTATATTTCATAGCTTGTTGATGTATAGTGTCTGTAGGAATGTGGTGGAAACGGAAAATGTTGTTCGTGCTGTCATCAAAGCAGAAGGAAATGCTTGAGAATTTGGTATAACTTTTAAGACAATATGCTCCATTATGTCGCGCCGTTGGTAGTTCAGTTGGTAGACAGTCATGGAAGATGCCCATTCATGTGACCCACCATTTACACTGACTACTCAAGGAAAGAATTACGAGTTTCATGACATGGTGATGTTAGGCAGGACGAGTCACCCCGTCAGGTATTTAGCGGAGTCTCCAGGGTTATCAACGAGCTCGGTGAATAACATACCGTAACGCAACTCCCATGCTGCGTTTGGGATCGAACCTAGAACCTCTAGATTTAATTGGGTGATGTAGCTATTCCTCATTCATCTCTCAGGTAGTTATCACTCGCTTGGCCTAAATGTGATAAATGCAAGAGGTTACCTTTTAAAGGAATGCCGATAGAAATTAGCTTAGATTAGATATGGGTTTTATACTCTCCATGACTGAACCGATATGGATTGGTTAAGGAAAGGATATTACTTTGCCTTACAAATATATGGAGATTGTTCCTAGCTTGTCCTCTCAACTATCACTTGTCTCTTGTCACACACCATCGTCCAATAGTCGTTCCCCACTTTGTTCCTCTCTCACAATCCGTAGTCCTTACTCTCTCTCGTATTCTCGCCAACTGATCACACCTCCTGACAATTCCAACACTCATGCCACATACGACTTCCAAGTCAATCACCCGACCTTTGCCTGATTACTTATTCAGCATTCCTTTCTCTGATACCTGCTATGCTAAGACTTTATACATCCTACTCAATACCTTGGGTACGATACGATACAAACAAAATATTTGTGAATATTTGTGGGTGACGAAAGTGTCAGCAAGACGGGTGCATCACAACTTGACTCTTGATGAGAAACAGAGTAGAGTGATGTGTTCTGGGAAACGCTTGTACTAGTATCACGTTCATAACAGGACCAGCTCTTCCACGCAGAATCTAAAGGTCGATGAAGTGGAAGTCCACTCCTACCTTCCAATCCAAAGACATTTTGCGTTCAATCATAAGACAGAAAAATCATGGCAAAGGAAATTCTAGGATGCAAAAGGGACAGTGGTGTTACATGATCTGGACCTGTAGTCACCATTAGAGGTCAATACTCTGCTGACGTAAGGTCAAAACTGAGAGCATCAATCAAGAGCAAGAGGACAGAAGGTTGACCTGTAGGGTGCTGCTGCTTCTCTCCCACCCACTCATCCAACCTTGCTCCAAGCGACGTTCACCTCTTTCCGAAGATAAAGTCATATATATCTCCAAGGAAAGACTTTTCCGGATGACAATGCCGTCATGGATGCTGTAAATGCTTTTTTTTAAAACTTCTTTCAACAGGGCATAGAAACTTTGGAGCGTCAACTTACAAAGTACAGAGTGTTTCAAAAGTCGCGCAATCCAAACTTTGGTGACTTATAACATGAAAACAGTAAGATATATTTACAACGGGTTTTATTAATTATAAAGATATATTTTCAAGGATTATAACATTTTGAATTTACTTCATACACCACATACTTCAAATTTGACTCCTGGGCGGTTTCTACGCTACCCATTGCTACCGAGAATTCTCCTCAACCAAGCTCCGTTGATACTCTGTCTGGCAGAGGCATATATTATAGGCTACTAGGCTATCTTCGAAGTCCAGGCTCAGAAGAGAAGAAAAAAATCGATCACAAAATGTGTATAAATTGTTCATTTCAATGAGAAGATGATGGCGTTTCAGGAGTTGGCACACTTATTTCTTAGAAGTTGTTACACTGGGAGTTGGCTATATTGCCTGCTTTCTTCGAAATCTGCAGGGAGCTGCGTGCGTTCAGCTTGGCAGTCTTCTTGCTATGATTCCGTCAGTGTTGCAAACTCATTATTCCCAGCGTGGCATCTTCCCTACAAGGGCGGGATTTTGGAGCGATACTATTAGAGGAAAGGGAAACTGGTTGCTTATGACAGAAACTTCCCTCTGGGCCAAGGACATCACTTTCAGTGAACACTTGCAAACGAACAGGACAGGAAGCCGTTGACCTCTGAAACAACTAGAGTACCTGCATTACAATAGTGACAAGAAGTTCGGGAGATTTGTTAGCTGACCGGAACTAGTTTATGACTGCATCTAAAAATAACCGATTGACAGAGGGCAGAGGCAAGTAGGGTAGTTAGATTGGAAATCGCGTCCGGGAATGTTGAAGGAAGTTCGTTTCCTTAGTGCGCGGATTTTCGTGCGTGTATTGTAGTGAGTGAGTGCGTGTATTGTGATCAGTTCGTACGTGAATTATATTTTTGTGAATGGCGTATGTGCTCTGTTGTTCAGTGAACTAAAGTTAGTGACATCATTAGGGATCTATTGACAACACCATTTGTTCGACTTCCCGTATGAGGATAAGCTACAAATCCTGAGGAAAAATCAGTGAATGAAATTACAAATTACATGAAACTCAATAATTTGGACCTAGTGTATAGTGAAGTCTGTAAACTAGCAGAACTAGTATTAACATTTCCGTCTACAACTGCTACGGTTGAAATAAATTTTTCGGCGCTGAAGGGGATCAAGTCATATCTCAGAGCCACACAAGGGCAAGTCAGCCTTAGCAATTTATTTGTTCTATCTGAAGAGAAAAGTGTTCTTCTGAAAATGAAAGAGTGGCATGCAGAAACATTTTATGAAAGTATGACATATTTCAGTATCCTTTTTTGTTGTTCGTGATTGTATGACGTATTCCAGTAACGATTGATTGATTGACTGAATTGGTGTTTTCAGTTCACTTTATGCACAGTAAGGCAAATCAGGTAAGGTCCTGCAGTTTAAAGTGGGATCCGAACCACTATGTGCCTCCACCGGGTATCGAACCATGGACCCTTTGATTTCAAGGTGAAGACGCTACCACTGTACCATCGGGGAGGCCATTCCAATAACGATATAATAAAGTTTTCTTAAAAAAGCAAATTTTTTAAGAGTTTATTTTTTAAAGGAAAAGATTACAATGTTATTGAAATCGGTGCCTCGTATCGGAAGTACGGACGCAAATAGCTTCCAATTTGCAGGTAATAACGACAAAAGACCACTAGTGCCCCTCAATTTTGAAAAAGTAAACACTTAAAAAAGCACCTTTTGTAAAAAAGAAAATACAGCATATCTCGAAATTTTGGTAGTCAGTTATATCCCACATGGCTCTCTAATTGCGACCAATCGAAACGATGTTTCCGTCTCGTAGTACGTACATGTAACTACAATTCCCCGAACGTTTCACCCCCCAATCATAAATAATAAGATGGCTGGAGCAAAAAAGGGAAAGCATTGCAATTAGGATATATTTCCGGAAATAAATTCAAATTTATTCGCATTCATGTAAATTCTAGCCAACGTGATTAATCTAATGATTTTCATTCTGTGTCGAAATTGAGATTTCATAAAAGTAGGTAAAAAAAAAGGTAAAGTGCTCCCCTGTGCTTAGCACCACGCCATGAAGGCGTATAGGGGGTGTGGGGGTAACGACCCACACTTTCTTGATCCGGTCATGAGTGGGGGTAATGTGATCAGCATCACGCCCCTGATGAAACCCCCCAGGGTTTCCCCCAGGTACCCATGTCATTCGACGCTGGGTGGGCGCCGGGGCCGCTTCAAACGTTAGAAAAGTTCCCGGATTTGAACCGGCCGGGGATCGAACCCGGGACCTTGAGCATGGTAGTCAGACGCGTTACCGACTGAGCCACCGCGGCCATTCATAAAAGTAGGTGCAGAGATTACAGAGATTAAAAGGAATATACAGTCTCAATCCCTATCGTTACAGGTCATACCCGGAAACCCTATCCTAAGCATTTACCAACTCCCGAGAGCACTATAAATGGGGTTAACAACCGGCATCAGGAGGAGAAGCCAACGAGGACGCCAAGGATCAAGATCGAGTCGCGAAGAGCGTGACAGTGCCGGACGGGAGAATCGTCTACAGGACCGGTCAGAAGCCGTGGCGCCCAAGCTGGGGCCTGCCCTAAGGCGAAACGCCTCAGGCAAACCAGCGGACCAGCGCTCAGCCTACCGTTCCAGGGTCCAGGCGATCCGGAGATAAGTATCTGCCACTTTATGGTGCTTATCCTTCCTTTTTGATAATCTATCGGAGTGCTTGCTAAATAAACTCAGTCACTTAAATATTCAATTTGTGTTACATTAATTACCTACTCTACCTCTGACTCGTCGTCCATTGGTCAACGGGTCCTACCCTCTAATACAGAGGGTGAAATCCGGTACGACTAAGGTTTTAACGCCTCAATTATGTCTCCAGGGACCATCCCTGGGACAGGAACCTTAGCTCGTAACGTATTTCACCCTCTGTATTAGAGGATAGGACTAATTAACTACGAACTCCTGACATTTCAAACAAGCAGCGTTGCCGTTGGGCATATACATAATTTTTAAATTAAATGAAATGTCGCTGCAAAATTGGGATTTATGATTTTTCATAACCATATATGGTCAATATTTAGGTGCATGTTACTTGCGTCGGTTGAGAAAATTTTGGCATTGTAGTTGTCAGCTAAGGTGATATGCTCCTAAAAAAGCACTTTTTTCACTCTACCCAGTCCCAAATCCATCTAATGCTGCATATGACCAATATTGGTCTCAATTGGCAGACTGGCATGGCGTCAGTCGTCAGACGTCTAATGATGACCCTTCGATAATTTCTTACATATTTTCTCACCCAAAAGTGTCATTCCTGAAACTTTTTTGAACTCTGACTTCCTCCATTTATTAATTTGTAGAATTTTTGGTACGGTCAAAAACTGATAAAATTTGGCATTGAAAAATATATCTTTTAAATAGACAAGAAAAGTTGTAAATATCACTTACGGTTTTCATCTTATAAGCCACTAAAACTTGGGTTGCGTGACTTTTGAATCAGTGTGGAAAGGGCCAGTTGAAAAATATTCATATTTCCCTTTCCCTGATATTTTGTCTCCTTGGTGAGTATCTGAGCATACAGAACGCCTTTTTATAGAGAGTCCACAAACAAAAAATTCTTCCGCAAAAAATCATCGCGCACATTCCTCTTCATCCGTTCAACTCGAGCCATAAGGAAGCATGCTCCACTCTGCCCCTCCCCTCCATGCGTCAGTACAATGCACAGGGGACCGCGCAGGATCTTTTACGTGTCGTTCAATTATATCACCGATATCACGACATGATAAAAAATAGAATCATCACTTATGGTGATATATTATACAGGGTGATTCAAAATTCGCTAACAGTCCCTATAAAATGTACAGGAGTTCGGCTAGGTGCAATTGGTCATGATAGATGTGGGATAGGCCTAGTGAGAACCATATTAGTGTAGTGGTGGACGCCATAATGAATTCAACTCAAAATGCTAAAATGTGAACAGGGTGATGTGAATATGAGACCAGGCTATAATTTCACGAGAAATGCAATAGTGAAAGTTTTTGTGACGTATATTTAACCAGTATAAAGTTATGACTGCACGATTGTAACAGATGTCTCATTTTCCAGGTGTGAGAAAACAGTGCTAGAGTGCTCTTAACGCGGCGGTGGAACTTCTGGGACGTCCTGATCGTCGCCTGTCTTTGACTGATCCTGTCTCCCGGAACTTTTGGAGTAATTGTGCAACTGTAACATCCGACAGTGGATCTCGTTGGGTTTGACGTTCATTACAATCATTTTCAATAGCATGTGGAATGTTATCCCAGCCAACAGTACGACCTCGCTATGTTCCTCACGCGTTAGGAGAACTCTGGCACTGTTTCCGTACACCTGGAAACTGAGACATTTGTTCCAATTATGCAGTCATAACTTTTTACTGGTTAAAGTATGTTGAAATACCTTCATCATTGCATTTCTCGTCACCACTTTCCCGTTTAAATATTTTGACTTTGACTCATTATAGCGGCCACCAATATGCTGAACGTTAGCTGGGATCACACCAATTTGGTTCGCCTTATGCCTAAGCTGTTTCTATCATCCTCATTCGTACGCAGCCTAAATACTTTATATTTTATAGAGGGTGTTTCGAACCACCCTGTATTATTGCTCAGTTATTGCTCAGTCCGAACAGGATCCCATGATTCCTAAAAGGCCAGGTTAACAAATTCGCTTTGGGTTTAAAACCAGCAAATTTACAAATCGATACAGAATTTGGAACATAATACGCAAAGGAAACTGCACCAATGAGCATTCATTTGTAAAGATGGGTTAGAAAAGTTACACACTCACAAATATATAAATATTGATTGAGTTGGTGTTTTAAGTGCACTTTATGCACAGTACAACTAATCAGGACTGGACCTCAGTTTAAAGTGGGATCCGAACTACTATGTGTCTCCACCGAGTATCGAACTCGGGACACCATGATTGCAAGGCGACAACGCTGCAACTGCTTTATCAGGGAGGAACTATATATATATATATATATATATATATATATATATATATATATATATATATATACATACACACACACATACATACATACATGTATGTATGTATGTATTAACCACTATATTTCAGCTCTATGAATCGCAACTGAGGCAGAGCTTCAACTCTTACAAAGTTGAGTGATTTATTTCTACATTTTATTGAGTAAGCCTGAACTTTTATCGTTCCTAGAAGACTAGATTTTATTGCCATGGCGGTTTTTATTGGTCTCAATTTGCCTGGTAGTTTGCCGACCTTGAGGGAATACTTATTATATTGATTCTTCTTCCGTGTCTCCTAATTGCCTCACTTATTCACTGCAGAAGTTCGCATTTACACATCTGTTCTTCATGAATATATAATATTGGGTTATGCTTTCGATCGATAAAATAACACTGTCATCGACTATTGCTGATTACGTAAGAGCATATGATTCATTACCATTCTTAACTGCTCCACAAAATTACGTCATTAACAAGTTTCAGTTTCAGACGGATTTTGCCATCCCTGGCATATTGATCGAAATTGAAAAGATATTTATAAATAAAGCTATTTATTCAGTAATGTTCTTTAAGTTCGGGTCATCCTATGAAACCTTTCCATCTTTTGGTTAATCGTGTTCAGGACTGTGAATGAAATGCACATGTCTTACACAGGATTCGAACCTAAAAACTTCATGTTCATGACGCAGACCACTCCTTCAGGATAGCAAATTTATGATTATTTATAAAGTTGATCGTTCGTATATATATAGATACATACATATGTGTGTGTGTGCGTGTGTGTGACTTTGTTTATATATTGTGGAACTATTCAAGGAGAGACTGTAAAAATGTAAAATCTCTCTCCAGACATCAGTACTCGGTCAAGCCTCAATACACTGCACAACGTAACATTCCACAAAGCACATGACGTCAGGATACTCTGCATCCTTCCATACTACCGGGTTGAAACCCGTCATCGGCTGGCAAATACAGAAGAGCTGAGCATGCAGCTAGGAAGTATTTGCCAGCAGCTCAAAACAGGTAGGCACTAGAATTCGGTAGTTAGTCGCACCTCAGAATTCAGTAGAAGCTCTAAGAGAATACCAGCTACCAGGCGAAGATCTCCTGCAATTTCAGGTCTCAAGCCCGGCTCGGGAAACCGAGACGTAGCTTTCGCAAGGCACTCGCAAACACATATGCGAGTTGACCAACTTCAGTACCACGGCTTGTAAGTCACAGCCGTGGGTCAGACCGCAGTTCCGACGCCTTCTCAAAGGCCATCTCTCCGAAACCAGTTTGTGCTTCCTCGCCTGCCACGGGCAAGAAGACCGTGAGCCGTCGAACTCAGAGCTCCTTGCTCTGTCACTTGACGTCCACGCTCAACCGCTTGGCCGAGAGGTAAGATGTACATCGTCGACATCCCTTGAAATCATTCCACTCTCTGCCAGAAGCCTGTCAGCGAGATTGTATGGGGACCATAAACGTAACCTAGCTCTACCATCTGACCCCTAAAGCGTTCACAATCACGATCCCCGTAGTTTATGCTCTTGAAACCAGTGAACTCATCAATATATAGACAGGGTGTTTCCGGGCTGATGATACAAACTTTCAGGGATGATGGACAAGGCCACATGTATCAATTTGAGATAAGGAACCCTGGTCAGGAAACGACTTAGTGGAAAGTTATAAGCGAAAATCGGTGTATGAAGATGTAATACTTCTATTACCTGCACAAGTTTCACAAGCTGCTACATTCAGAACAGTTGTTCAAAGTGGCGTCCCCCAGCTTCACTGCAGGCATGACATCGTCGCACAAAGTTCTGGCGTACCCGTTGGAAAAACCCCGGGGTCGTTCGAACAATGTCACAGGCAGCGAGAATTCTTGCCAGGAGATCCTCTTCAGTCTACTACTGGTGTCTCGTACACAAGACTGTCTTGTCATGCCTGCAGCGAAGCTGGGGGACGCCACTTTGAACAACTGTTGTGAATGTAGCAGCTTGTGAAACTTGTGCAGGTAATAAAAGGATTACATCTTCATACACCGATTTGCGCTTGTAACTTTCGACTAAGTCGTTTCCGGACCAGGGTTCCTTATCTCAAATTGATACATGTGGCCTTGTCCATCATCCCTGAAAGTTTGTATCATCAGCCCGGAAACACCCTGTATAGTATATATATATATATATATATATATATATATATATATATACATATACATACATACATATATATAAGTGTGTGTGATGAAATACTATTTAATATATTCCAGTAAATTGATGTTCTCTTTCATTGAAAGCTCATTTGTTATAATACATAGTATAGAGGCACTGTAATTGAATCGTATATTTCAGAGATCCCTTATCGGTCCATCTGGTGAAAACTATATTTTTACAGTTTCACATAGATCTTGCAAAGACGTAGATGCAGAAACCGCTCATGTAACTGCGCCTTGAAATGTCCGTTTATTGCAGAATCAAGTGCCGTGATATAGAGGCTTTCTGCAGTAAATACGTAACTTCAGTTGCTGGTCTCACTCACACAACGAAACAACCAACTCCACTGAAATATCAGGAAGAGATATACCGAAGGAACAACGGCTACAATTCAAGATATCCTTCAAGCACTTCTCCTTCAGCAAGAGAGCTAAGGGGAACATTTTAGCTCAGCAGTTCATCGGTGGTGTCACTTGCTCACGAAAGACTAAAGTTCATCCTCAGCTACCATCACCAAAAGCATACCCAGCAGGGAAGATCCCAATGAACAGGAAGAAACTAGACGATATTCGTAAGTTGTTGGATAACACACTCGGATATGAGAGCTTCTACAACAACATTCTGCTGTGGCCAACAGATGCTGAATGCTATAACTCGGACGTTGAGGAAGATTAGCACCGTTAATATACTACCTATTTTGTTCTCTGAAAATGCGAATTTTTATATTTTAACGTGGAATATTATTTCCTTTGTTTTCCTGAAGTGAGCTCATATATTATTCTGAAGAAAGGAATATATATTTCTGTTTTCAATTTTATTTCATTTCCTTCACGCTCGATATCATCTATTTCATGAACAAAAAATAACAAAGTCTTATTTGTGATTCGTTTTGATTTTCCCCTTCCAGAAACAAAATAACAACAAATGAGCAGATAGTGGCGCAAAACAAATGTACAAAAGTAGTTTCTTGAAAAAAAAAACCTTATGTGAAAATTAGGAAAATAATTATTCCCCCACTAATAAATATCGGAAACTCTCAAAGCCACGTAAAGGACAATGGGACTTCAGTTTGACCAATTGTCTCACTGCGCTAAAATATTAAACGGAACAATACCACTTCTATTGTTATTTTCTCAAAAACGTTATTTTTGGAGATAGGGTGTTTTCTGAAACAATTTAGCAGTAGTCATCACTTTTGAGCCGTAAAGCGTTCGTTGCAGCAATATTCAGTTCAATGTTTACAACCGGCTACTTGTCAATCATCAAAGAATCTTCCACGTGGAAAGCTCATTTGCAGTGCAAGGATAAGAAATCGTTAGTAACTCGATAAACATTCGGGGTTTTAATATTGTTAAAAGAACAAGGTAGCATATGTGCTATCAAGTATATCTAGTAGTCTTTTAATTTTGTTATTTACGTTTAGCAGCACTTTTTTAAACATGACGTCACTCCAAGAAAAGCAGAAAATGAGGTTAGTTGCAGAGATAAAAGCACATTTTGACTTTCGCTTCACTTTTTGACTTTCTCAGCAGTCGCGCGTCTATTTGTTTGCACGGTGCAACACCGAATTGTGTACTTTGTTGATTTGTTGTGAATTAGTGTATTTGGTGTCTGCACCGTTTGTACTACGTTCTGGAGCGGTATAATGTGTGGTGTATTGTCACGTGGCGTGCGCCAAGTAATCATTGAATGGGTGTTTTAAGTTCACTTTATGCACAGTAAGGCTAATCGAGACTCGACCTACAGTTTAAAGTGTAATCCGAACTACTATGTTCCTCTATCGGGGTATCGAACCCGGGACCCCTTGATTACAAGACCAATTCACTATCACTACGCCATCGGGGAGGCCTTATGCTAACTAATCAAATGAAGGCCATTTGTTAAATCTTCTGAACATCGCTATTCGTCTACTTCGTCGAACGTCATTTCCTTGCACAGGGTACACCTGCACTACACTTAGTGTTAAAAAGTAGAGCGAACGAGATGGTGCTAATATCTAACATAACTTTTGCCGTATGTCCAACAAGCTCGTACCCAATGACAAAGACATCAGGGAATTATTTCGGACATTTCCGCAAACAGGGAACAAGTTGAAGTAGCATGGAGGAGGCACCCTTCGAGTCTCTGACGAGCCCAAAAACATCTACCATTAAAGCCTCAAGCGTCTCACGTAAATGAATTCACATGAATGCATTAAAATGTCAGATCCTCAAAGAAACTAAACTGGTAAACAAACCAATGGATATGCTTCCTCGCATTGACAATAACCGTGGGTATCTGGGCATGGTAACGTTCTCAATTAAGAAATATTTCACATATAAAGCATAGTTAACCTATACAATGTTCGTACGTGGATAACTCCCTCACACCATCGGCGAGCACGTAAAGACAGTCTCAAACTCAAATTTTCGTGCGGATTTATACATAACAAGATTATCGAATAATATTTATTCAACGAAAAGCCCATGCGCTATGACGACTATGCTAGAAGAATTTAACTTTCCGAAAAATGAAAACCCATAGCCCAAACTTGTATCCAACCAAGAAAGATAACTTTTGCAAGTGTATGGGGCAAGTGGTCCTTACCGCCGACATGTTTCTGATCAGTTGCCATGAGATAGGGTACCGGCTCGATAAATTTGCAGCGCTAACGGTAGCCATGTGGAAGTTTAATAACCTTACTTTAATGTTCTGTAAGAAACTTTTTCAGTTGGTATTTACAATGCCCAATTTTTTTGTATATTTTTATATTTTATATTTTATTTTATATAATCATAAAACCCTGGAGGTTCATCCTGTACACGCTTTATAGCATGTTCTAATGCAACTTCAAGTTATTTACTACCAATAAAAATAAAAATATTGTTCTGAGTCTTACAACTTACCCGATTCTATGCACTCTCTGTCCACACACGTATTCGCTTTTGATGCTAGATCTGCTCTCCTCTGGGCGGCATGGTCTGGAAGGAGATTGATTTTTTAAAGGTATTGGCAAATAACATGTTAATAATAGAAAGCAAAATAATTACTTATAAGCTGGCTATTAGGCCAATATCTGTGACGATCACTGGCCAATCATTTGCACGATTAGAATTCGTTCATAAATATTTAAAATTATAACCCGAAGGTGAAGATACAACTTCTATGGATCTAAGTATTAGTAAAATAACTGAGCAATATGCAGTTCACTATTACCTGCATTTTCATTTTGTTTCAACCATCATCACGTAGTGACTATTGATTCCAAATATTACCTCATTTATACAGCGTTTAGCGCAAAAAATAATATAAAACATAATTAACGTTGTACAAAGTAGTTATTATACATTTTTAAACTGTTAATAGAAAGTGACTTGTACAAGGTGGTTATAATTAAAGTGACGGTGTTCAGAGTGGTATAGCACGGGCTGTAATGAGAGTAGCAGTCTGAAACTTCGTAGATATGCTAATGAAGCAATGCGCTCGCGAATTATGCAAAAAAAAAAAAGTTCCAATTCTCGCCACCAGGGTAAAAAATGGCGCTGTAAGCAGTCAAACTTGGTATAGTTACAGGAAAAACACTATAAATCGCAGAAAACAATACTCTTTGTAATAAAATATCGCTACAATTTCACTATTCGAATTACATGAACATTACTAAAGGAAAAAGCAACAAGCGTCACCAAGAACAACCAGGGAGCTCACACAATGGTTAGGCAATTTCACCGACTTTGACGTCAGAGTTATGGAAATTTCCACGTTTTGACTGCTTACAGCGCCGTTTTTTACCCTTGTGGCGAGAATTGGATTTTTTTTTTTTTTTTTGCATAATTCGCGAGCGCATTGCTTCATTATCATATCTACGAAGTTTCAGACTGCTACTCTCATTACAGCCCGTGCTGTACCACTCTGAACACCGTCACTTTAATTATAACCACCTGGTATAATATGAAATTAATAATTTCAGTAAACATACTATAATTATATTGTGCGGATCCACAGGACCGTCACAACATTCCCCTCCTCTGGGAAAATGAAAACTACGAAACAGTGAGGAGGAGTTTTTATTTACAAATCATTCAGATGTTTATGAACATAAGTAAAACAAAGTTACAAATGCACAATATTATTTGACATTCGACAACAACGTGCACATAAACAGATTTGTGCCTAACAGGTAATAACAAATGAAAACATAATACAACATTCAATTGTACAAAATAATAAAGAGAAAGGTTTCCTTTCTCCAGTATCTACTACTCTCATAAATTTAATTCTCAGACAAGAGTTGATTCCTCTTTCCTTCTGAACAGTTAAACACTCGAAGATTTGAAAAGTTCATGTTGTCATAATATTGCTGATTCAGTGTGTAAAGAATTGCATTATTGCCCTTAATTTGATTGACAAGGAATGGCCCAATATACAAGTTGAATAACACAAGTATGCGACCAATTTGCTTCAGCGAAAGTAATTACATTTTCAGAAAGCTTACACTCAGTGATGACAGAAATGACATTTCGTTCCTTCTCATCACGTCAGGAGTTTTTTTTACGCTTTTTCAATTTCTAACGAAACCGCCTTTTTGCTAGTATAAGACAATTAGTTAGGATATATCTACTTAAGTAATTTGCAGTTAATTTCAATTTTGTGTTAAGGAACTTGGCGTCCAACAATGGGCTGATATTGACTTTCAATAATGCCCTGATATTGGCTTCCAACAATGCCCGAGTATTGCTGATACAACAATGTCTACCTATTGTTTCAAAATGCACGTGAAGAAAATACTAATTTCTTCACTGTCTTTTGTTAGTTTCATTTGGGAAATGCTGCTCACTTGTTGAACTGTTTTTCTGTCTTGAAATTAACTGCTTTCAGGTGGTCTATATGTGTGTGTGTGAGCTAATCGAGGAAACCTAATTTTGAGATTGTAGTGTGAAGTGGTGCTCAAAAATGTCTCACAGGGCATGTAGAAATCACCCCGATAGTTTCTGTTACACTTGTGGAAGTTATATGTTGCCAACACAGAGGAAAAATATTACTTCTTTCTACAAAAAAGACCTACTTGGCATAATTTGGTGTTCGTCTAAGTGATCAAGATAAAGCCTGGGCACCTCATTACATATGTAGTACGTGCTCAGTGAACATGAATCAGTGGGTGAAAGGAAAACGCGCTTCACTGCAGTTCGGTTGTCCAATGGTGTGGTTGGAACCTCGAGATCACACAAGTGATTGTTACTTCTGTTTATGTAATGTGCAAGGCATAAACAAGAAGAACAAGAAATCCGTGAAATATCCCAATCTTAGATCAGCCACCCGCCCCCTTCCACACAGTGATAAACTGCCAATACCTGCACCTACGCAGCTGGAGGATAACAGTGGTGAATCAGAAGAGACCTCTGATCGAACATGATCCTTCATCTCAAACAAGTGGACCTTCTTCTCCTCGTCTGTTCATAGAAGGTGAGTTAAACGATTTGGTTAGAGACCTGTATTTACCCAAAATTAGTGCTGAACTTCTTGGATTGCGACTCAAAGAAAAGAATTTACTTGCTCCGGGAACTACGTTTGCTTGGTACAGACATAGGGAAAATGAACTTGTATATATTTTTTCAAAGGTGGATAAACTGGTGCACTGCAATAACGTGGTAGGTTCAATTGAAGCCCTTGGAGTAGGTATAATGCTGCTGATTAGAGGTTATTTGTTGACAGTTCGGTGAGAAGCATGAAAGCAGTACTGCTTCATAACGGCAACTTGCTGCCCTCAATATCTCTAGGATATTCAGTAGTTTTGAAGGAAACTTACATAAACTTGAGGTTCATGTTGGAAAAGATAAAGTACAACGAGCATAACTGGATTGTTTGCTCTGATTTAAAAGTGTTAACAATTGTTCTTGGTCAACAAACTGATTTTACTAAGTATCCCTGCTTTATGTGTTTCTGGGATAGCAGAGCACGAAATGAACACTGGACGAGAAGACACTGGCCAAAACATACTGATCTTATACCAGGACAGAAAAATGTTGTGAGTGAATCTTTGATTGCTAGAGATAAAGCTCTCCTTCCTCCACTCCATATTAAGTTAGGCATCATGAAGCAATTCATAACAAGTCTAAGCCAGGAAAGCAATGTCCTTCAATATCTGAGGTCAAAGTTTCAAAATAAATCTGAAGCCAAAATTCAGGCAGGTGTATTTGGTGGCCCACAGATACGCATTCTTATGAAAGACCAACATTTCCCTAACTGCATGAATGAAGTGGAAAAATCAGCGTGGATATAATTCAAAAGTGTATGTGAGAACTTTCTGGGCAACAAGAAATCAGAAAACTACGAACAGATTGTTGACGAAATGCTACAAAACTTGAAATTGTTAGGGTGCAGAATGAGTGTTAAGTTGAATTTCTTGAATAGCCATATTGATTACTTCCCTGAGGAACTTGGTGCAAAAAGTGATGAGCAAGGTGAAAGATTCTACAAAGATATCAGAACCATGGAAACAAGATATCAAGGGCGGTGGAATGAGGCCATGATGGCTGATTACTGCTGGTGCCTCAAGAGAGATACTTCTGTCAATTACAGTAGAAACTCAGTGAAAAAGCGAAAAATATCTTCTGTTTGATCTGTTATTGTTCACTCACACTCTATGAACTTCTCTTTATGATGGTGCACTGACATCAATGACAAAACTTGGATAGAATATTAATTCCTATGACTTGTTGTAATACTTCAGTTTCATTGAAAATACTCCAAACTTGATTAATGTACATTAATTTTAAAACGATATTACAAAAGAAAATGACGTGATAGGAGAAAACTGAAAACAGATCTGAATTCAGCACACATAAGTTTATGTAAATCAGTTCTTACTTGCAGTGAAGCAGTTAAAAAATTTCAAAATGCATACTTGTGTAATTAATGAATCTGGCTGTGAATCTTAGAACTAACTTGCCTATTTTTTATCAGAACCAAATCTTCTGGTTGAAGTTTGATAGAGTTCAGTGCATCGAAAAGCGATTATCAATTGTACTATCTCCCAGACCAGAGATTCTATTATTTCAATTCTCATCTGCTCGTTGAGCTTTTAACCAAATATAAGAAGTATCATCTTGTGAATCTTCCAAGATATCTTGATTGATATACAATTTATCATCAAGTGCGGAATAACTCTCACAAGGTGTAACTCTGCTCAACGAGCAGCAATACTATTCGAAACTCCTGGGACACGATCTAACGTAAAATCATAACACTGCAGTTTGAGAGATTGTTCTACAAACTGCAATAACTTAAGTTGATCCGCTGCAATCAATTTGCCAGGATGAATAATGAACTTTATACTGCACCATAATTCATAAAGGTAAAGTGCTCTCCTGTGCTTAGCACCACGCCATGAACCATAATTCATAACTGATCAAATTACATTGACTACTATTGTCGATGGTACACTGCATGTTAATACCGCAAACTGTTCCTGTGATCAGAGGTTGATCAGTAATAGGAGTAGGTATACCAGTATCATTTAAAGTCCAAGTAGGTTCCTCTTCGTACCAATCTACTTGGAAAATATTGAAAGCGGATAACAATGATCAACTTCAGACAAAAATCAATTATCTAATAGTACAGCATACTGACAAGTTGTTACAACTATACAAGCTGTTATTTGACAAAACTTTAAAAAGTGCATTGATACAAGATTTCTCATTTAACTTACATGTGATTTCTGATTTGCATGAAATTACAGTTTAGTATGAATTTATAATATGAAATACGATAAAAATGGGAAAATTATTTTTGTTGTAGAAAGAAATCGAACTAGTGTACGTTTTGCGATCATATGCAAGTAATGTTTTGAAATCGGTTTTGGATAACCTTTCAACACAACAGTTGGCACACGCAATTCCGCCATCTTATTTCCTACACAACACAAAGTGCTGTTAAGCACTTTAATGAAGCAAAAGAGTGCCTTTAGATTTAACGACGACATTAGAGGTCTGTTAGCCTTAACGAAGGTTGGAGAAATGCCTCGATGTGCTAATGTAGCGTTAACTTGATTTAACGCTTCTTTAAAATTTAACGCACGTTGGGCGAACCGGGCATCAGTATTGTTTAATTTTAAGTAAAAGGCAAAAATATACAACCTGTTCCGCCTTCCATAGGATTGAGAAAACCAAGTAACGAGGCATATATTGTAAGTTTTTTTTAAAAAAAATCAGTGACAGGTCTTCGGCGTTTTACATTCAAGAATATATGTAGTATCATCACCCCAAAGGGCATGTTCTCCACAAGAAGTGAAATATTTTTCTCTCATCCGACCCCACTGCAAATTTTTTTTATTGCATATGAGATGACATCCAACGATGGAGTGGATGTCATCGTCTGTAAACAAGAGGTCGCGGGATCGATACGTGGTAGAGGCACATAGTGGTTTGGATCTCACTTTAAACTTCAGGTTCAGTTCCTATTAGCCTGTTTGTGTACAAATTGATCTTAAAGCGAAATTGAAAAAAAATATATACCCAACGAACTTAAAACTAAAAGGAAAATTACAAAACTTTTGATTTACTTATGACCCCTTTTTCAGTCCTGTTGGGGCCTCGACGTTGATATCGCCGCCACTGGTACGGACGTATCCGTATCAACGAGTTCGCCTTCTAAAAGACCTAAAGGAGGAATGACATCCTCCGCTTCTTGTCTGCATCCGGAAAATCTCGTCTCGCCCAAAACAAAACAAAACAAAACAAAAACGTATTTATCTACTTTATGCTTTAACAGTTGGATACCAATACTCAGAAGAACCAGATTAGAACGAAAAGGTCGAAGGTTGGATCAACGACTAACTCGTGACCATTCCAAATATTAAAGTCATTGTAGAGCAGTGTTATCAGCGATGCATCAGTAGGAAGTAACCCTTCACTTACGGCCACTTCCGGTCTTGACTGTTTCAGAGGACCCGGAGATACGTTTGGGTCGAACACTGTTACACTCGCGCGAGGCTGATTTGGCTTGTCTAACCCGTACTGATTGTTTTTTATGTTTTTTTTATCTCCAGTATTTAATCACTGCAGCAAAATACTCCATTAGCTTCCCAACAGAAGTTAACTGCACTACTTTGCATTCGTACACAAGCAGAAATGTAAGTCCCGAGGCACAGTTCCGTTGTCAGGAGACTATACAGTGATGTCCGATGCCCCATTCACATGAACGCTCTTTACAATTGTAAAGGGAATACAAATAAAAATCTGGACAAGGGAGCAGTGGAGTAAAATCCTTTTTATTTCAATGAGAACAAAATTTAGTCTATGCAGTGATTCTGGACGCCAGTTAATTTGAGAGCAGGTGTATTTTGCACCCCACCAACATTGTCCAAAGCTCGGCCCCGTCTGAAGAGTAGGGCAATCCTGTTAGATGGATGTACAGAAGCGAAATATATTGGAACACTCATATATTGTGCCTCTATTCAAAGTTTTTACGTCCATGGACAATACCGTACATGACGTGTGTTTGGAAAGAGTCACGCTCCCCTATTGTAAAGAGAATGTGTGTTTTAATTTACTTTTCTGTCATTGGCTAAACGTGAAGATGAGTATTGGAAGATATAACATCCATGCTCGAGACTCTGTGCATTCGGGCTAGTGACATACGTATAACACCTTTCCTTTCCTTATGGTCCATTTTCGTTTCTGTAAGAAGGCATTTCAGATATGTTCAGTCAGTCTACCAGGAGTGCCTGTCTGCAATATACTTCATTCTCAGTGCCCCCTTTGCTTCCAACTTCGCCAATTAGAATAATCGTATTTTAGGTATATACGGGTGGTTAACAAGCCGACTGCCTCCGCCTTCACTTACACCAGACTTATAGTTATAACTTTTGTACAATAATTCATAGCCGTCGGGTGATATGCAAATATATTCTGCAGTACTGAAAACACAGTCATTATGATTCAAGCAAGCATGTAAACTTCTTCTCAATGCTTCTAAGTGCAATCCAGATAAATAACATGGAGACTCTTGCCGTAGCGGAAATTGCTTCACCTCGCGACACGAGACAGCCATATGCATGACAAATTGTTTAGCCGCATGTAAAAAAATCATTTCATCACACAGGCAAAGAAGTAAAGTAAAAAAAAATAATTCTCGCCCAGTGTCTAGATAGCAGGCGAATCGTGACTAGCGAAAGTATTGAAATTGAATGTGGATTATCCGTTATTGTTGGTCTCTTTCCCTTCTTCGCATGCATGTTGCAAATCAGGGTCGCTGACACTGAAGTAAGCGGAAATGCACCGCTATGCATTTTTTAAGTTCACGCAATGCCAGATTGTAGTAATTTATTTTCAGGCACACAGAAAGAAAAAAGTCTATGACTGTAGGTCGAGACTCATTACGTCGACATAAGTTTCATAAATTTGCTTTTAAGTCTATCTTATGCCAAGGACTGAATTTACAGTTTACAGTAGCATGTGCCTTCACCGTGTATCGAACTCGGGACTTCTTGATTACAAGACAGCACAAGTTATAACTCATAACTTATCAAAATAGATATGTTAAAAAAATTATTCATTCACACAGAAGAAGAGCAGTGCGTGCACCCTTGACATTAATTAATTGATTAATTGCCTTGGTGTTTGAAGTCCACTTTAGCCAGGGAGTGAACCTACAGTTTAAAACGGAACTCAAAAGCACTGTATACTTCCAAGTGGTATCAAAGGTTCTAGATGGCATTAAATACTCTCAACCTTCCCTTGGAAATAAATAATAATAATAAAAAACTACCTTGCACATACAAATTTTCCAGACCGAGAAAAACAACAGCCAGATAAGACTCCGCCTATTTTCGTCATGTGTAAGATAAAAAGAATATATTTCCCCAGAAGAATTGTAAATTGAACTAGAGGCCAGCATAGTCTGCCTTTTACCTACCCACTGCCCGCTTGCCGCGAGGACAGGTATACCTGCTCGCCTGCCCACGGCAACGAGTCGACTTGCGTCTTTACCCGGGTTCTTGGTCTTCAAGGCGCTCTGCGCTTACAAGGTACCTGGGCATTCAACAAGACCCGGGCGCCTGCAAAACCTGCTGGAAGGAAACAGCCCTCCGGCAGCGTGTCGCTCCAGGTGTTTCATCACCACGTGGACGGCTGCAGCCAGTGTTGCCTACTTACGTAGCTACTAAATCCTACGAAGTCCTAGGAGGAGCTTCTCCTCCAAGGAGAATTTATATACTTAGCGATTTCAGTTCAGCGTAAGCAGTTTTTATCTTGTTGCCAGGAAATGCACGCAATATTACAGCTTCATTTATCTAAATGAATGATCGAGCAAACAAAAATCTCCTCACTGAAAACTAATTGTTTTTCATTGCATGGTGCCTTAACCAGGCACGCAGTGGCGCAACCAGAGGGGGCAGGGTGCATTGCTCACAACCTTGGACGGAAATTGTCTAGCGGAGGGGTCAGGGTGGGGGTCAAACATTAAAGTACAAGTCTCATCAAGTTCAATGCCGTAGCAAAGGGGTAGCGGGAGTCGGCCCTGAGCGCCGAACGATCTAAGTGAGAAAAGTTTTAAAACAGAGACTGCTATGGCGGCCCGTGATATTATTTGCTATTAATGTTGGTTTGTTACGAGTTGGATGAATTGATTATGTAATACGTCGCTCCATGTGAAAAGAAAATATTGTAGATGGAAATTTTACATGCCATATGTATGTACATTCGGAATGCATTTATCATGCACTTTCTTTCTTTCAATAATATAGTTTGTGTGCTTGTTTTCCATTATTAGCTAATGTGAAATTGACGTGTTGAAAAAAAATATTTCTAATCCTCTGTTTCAACACAAATGCGTGAGAACCGACTTCTACCCCCTTCTTGCGTGATTTATGAGGATAATAATGCCTTTCATGCTACTTTATTACTATTATTGTGATTGTTCTTGTTGTTACGTTTATCCAAGTACTTGCCCCCCCCCAAACGAGGGTAACGGCAATGCCCCTGGCTGGCTACGGCCCTGGTGTTCACAGTAGAACAGTGTGTTGTTTGACTCGCGACCTCAGCGTCGAACGTGACATGTTTCAGTCCTGCCCTATATCACTATATATACATATATTGGTTGTTTACGACATATACTTATGGATACTGTGCCACGGAAAACCTATTTCAATGTGTGTGTGTGGGGGGGGGGGGGGTAGCAACATTCGTAAATCTCATTTCATTGGTGATGTGGCTTACGAAGCTTTGAGTTCCCTTTTTCTAAGTAGTAAAAATCTATTGCAGTTGGCAACACTGCAGAACGGTGTGAGCCCGGTGCAGTTTCTACTCGAAGCAACTACGTCATGCAGAGGGAGGGATCTGCAGTTGATGAAAAGAACGAACTGAGACCTACTAGGTATCGTAAGACTGCGGGTACCCGGCGGGTCTACAATGCCTGCCAGGAACGATCTGGGCAGGTGGGCAGACAAGCTGCTCAAGCGAGGATGTTGCGCAGGTTGCATGGCATTTCAGGAGCGATGTCTCGCGAACGGGTCTGCTCCAGGTCTTGTGCAGGCCTCTGAATTGAACATTGTAGTACACTTTAACTAACGACGGGTGGATTGCAATGAGCGCTATAGTATTACTCCCACCTTGGCTACCACCCTTCTTTCCGCCTCTGTAAGCATAGGCGGACATTATTTTCCTTTATCCCTTCGAGCTGGAGAGTAAGGTTAATTTACATCCTCACTCCATACCATGTTGGGTAGAGGGGCGTTCGTAACAGTTGAAGGGCCCTCTACAGCTTCACACTTAATTAGAAAAAAATCTTAATCCCTGTACACATACATTTTTTTCTAACCGATTCACATAGCCTGTAACATGCAATACACCCCCTTCTGGCGAAGGAGCCCAGCCCAGAAAAAAAATGTTACAACACAGTGCCTCTAACATTCTATGCTCTTTAGGGTAGTTCATATAATCTCTAATATGCTTTAGCTTCTTTTATTTTCTTCAGTACTTGGGCAATATAAAAACATAGTGAAAGGGCCCGTCATTTTGTACTACGACATGATAGAGTCCGGCCCCTCGTACCAGGAGTGAGATTCCTACTAAGGATGTCGTCCTCTGAACATAAGAAGCCCCCGTAATACAAATTTAAAAATAAAATGTTCGAGGCAAGTTGAGGCGTATTTTTGAACCGCTCGATTTGCTTGAATTAGGTCATGTAGTCAAATCAGTCTCGCGCGAGCGTAACAGCGTTAGATCCGAAGCTATCTCTAGGTCCTCTGAAACACTCAAGACCGGAAGTGGCAGCAAGTGAAGAGTTACTTCCTACTGTTGTCGCCTTGTAATTAGTTGGTTCCGGGTTCCATAGCCGGTGGAGGCACATAGTGGTTCGGATCTCACTGTAGGTCCAGTCCCGATTAGCGTCACTGTGCATAAAGTGGACTTAAACACCAAATCAATCAATCAATCATTCAGTCAATGTCATCAGCGAGTTCTAATTTATAATAATGCAATTGCTGCAGAGAAAAAAAACTTACAGAAGCCTCCTAGTATTATGATGACGATGAAAAACATGAAGCAGGTAAAGAATAAGCTTGTGGTGAACATAAACAACATCTTCTCCAATGGGGTTCTCTTCCGCAACCTACAACAGACAAGAAAATCTGCATTAACAATCTGCCTTCTCCACTTGACTGGCTAAAGCACTTATATTTTAATCACCTTCCTGGTAAGAACAATTTGGTACTTGGAAAGAACATGGATATCTTCTCATAATTTTTTCCTATAAAATATATAATTTTGCTATGATTTCTTCTTATTTCCTAGGAGGCATCTGTGATGGAATGCTTGAAGTAAAAGCTTGCAAAGTCGGGAACCTTTAGTTCGAATCCGAAGTGATGTTATATTTGGAAATTTTGGTCATTCTGTTCATTTTGTTCATCATTTAACTCTAATATATTATATAAGGATAGCGAAGTGAAGTGTAAGAAAGTTATACTTAAATTATTGCTTAAACTTAGACGTTCAAAGAACATATCGTAATCATAAATTCTTCTCGGTGAAATATAGACTAATTTTGTTCGTTCTAAATGTTAGAGAATGAGTGAAAAATGTACACGTTGAAATAATGTGTCCGATAATTCTGGGACGCACATTTCTGCAAGAGGTGCTGAGAATGTATCATTCTCACTCCCATATCCTCTGAAATAAGATTATAATTTCATTTGTGTACTTCAGATAAAGTCACTGATATCGTAAGGTTACAACTTTATCAATCGTTAGTAAAGACAGGCCATAAGAAATAACTAATATCGCGAAAATCATATCTACTTGTATCAAAAATCATAAAATGTTACTGGATTTACATGGATAATTTCTGGGGTGCTAATATGCCATGTATCCAGTCCCCTCATGTCTAGATAACATGATCAAAGTTAATTTATGTGATGTGTTTACTACTATTTGTTTGTTTACTTTGAAGTGTTCTGATACTGCAGTCGACAGAAACTGAAGAATGGAGATAATGGGTTCATAGTGAATTCCTTTGAAGATTTGCTTCTTTGGTTCTTTTTCGTCACTTGTCTGATAACTAATCGCGACAATAAAGATAAATAATGATCAGGTGAAGGAACACTCATAAAGCAAATATGTCGAACTGCCTCTTCGTTCCCTTCCATATGCCAAAACAATCGTCCACATATCTGTAAAACAGAATTATTTTGTCACCTCCCTTTTCGACCACTTTCTTTTCCCATTCATTCATAACCAATTCAGCCAATGCTGGGCTTAGGCTAGAGCCTATATTTAGTCCTTCGCTCATTAACATTATTTTATCTCCCATTTTACTGTACGAAGAGGCAGCTCGACATATTTGCCAAAGAAATACAAGATGAAGAAAGAGGGATATTGTTGGAACTCGAAATAGAAGAAGACAAGTTAAGCTCCTTAGATATATTGATGAAAAGGAAGAGAGGGGAAGAAATTCAAACCGCTTGGCATCAAAAGAAGTGTGCGGCAGGGGTATTCTGCCACAAAAAAAGTGATGTAAGTGAGGTGACAAAAATAAATTTTATAAAGAATATGGAGGATACAATCAAGAAAATATACACGAAAGAATGTGAAAAAGAAGGCAAAATAAATAGCCTATAGAAACAGCTGGAAAAGAATGGCTATGAGAAGGAGGATAAACTGGACATAAACAGAAGAAGGAAGAAAAGTGGCAGGGGAGAATTGGAAAAGTTAGAAAAAGAGGAAGAGAAAGAAAAAGAGAGGAGGTTTGGAATAAGGAGTATGGGGAAGACCACAGAAAAGATATGCTAAGTGCTTAGAAAAGCGGGCATTAAAACTTACAGGAAGGGAGGGAGAAGCATCTTAAGAATAACGAAGAATGCAAACAAGAAAAAGGAAAACAGAGAAGAGGAAGAGGAAGGGATTATCTACGAAGTGAAATGTGAAGAATGTCAGAGTGTGTACATAGGAGAAACGAAAAAGAGGCTGAAAAACAGGTTGAAACAACGATGATGTACGACTTAAGAGAGAGAGAGAAATGCGATATTTAAACACACGAGAGAAACAGGACATGACATAGAGTGGGATGTGGCTAAGCAGATAGGAAGGGAGAAGAGTGTACTAGTGAGAAAATGGAAGGAGGCCAAGGAAATAGAGAAGAAAGGTGAAGAAGACACAATAAACTGGAAAGGGTGACTGAAGCTAAAGAAAGAATGGAAGAAGGTGTTAGAAAGAGTGGAAAGGACAAGAGCGTAAGAGGAGAGAAGAAGGAAGAGGAATGAAGAAAGAAAGGATAATAAAAAAGAACGTGAGATAAACAGTCCAACTACTTTCCAGATGAATGGAAATGTTTATCCAAATCGCCTGTCAGGTGAAAGTACAGTTGACTAGGGAAGACCACCTGCTGGAATGTTCTAGAGAGAAAACAACTTTCTAATAATCTTGTGTCTGGAGGGGAGTGATTTCTGTGTGTATATATATATCTTCCTGTTTTGTACCTTGTTTCATTTGTACTGGGTACAGAGTCTGAAGAAGACATTGCTAGAAGGTTGAAACGTTAAGTTTAATTTATGTTTTAAAATAAAATTATTTTTTTGTCTTGGTCAGCATATTGAGTTTTTGTATTTAGCGATATGATATCCACACGTTTCGACCCCGAACGTGCCAAAGTAGGAACGGGAAAAGACTAAATATCTCGGTATCCGAAGGAAGTATTGACACCCCATGAAATAAATATTCTTGAAAGCCAGCAAATAAATGGATGCAAAAATGTTCTATCTCGCTTCGCATGACATTGATGTGTTTTGAGAATGCGTGTTTGGCGCTTTATTGAAATGGATATGAAGTTTTATACTATAGATGCATTACAAGACATAAGTAATATTCTCGATATTCATTAAGAACATCACTTAAAATATAATGCTTGGTGTTGGTATACCGCTGACTTTAAAGCAGGTGTATCATTTAGAACAAAATATATCGAATCCGCATTTCTAACTTCTTGTCACAGGAAAATTTTAATTAAACAAGTTAAAGTTGCACTGAAGATAAAATCCACGTAATTATCGGCATTATGTTACTAATATAATTGTATTTACTCCACGAAAACGGGGATAGGTGAGTTCTTTGAAAGAGAAACCGTATATTATCGCCCTGAGCTTTAGAATTTCTATCTAGGGTTCTGTAATGTCTCGTGAAACAATAATTGAATTGTTCATACGGCTGGAACATTTCATTTGGTTTCCTAAGGTTGAATTTTCTATCTTTATCTTAAGTTGTGTAACAATTTGTGTTAAATACTCAAATTGTGAGTTTTAGAAACCCACTCACATACTCTATTTATATGTAGATTTACATAATTTAATTTAGTCTACTACATTTAACCAATGTGTCAGCTTTAAGTTTTTTCGAAAATCGAACAATTAAAAAATATGGACTGTTGTATTTTAGTCAAATACACAACAATTATCCAATTATACAAACTATGTTCGTAGCATTATGATGAATGATTTTAGGTGCGGTATTGACAAGTCAAGCACAGCTGCAACAGGAGAAAATGATCAGGCTAGATTACACATACGATGAAGAAACGTCCCAACATTGCTGAAAAATGGGAAGAAAGAAGATAATATATAATTTCTACCGAATCTCTCAATGAAGAATGGCTACATTATAAAGGTAGAACACACACCATGCTTACACATGGGAAAGCATATTATACCGCGTTTTCCAAAAGCCCAGTCTGGAGTAGGATATCTGTGCATAAAGTGAACTTAAAATAAAAATCCAATACTTCGCAGCTGAACGTTGGAGGACTAGATATTTATGTATTTATACATTCCGTTATTATATGACAATTTGTGAACTTCTTAAAATCTTACTTCCACTTGTTAGGTTTTGTTTTACTCTAATTCAGTGGCAGTGATTGGGTGTCAAAACTAAAAGGGCAAGAACTTAAAACTGGGGGGAAGAGCAGTTTATCTTGGTTGACAAGGTTAATATTAATAGACCATAGCGCGGGGCAAAAAAGAGGACGACTAACCCCCCCCCCTAATGAGTTGTCGTTTTTTGTTTTTGAACTTGCATCAATGTCAGAAGTTTCGGGAGGATTGACCCATAAATTCTTTCTCTATAAATGTAGCTGCATTGTGTAACAGTTATCCAATCGGCGCAGAAGGGTGCTTGTGGACACAGGCTCATTATGAAGAGCAAGGCACTCTTCAAGTTCTTTAAAGAGCAGAATATCACCCCCCAAAGTATTCACTAAATTGTTTTACATAAATTAAATATGCGGAGAGAATTATTCAAAAAAACGTTGAAATCTAGCTTTATTAAAGCATCTTTACATTTGAGAATATAAACTCACGGAATATGTACTTCCAGAGTTATCACGAGAATATGAGTCAACAAAGCGAGACCTCCTGACTCTGTACATACTGGCATATGCTCTCCTGTGAGTCTATACGACTATATATGACTTTGCCTTTCCGAGTATGGAGGTCTACATTTACACCCATACCATAAAAAATAAATTCATGAATTTTTTCGACAAAGTGTAAGCGACGAAGCCGAGACGCCACGCAAATTGTTGCCTTCTCGCTTTTGGAAGCCACAATGTAGCCAGACCAGGCCGAGTGAGAAGATTGCTGACATATAATAATTTACCCCTTTTCCCACTCGAGATCAATGCAAGGATACCTCCGCAAATATCGAATGAAAAGTTCTCATCATGTGCAATTCTCCATTAAATGTTTTCGCCGAGTTGTACTACCTTCGTTTTCTTTGTTACAAACAAGTATTGTTTGCACATTACATGTAGGAGGAGAGTTGCATCTACGTTTCACATTGGTCAGCTCCTTCTACTTACTTTCAGGAGCGAGAGCTTGTAGGGTAGTGTTTACCGTTCAGGACTGTCAATCTGATGGTCGTAGGTTCAAACCCTTCCGATGGCAGAAAATTTTCGTAAGTTTTAGACCTATCCCATTGTGTTCATTGTTCACGCCATGTGAAACGGAATGATTCAGTTTGGAATTAACGATGGGGGGGAGGGGAAATATTAAATTACAAAATCTTCATTTCAACGAACCGAGAAGTGGGCAACAATTGGATAATTCTTATAAATATTAAAATTACATTCATGTTTTTAGTGGTATAATCGCAGGTAAAATGAATGATCTTACATGGAAGATTTTACCTTGCTCTGAACTAAGCCAAAAGGCATTTCGAACCGATCTAATACATTCTCCAATACATTTCAAAATGTTATTGAATGTTTCATGTCGATAATTTCACCAATGCATCAATACTTGACGCTGAGACGATATTTTCTGCAACTACCTCTTCTCTTCAGTCCCTTCTGTTCTTCTCTTCTCCTTCTTCTCTCCCCTCCTTCTGCTCTGCTTTTATCTCATATCGCCATCCCCACTTTTCTCGCATCTTATCTCTATCCCACTCATCTCCACTCCTCGTATCTCCTTTCCTGTCTTCGATTTCCGAATCCACGCTCTTTTCTCCTCTTCTTTTCTTCCTTCTCTTTTTCTCTCCTTTACTCTACTCTCCACTCTTCTCTCATCTCGTTTTCCTTCTCTTTTCTCTTCTTTGCTCCATTTTCCTCATCTCTCCTAGAATATTTTTCTATTCTCCTCACTACATCTCCTCTCCTCGTCTATCCTCTCTTTCTTCTCTCCTCTACTTTTCCTCTTCTCCTTTCGCTTTCTCTTTCTCCTGTCCTTCGTCACCTCTCGTTTTCTCTCACCTCCTTTCCTTTCTGTAGACTCATCAGCGATAAAATACTAGAAAACCTATTATTTTTCTTTCAGAAAGAATTTTGTCACTTGCGATATAATAGTGATATTTTTAATACTTTTATACACTAATACTTGTTTTTATTTCTTTCGCATATTTTATAAATATTTATTAAGCATGTGGCAACCCTGAAATTGAGCCTAACTCTGCACGCAACCCACCAACGCCTTGTGTATATTGGGTTGCCTAGTTTAAAATGTCGTTGTCCTAAAACTTTTGAGAGACACTGTACCTTCCAGTCTTGATTGCCTGTTATTTCGGAAAAATGATGTGAAGAAACAGATTCGCCTTTACAAATTCAAATTCTATTAAATATTTCATAATTATAAACAGCACAAATGGCGTGTCCTGTACTGTAAGACATTCCCTTAACAATGTGAAAGATCTTGTTGATTTCAGAATAGCTTTTATTTTAACCAATTTTTACAAGACTGTTATTTTAAAAAAGAAGTTTTGAAAATGTGTTTCATTAATAATATTAATGTGTGACCACGTGAATACTCACTCTGTACTTCTGGTTGAAATCTCCACCAGGTTCTGGCTGCTCTCTGTCACGGCCACCAGGATCCTTCCGTTCCCGTGCCCCTCCATCCCAAAGAATCACGCAGATTTGCAGTTATAACGTATGAGGGGTGTGCGTACACCTGCAACGTAAAAATAAGATTGAGCTACTGGTGTATACGATTTATTTCGGATGGGTTGATTTTTCTTATAGCAGTAATTCTCCTACCCTGATATTAGAAACATATTGTTTCGTACTGAATGTAGCTGTGATTCCACGATATATATTTTCTGTTTTATCTCTTATCAAAAACTTTGAAGCTCTATAGCTACCAGTTAAACTTGCCACTTCGGTTTTAACGGATGAATCGACAAACTAGTTACTTCTTAACGGAATTATTACGATAAAAAAACAACCTAGAAAACATCTCCAGACCATATTGATTGTGGTTTTAAGGATATCTTGACACGTTTAGGAGCCAGTACCAACTGTAGTTGTCATTCAATCGTTTCTCTCGTCTTGGTATGACTACTTTCGTGTTAAAATGAATTATATTTTTGGCACTGAACAACAAAGAAAGATACTAATTGGAAACAAATGAAGCTCAAATGTTAGAATAAACGAGAAAAAAATAAATATCGACTGATTATTTAGGTTTGTATAACCCCGCAATGAAAAAGTATGTAACTAAAGTGCTCCCGTGTGCTTTGCACCACGCTATTAAGGCATATAGGTGGTGTGGGGGTTAGGGCCCCACACTTTCTTGATCTCGGCTGTGGTAGGGGGTTTTGTGATCAGCACCACGCCCCTGGACGCCTTTAACCGCTAGAGTTTCCTCCAGGTACCCACTTTAGACGACGCTGGGTGGACACCGGAGCCGCTTGAAGAGGTTGAAATTGTCCTGGTTCTCCCGCGCTGGGGATAGAACCTGGGTCTCTCGCATGGTAGTCAGAAAAAAGTATGTGCAGGTTTAAACGCGAAAATAATAAAAATGAACTATAACTGTTTTATGGCCATATAATTATCTCTTGTTTTAATTTCTGGTTCCTTAAGCAATTTTTGTTTTCATATTAACTTTTCGTTACTTGAGATATCAATGCACATTTTTCATGATGTCCATGTCGCAAATATCCTTCAGTCGACGCAAGAGAGACTTAACTGAAGAATTGCGCTTATCGTTTGTAACATCACGAAAAAGATGACATAACATGCACAAGAATGATTTCACATTGCCAACTACTATGTGATAATTATGGAAGAAAAAGCTGGATATACTGTGACAAATGAATGGTTGCAATCTCCTATATATATAAAAATGGATGTATGTGTGTATTATGTGTGCTTGTTCCGGCATAACTCTAAACGCCTGGAGCGATTTCAACCAATCTTGGTACACGTATCACTTGCAATCTCGAAATAAATACTGTGGGGGTAAGACACCCCTGGCACCCCTAGGGGTGGGGGTGGAAAGGGGTGACATGTAAAAATAATAAAAAAACGACCGATATAAGTGTGGAATCCATAGTTTTCGGGTCGTTAAGATGAATAGTGACACTCCCAATGTTGTTCAATATATTTATTCTTGCTCTTGGAGATAAAACTAAAAATGTTGTTGATAATTAAGTTTTGAGTTAAATTAATATTATAGTGAATTTGTAAAAGATTGTACTTTATAACTTGTATACTGTATTTATACTTTATATATCTGTAAATAAAATGAGTCACATTTTACACTATAGTTAGAATTTAATATTTTCCTCTCTAATACAAGAATGGGATAAATAAATACCCGTGCAACGCCGGCTAATCAGCTAGTGTGGAAATAAAATATATACGTAGTAATCAGTCATTTTTTATTTCTACATATTTTTTCCATGTGTCATCTGAGTATTAAACCGATTTCGCCAAAATAAAAACCTTGCTAAATCAGAAAAATACCTCAATGCAGGATTTGAAGAAATGTTCCAATCGTACAATATAAGTAGCAATTACATTAAGGCAAGATCCAAAGAACAAAGCATAGGATGGTATGGGCATTGACAATTTGTTTCTTCTGAGCCCAAACGTATTTAATCCACCGAATTATAGATGGAGAGGAACACTAGAACATAGTAAATTTCGTTCTGTGTACTCTGAAGATGTAACCTAGGGAGAACTTTAATAAGAAAAATAAACAAGTGTGCAAAGTGCAGATAAGATTCCCAAGTTGTTGTTTTCAAGTCGTCTCTCTTATCTAAACAAGAGACGCTAGTAACAAGCCTACCACGCAGCACTTGCTGAGTTGGGGTGATGTTACTTGTTATTATAATATCTACCAGACACAACTGTTGTTGTTGTTATTCTTGGATACCCTGTGTAAGTATATATATATATATATATATAGTACATATTTCATATAATGCATATTAAGTATGTTTGTAATTTGTATATAAGGGAATATGTGTGGTATGTATTATCAAGATAGCAGTTCTAGTAGTGCAATGCAGTTTTACTACTAGCGTATCTTCGGAGTAATGTTACAATATGTCATGCATGTGTGAAGGCGTGCCCTTTTATGTGGAGTCTTGTATGTAGTGCGTAGCGATTTAGCGACAGATCAGAGAAAGGAATAGGTAGTGTACATCAACTCTTGTGTAACCCCCGGAAAATGTGACACGGAGACCCACGTAATAATTACACAAGCGAATGGGAAAGAAAACATGAGCTGTACAATGGAATTCGAATGGTATGCTAGTATAAGAAATGATTAGATATTCGTTGAGGAGGGCGAAAGCGTAGGGAGTCCTCTCATCAGCAGAGCTCCCGACTTTATTCCCAAATGAGCATATGAGCAGGGAATTGGCTGTGGGCCATGACAATGGAATCTGACAGCTATATTATCCATGCATCGTGTGAGCACCAAATTTGTGCCGAGAATCTCGCCAGCTGAACAAGAGCAGTAGCATGTTGACTTCTGCAGGGAACTTCATCAGGTTGCCTCCGACGAAGGTCTCCGAGGTTATCACTGGTGACGATGGCTCAGTTTACGGTAGTACCCTGAGACAAGGCACCAATCCTCCCAGTGGAAAATTACAAACTCAGCAAGCCCAAAAGAAGAGACAGTGGAAACAAAGTCAAGCGCATGTTCATTACTTTCTACGAAATCAAGGAGATTGAACACAAAAAAAATAGTAGGTCTAACAGGTATCTTTTTATTTCAACCAAAGATAACATGATTGTCGCCTCACGCTACTCACCCGACCTGATCCCCTACTTTATGCTTTGCTCTACTGACTGAGGATCAAGATGAAAGGCTGTCGCTTTGCCTCCATTCAGATGAATCAACGAGGCACGTAGGCAGTGCTGCACAACTTCACAGAAAACGACTTCCAGTATGCGTTTAGAAAGTGGCAGAATGCCAGAATCGCTGTGACCGGTGGAACGTGCGGATAGGACACTTTATGATAGCGAAAATAAATCCCAAAAATTTTGGACGGCATCTCGAATTCGTGTTCTACATTTCCAAATCGATGCATATGGCATAGTCTGGGATTCACATTCCACCATGAGTACCTGACAAGAAAATTGTACTTTCTAAAATAAAATAACAATAATAAACAACACTAGAAACACAACGAATAAATAATAATAAAATAATCACATACCTTGTTTTAAACTGGAATTAATACTTTGAATAGACGTTTTAATTCACAGTGACTGATTTTTCTTTAGTGTATCCAGACAAATGATATTGTGGTTAAACATAAAACAACTTTGTTCGAAATGCAAGTATAACGCTAAGAACCTTCCAAAGCGATACTTTCTCATTGATTTCCGTTCGCAAGTAAGCAGGGTAAGAAGGAAATGCAACAGGGAGGTGTTTGAACTTGGACAAGTAATCTCCCTACGTCATCGCATTCTCGGCTACTCATCAGCTCCTGACCGGCAGAGCTGTGCGCAAGTTTATTTGTTAATATCGAACGAAGAAAAACAGTAAGCTACAGATCGATGACGAAGAACTGCTTTATGCGTTTTTCTTTCCCTCGCCTTTCCCGTTGTGTAAAAGGGTTCCAATTTTGTTCCACCCCCTTTGCAATTACATTTCACGGACACCGAAAGCTTTGTAAATTATTTAATGCAATCTTCGAATTTCAAGATTGCAGCATGAATTCAAAATTGAAATGTGTAGAGACTCACAAATTTAATCTAGGTTATTTTTCCTTGAATCTCGAAATGTAAAAGTTTATGTCTTACCTCAAGAATTGTGAATTTGCAATCTTGGATGTGAGATCACTTACGCTATTTTGCACCCGTCACATTATGCCCTTACCGTAACTAAAATATAAGTAATAAAATTTGAGTCTAATATCAGAGGACTGAAATATTCTTACCTATGTTACAAAGCTGAGGCTTTACACGGACACTCAACACGCATAAGGACAAAACGAAGGACAACACACAGAAACAGCCCAACAGAGGATTACACTAGCCATAAGCCCAGACGCCAGAGCCTGGCTAGTCTGTAAAATGAAGTTCAAGGTGTACTACGTGGAAAGGGGCGGTGAAATAATTGCGAAAGGGATTACGCCTAAAAGATCACGAAGGAACAAGCGCGAAAAGATTTTCCGCGAAACGGATTAATCACGAACGGAATTGGCGCGAAAGTTTTAAGCTCGATATGGAATAAGCACGATAGAAGTTACAGCGAAATGAATTAATTCCGAAACCAAAATTTAACACCTGAATAAGCGCTAAAGGAATAACAGCGAAACTGATTAATCGCGAAACCAAAATTATACACCGGAATAAGCTCGCGAGGAACAACCGCGATACAAAAATTGAACACCGGAGTAAGCGCGAAAGGAACAACCACGAGACGGATTAAGGAATAAAATGGGAGGAATAAGAGCGAAAAGATTAAAAGCGAAACGGATTAACGCGAATGGACCAACCGCGGAAATTTCACATTCGCACCAAATCTCTTTCGCGGTTGTTCTGGAGACCCGGTGGAAGTGAGGTTGACAATTGGGTATAGTAAGTGGAAGGGCCATCCCTTACATTGCTCTCCTTTTACAAAGTAGAAAATATAAATTGCAGTCTACGTGTCTATAAATTGAAACAAAGGACATATGTTAGAGATATCCGAATAATATATTTCGTTATATGGGTCCTTAGAGATTATGATTGTGGCATTTCTAAATTTAAGAATTTGTGACAGGATCATCCATCTTGTACAATCGTGGTAGCATTGCACAGTGACTCATAAGTACTAGGGAATATACTTTCAATTCGTGCGATAAGTCCAAGTTTAATGGAGTCCAAAATTGTCTAAATTATATTTTTTCCAACTTAGCAATATTGGGTGTCAAAAAATATGTTTAAATAGTGATACGCAAACTGAAACGGTGAAAAGTACACGATAGTAGAAGCAAAAAGTATCAGTAAATATTGCGGAACATTTGCGAGATAAATGAGAATGTATGGTTACGATCAGCTACAGTCTTCATTGTTTGTACACATAGTGCGCTTGTCTCCTTACGCAATCCGAGGTTTCTTAGTTTAAAACTTAACACTGCCCATAGGAAGAGTTGCAAACAAACCATACATCCCGTAGAGAACGGAAGGCATAACAGGTATAAGTCACTCGTATACCTATTTGGGAAATTTGAATGTATAATATCTTTTTTCCAAGCTATACATGGTAATTCTTGATTATTCCCATTTCTCATCATTTTCTTCTCCATAATTTGCGACCAGAGACAATTATAAGTATTACGAGGTTAATAAGACAAAAATGCAGGAATCTTCCTCTTAGCATGGCAAGGTGTGAAACTGGCTACTCTTAACGCACCTTCCATCGCTTCTCAGAAATTGAAACTTCTTCTCAGATGTCAATCTTTCAACCATCTCTCATTCAGATAACTTTTCACGTTTTGGAGCCTCTTCTTATCGGCTAAACCATTACTGGGAGAATGGTATGGCGATGAATGAATAATTAATATTCTGAAATTAGTGCAAAATTCTTTGAGCTTCCTTCCTGAAAATATAGGTCCATTATCACATGCGTTTACGCTAGAATAGCCATACATTTGAAAACATTCTACAATATTTTTTTCCATTTTTTAACTATCCGTAGACTGAACTTCACAAATTTTCTGTCCATCGGGTACATGCATCAACTAACAATAGACATGTGCGATCAGCGAAATGATAGAATGAACTCTATGAAATGGTGAATCTGTTTGGTCCCAATGTACGTATTTATTTCTCGGATGATTGTGTGAAGCGCCTGATACTGTTGACAGTTAAAAAATTATCTTTCCAAGTTCTATTGGGTTCGTTAACAGGGTACCGAAATCTGGTCGTATTTTAATTGGTCCGGAAAATGTTCCGGTACACCATAATTAAGGTTATCTATGGGTTCCGAATATATCTCTCTGCTCTACACGGTACGATTTTAAGTTGCGTTCTAAATAGGTCCGCAAGTAGGTTTTATAATGGAATGACACACACCGGGGTTGTAGAAAGGTAGCGCAAGGAATCAATGACAATTCTCTAATTCCATCATGCGACATGATTATAAACCCCCATTGTTAAAGTATTAAAGCAATGTGTAAATATGATTGAAGATGAAATATGGAAAATGGGTGTTATTCTCCCCAGAGCATAAGCAGAGACTAGTGCAAGAGGAAACACTGTCAGTATCTTCGGTATTATTTACATGGAAATTCCGATCTATAGCATTATTACACAACAAAAGATAACTTGAAATTCACCTTCACACTGACAGAAGCAGTACAAAAACAGGAGGTCGCACTTGGTCTATAACGTACCGTTCATAGCACTCTACAGAATGTGATATTTCGCTCAAAAAACATGGGAACGATGAGTGACTGATGAGCTTGAACGTCCATCTAACGAATGCACTTAGTGGTTCGTACTCAAAATTCATCCTTACGAAATCTGATGGAGTTTCCAGACCGAAGCGACAAGCGAGAGGCAACACGTGTCGCTTTACGACTTCAGAAACAGAACGCAGGCTTGTGGGGCCTGTTATGCCGCTACAGTTAGATCGTTTCCAAGCGGCATATGTTGCGTGTCGCTGGTCGCTTCGGTGTTAGTTAAAGCTCTTTTAGACTGAATGAACTCGTGTCGCTTGCTGTTTACGTGTGAATTCTCCGGATCGCGTGTTGCTTGCTGCCTGCTGCTGCGCTCTGAAATCTCCCTTAGTCATTGGTTTATTCGTCATGTTATTCGATAATTGCTGCCAGTTAAAACGCCAATGACGGCTGAATCCAATTGATTATAATTTTTGACTACTTTTCTCACGCTGTTTTGGAAGAGGATCATGTTTATACTATATGTTTGCATCTCCTCAACCAGCAGCTGGATTAGTCTTTCATGCTCACGAGTGGATAACTGTTTTCCGTCAGGCCCATAATGATATTCAATACCCAAAATGTACTAATCACACATTTTATGAACGTGCATACTGCGACAGCTTCGTCAACTGACAGACCGGAATTGAATCTTTTTATAACATCTATCTTAACAATATCTCATTCCAGTATTTCGGTACCATTCCGGAAACAATCAATTTAAAACCTATTTAATGGAACCTTTTTGAACCCTTTTAAAACGGCGAGCAAAATTTCGTTTCACAGCCTAATTGATATACTTTCAAGAAAAATCGACTCCTTAAGGAGCAAAACTAATTTACGCTTGCTGATTTTCTATTGCCGACAGGAATCGAATTCATTTATAGTTCCCGGGTATTTAACAACCCTGGTCGCAACATGTCCTTAGGTGTCAAGCACTTCAGATGATGTTTCGTGTTACATAAAGAGCAATTCAAATACTGTTGTCTTGGAACTCTCATTGCTACAGGCACAAACATGAGTTTTATCTCCTTATGCCATACACTTCTTTTTAAGTAGGCATATTAAGTAGTATTAATTACTTGTGTAATTAATACTATTTTATGGAGCTTGGATCATTTAAAACATCCGTGTTCTCTACATTCTTTACGTAAAGTTCTAATTTTTTGTGTGTTTACTCTTTTATGGAATATAATGTTATCAAATCCAATGACTCAAATTTGCTGAGGAATAAGAATAGCCAAAATGTTACTTTTAATTGTATATAAATATTTATTCTTAAAAGTAATTACATTAGCATTGTACCTATATCCTACATTACAAGAAAACCTAAGCATGTAAAATCAACTTTAACGTTTTAGAAAATTCAATATTACAATATGTGTAACATCATAATTAAAAAACTGAATAACATAATGAATTCGTATTTCATGATATTTCAATTTCATTATAACTGTGTGAATCTACTAGAAAATTAATTACTCACCAACTTTAGGACAGCGACATTTTATTTTTCAAGAAGAGCCAGAAAATTTATTACAATGTCAGTTCTTGTATGATGTTTGAAAAATACCTTAAATAATGCTATACAAAGGACTCATTTTTGGTAACAACATATTAAAATAAGTAATGCACCTTGAACTGTCGCTAATTTCATTTGACTTAAGTTAACGTCCATGATCACAACGGAGAAAAGTAACATATCTTCATATGCATAAATGATCAGAACGTGGCGGAGATAAAGTGAAATATTCTATTTGTTTTATGTGTGCCTATTTTGTACTCAGATCGTATCCATAACGCGCTGCATTTTCTGAAAAAGAAAAGAAACGAGAAAATTTATTTAAGAATCTCTCTGACTTACGGACATGCATATACATAACATCTACATAGAAACACATATACACAGTGTACGAATTAAACTTTATGTTTTGGGTGGATGCACATTCACTGATGTATTTGTGATTTGAAATCGTTTTGGGGGTTATGCAAATTTGTATATGTTACCAGTTATTTAACTAAACTACTAATGTCTTGCAGTTCTAAGTACTTTCGAAAAGTATGGTAACATTACATGTAATTTAGAGACAGTATATTTATGACTTAAGAAAACTCATACACAAAAGAGCTATTGAACTAACATTTAAAACACTTCACCAAATTATATTGCCTGTTTGAGGCGAATGAAGCTCTCGAAAACAACACTAATTACAACGTAAAGTTTAAATCACCAACCCTGAGACCTTCTGTAAACAAACCGTCTCACCTATTCGATGTATCACTCCACGTCAGCTGATTCATGACCGCCGACTACCGCAATCATCTACTGTTACACGCATAGAACTCGCCATGTTGAAAGTGGCACTACTTCCTTGCTGTTCACATGATTATTTTTAGAAAATAACCAATATTATAAAATATCATTATGTACACAAATCTCTAAGCTCGTTCAAAGTTACAATACATATTCCTACAAAATGTTCACACTTATCTTGCCTTGCCATATCACCAAGTTATTTTACGAAGTGCACTATACTTGGCGGAACAAAAATCGTTATTAGGATGCTTGTCAAAGTTTCCAACCGCAATAAATTTACGAACTTTCTTTGTCTTCTTTTGATCATCATCATCAATATATTTATTGGACTCACAACATTGCATATGGCTGTTTATGCCCATTATATATATTATTTAAATAAGATACAATTTACATAAAATCTACAAATAAATTTCAAATACACTCCTATCTATATGAAACCTTAGAAATATACATTACCATTTTATATAATTTTGTCTAAAAAAATGCAAGTAAAATATATTCAATTCGCATGAAAGAAAGAAGCCAAATTTATGGTAAATGATTACTGGTGCAAAGAGTTAACCATAAAGGTGAAGAAATAAGTAAAAAAAGATTGAGCATGGGGTTTAAAGTGAGACGTCATTTGCGGCATCGTATCCCATACTACAAATTAGCCGTTGTTTTACCTTACGTAATGAATCCTGTAACAACGCTGGATTTTCGTGTTGATTATTTTACTTCTATGAATTTGCAATGCTTTCTGCATGCACGTGGTTTTGTTTACAGAAGGTCTCAGGGTTGGTGATTTGAACTTTAGTTTATTTTATTTAACAATGGACCGACCAACGGCGCTTGTCTGGGAGCTTTTTTGAAAACACCTCTGACGCTATGTAAGGTGCAATTGTTTTAATGGTTTAATAACTGTTTATCCTAAAGAGCTTTTAGTGGTGCTTGTTTTGTTAAGAAATAGGTCTCTATGCCTTAAGTTCATTATCTTTGGGAAGGGAGAGATACAACATCGCTAGCAGGAATTTTTTCTCCTGTCGAGGATAAAAATTTTGTGAAGGGAAACACCCCGGCATCTCCGCAAGTTAATTCGCACACCCCATGAAATACGTGAAAATCAATAAAACCAAGTATTATTGTACTTAAAATTATTAAAATATCAGCATTACATAGCAAATGACAAAATTATTTCTGAAAAAAGAAAATCGTGTTTCTAGTATTTCATCGCTGATAAGTCTACACAAAGGAAAAGAGGAGAGAGGGAACGAAAGGTGTGAGAAGAAATAGATAGATATGGAGCAAGAAAGAGAAGAGAGGAGAAAAACGAGATGGGCTGACTGACTGACTGAGTTGATGTTTTAAGTCCACTTTATGCACAGTAAGGCTAACCGGGACTAGATCTACAGTTTAAAGTGGGATCCGAATCATTATGTGCCTCCACCGGGTAAAAAACGAGATGGGAAGAGTGGAGACGGGAAGAGAGGAGACGGGAAGAGGATAGTAGAGAACAGAGTAAAAGAGAGAAATGAGAAGAACGAAGAGAAGAGGAGAAGAGTGCAGTGCAGTCGAAAATCGAGTACAGAAGAGGATATAAAAGGAGTGGAGAAGAGTGGGATGGATACAAAAGGCGAGAACAGGAAGGGAAGTGATACGAGGAGGTTTTGTAACTTACGATCATCAGGTTGACAATTCTTAACGGAAGCCACTACCCTATAAGTTTTCGATCCCGAAAGTACGTAGAAGGATCTGATCAATGTGAAGTGTAGATGCAACTCGCCTCCTACTTGTAATATGCAAAAAATTACTTCATTGGAACAAAGAAAACGAACGTGGTATGAATAGGCGCAAACATTTAATGGACAATTTAATATGATGACAACAATTCATTCGACATATACATATCCAAATATAGCTGTGTAATATATTTGAAGAAAGGTATGAACAGGACAAACAGTGTGGTACTATTTTTGAGACACAATCGATCTTAAAAGTATGTCATAGTCCCAAATTTCAGAATGTTATACAGAGTTATTGAAAATTATTGTATTTGTTTCAGTATTCTTTCTGAGCTGATCATGAAACATTTGGAATTTATAACCACATCAATTGAGAAGCACTCTTAAATTTCTTTCGAAATAGGTAGTGTCTGGAACTCTCGCATTTGACCGCTAGGAGGCTGAATTTAGAAGATGGGTGGTCACTGCTTTAAATTACTTTTTGTTCTTGGGTTTCACGATAGTCAGTTAATTCCGTTTTCATAATTTTTCAGGTTTCACCCCATCCCCGTGCAAGGGTAAAAACAACCTGCATCTTTACCTCACATGCTATACAATATTTTTAATACAATTCATAATTTGATATAATATCGTTTGATATGGCCAAAACTTCTGAAAGTAAGTTCTCTGTGTAAGACACCGGAGTTTTCCTGGTATAGTCTCACCTATTTTTTTTATAAATCATCATCAACGGTATTAACCTGTGGAAGTAAACAGAGAAAATATACCTCGTTAATGAATATTTGAGAGCATGCTGCAATTATTGTCGTCGGGATAGAGAATTTAATTCCTCGTTTATCAACAATTTAATTATAATTTCTCTACAAACTTTCATAACCTTATTACTTCTTATTAAATGTTCTAAGTATATCTTGTAAACATAATTTCATGAATTCATAATATTTCCACCAATAAAGGAATGATACTGGAAATATGATATCTGGTTGTTATTTCTGAATAATCTTCTGAATAAATATATGACTTATAAGTATTAAATAAAAAATAAACATATATGAATATAAATCGGAATGAACAACACCTTTTAATGCCTCCTCCGATTCGACCATTAGATCCAGAAGCCAATCATTGCTGAATCCTGGATCGGATCCTCCGTACTCCTCGGGCAGGATGTCTGCTGGCTCAATGTGCTTCTTCAAGGCGCCCAGCTCTGATCCATGGATGAATAACTGCAAGAAATTAAATCCGTTGATCATACGAAAACAATGACAACCAGAGGTCAAGTTATCAACCACATTGGTGTGTGCTTCATTTGCAATGTCAAGATTAAGAGGAGAAAAAAACAACGTAAGCAGGTGATACATTACTCAATGAATCATAAGATCTCATTGAATGTTACCACTTAGTGGAGGTACGAATTTTGTAAGAATTCTGTAAGAATTTTGAGGCCAGATAATTGTACTTTTCTGATGACTGCCACAGATATCAAGAAATATTTGAGAGTAGCTAACGAGAATCTCTGGAAGTTGCTACAAGCATTTCCCGAATATCAATTAATGGAATTCCTGCATTCTTAGATTTATTACTCAAAGAGACTTCGGTAAAATACTCTCCTTAGGCCTTATGTTAGCTATTGAAAAATGTGTCGGAGTGGGAAAAATAGATTTCTTGTAAAATCTCCCATGTTAGAACAATTCCCTAGACTTCACTGAAAAAAATATATATTTCACAAAATGTTTATGGAACTTCCTTTCCGAGGTCATGTCGATGTAGATGTAAAGTAATGAAGTAAATATGCACGATAATAGTGGCAGACGCAGAGTATAAATAATAAAAACTTTCACATTTATTACGTTGTTTAGCAAGGTCGTTGGTCAATTCAGGGGAGATTGTCAATACTATGAAACCTAAAACTGACGGTCATTTGTTCTTGTATTGAATTGACTTCCTTTTTTAAGTTTACTTTATTCACAAAAAGGCTAATCGGGACTGGACCTACAGTTTAAAGTGGAAACCGAACCACTGTGCCACGTGCCTTTTGATTACAAGGAGATGACGTTGCTACTCACCCATTTTTGTAAGATACTAGCTGATTGCCCGATTCCGTGCTCGTGGCGAACGTGCTCGTGGCGAACGTGCTCGTAGCGAACACGTGCTCTTAGCGAACACCGGAAGGGAAGGATTTGCAGGTGCGTGCTGTTAGCGAACACCCAAACGTGGCCTGTCTTGTTTGTCCTTGAAAGTGGTCAACATGCAAGTGTTGCCAGTGATACCTTATAATCATTTTCTGTTTGAAATGAGCTAAATGAAGGATCCTCAACAATTTAGGTTAACTACATGAAAGTTTTTGTTAAAATATTGATATATTTCATCTTCCTTAAAATCAAATTTTACGTAGGAAATGTAATGTTTCTCAACCTAGGTTACTTTTTGTACAAAGGACAACTTCCTAAGACATTTGTAAATGTTATTATCAATTTTTAGTTGTTCCAAAGCTGTTTTTATCCGGGTGTCGGTGTTCATGTAAGTCTTCTTCCTTTTACCGCTAGAGACTCCCAAGTTCTACCTGCCTAATTTGGAACATGGCAAGTATCGCTTCCACTTTCAGTTTGATTAATAAGTGGAATATATTCGGAGTTTTCATCCTGATAGTGGCATTGAGACGATGGTGCAAACCTGAAATGGCAAATACCCAATTAAACTGTTAGCTATATATTTTTAATATAAGTGTGCGCAGGTTAGAACAATAATGTCATGGATAAAAATGAATTGAAATTAGAACCGAACGTAACCTAACCTTAAACTTTTAACCTTTCCTTAAGTAAAACTACGTCTTTTGTCTTCAGTAACCCCTTACACTTCATTTTCTTCATTTTCTTCTCTTTCTCCACGAAAGTTGGCTTATCACTGGGAACACTTGCATGATGACCAGTTTCAAGGACAAATGAGACAGGACAAGTTTTCGTGTTCGCTAACAGCACGCACCTGCAAATCCTTCCTTAACTGTGTTCGATATGAGCACGTTCGCTAACTGCACGGCACCGATTGTCCGGCGTTGCCCGGGTATTTATTTATCTTAATGTTTTATTAGACAGGAATATAATGAATTTGTAACTGTAGTGTAAAACGAACTTGGAGTTGAACTGCATTGGGTGTGTTCCTATTCATCTCAGCGGCCCCGAAAACTATGGATTCCACACTAATATCGGTCATTTTTATGCCACCCCCTTCCCACCACCACTCCTAGGGGTGTCAGGGGTGTCTTGGAGTTGAATGGCATTGAGAGTGTCATTATTTATTTCAGCGGCCCCGAAAACTATTGATTCCACACACATATCGGTCGTTCTACATGTCACCCCTTCCCACCCTCACCCCTTGGGGTGCGAGGAGTGTCTTGGAGTTGAACAGCTTTGGAAATGCCACTATTCATTTTACCGACCCCGAAAACTATTGATTCCACACACATATCGGTCGTTCTACATGTCACCCCTTCCCACCCTCACCCCTTGGGGTGCGAGGAGTGTCTTGGAGTTGAACAGCTTTGGAAATGTCACTATTCATTTTACCGACCCCGAAAACTATTGATTCCACACACATATCGGTCGTTTTACATATCACCACTTCCCACCCCTTACCCCTACGGGTGCCAGAGGTCTCTTGGAGTTGAACGGCATTGGGAGTGTCACCATTCATCTTAGCGACCCCGAAAACTATGGATTCCACACAAATATCGGTTGTTTTCGATTATTTTACATGCCACCCCCTTCCCACTCCCACCACTGGGGGGGGGGGCAGGGGTGTCTTGGAGTTGAACGGCATTGGGAATGTCACTATTCATCTCAGCAACGCCGACAACTATGGATTCCACACTAATATGTGTCGTTTTCGAATATTTGTAAATGTCACCCTCTTCCCACCTCCACCCCTAGGGGTGCCAGGTGTGTGTTACCGGCACAGCATTTCTTTCCAGATTGTAAGTCATACGTGTACCAAGTTTGGTCATCGTGAATGTCACCAATTAGCTTAGAGACTCCGAAAACTATGGATTCGACACTAATCTAGGTCATTTGTGGCATTTTATTTTTCACCCCCTCTCACCCCATCCCAACAGGTGATGAACTTGGAGTTGAACGGCATTCGGAGTGTCACTATTCATCTTAGCGACCCCGAAAACTATGTATTCCACACTAATATCGGTTGTTTTCGATTATTTTTACATGTCACCCCCTCCTACGCCCATCCCTTGCGGTGCCAGGGGTGTCTTGCCCCCAGTATTTCTTTCGAGGTTGCAAGTGATACGCGTACCAAGTTTGGTTGAAATCGCTCCAGGCGTTCGAGAGTTATGCCGGAACAAACACACATACACACATACACACATACATACACACGTACATCCATTTTTATACAGGGTGTTGCAAAATACCTGTTACAACGCTTGGGAGGTGATTCGACAAGTAAAATCAAGGAAAAAATGCCATGTGAAAAAATGTCGAAATCGGCACCGTTTTCGAGTGACAGGCGTGCGAAAATCGCCTCACACCATGTTTATAGCATAATAACTCAAGAAGGAAGAAATATATCAATGTCGGAATAAAATAATACAAACAAAATCGTACCTGGCGAATAAAATGGTGCATCAATTGAGGCCCAGTGTAAATTGCGCAAGGGGACTCTCAAAGAAAGTGGGGAATCCCCTGATGGAAAATACAAGAAATTTACTACTATCTTCTACATAATGTTGAGATCGGAATGTAGCCAGTAAAAAATGGCGACGTATGTCCACATGTCCCACTACTGCTGGGACAACGTCCCACACTCGGGAAATAGGAAATTCACTCGAAAATGACGCTATGCCGTCAAATTACGCACAGATTGATTTCAGCTAATTGATACAGAATGCCCCACTAGAGGCGCTGGGAGAGTAGGTCCCCTGTCACGTATTAGTGTTGGTGGATACTACGTAGAGAGTGTAGTCTACCGTTGTTTTTCCTCTTTTGTTCTGCGTCTCGCAGCGTGGAGTTTAGTCTGGCGTGTGTGTATGGTTGAATTGCGCCAAGGAATAGTGTACGTAGAGTACGTATTCTCGTGTTCTTTCTCGGTTTGCAAAAACTGCGTGGACACCTGTGTGACATTACGTGGGTGCTAATCACGGTAGTTGTGATCCGTCACTCGAAGGGAAAGTGCCCCTGTTGATGGGCAGTTCTCGAACAGGACACTGGTGGAGTGCTCTACCCACGAGCTTGCTGGTATGCATCTCGTTTATGGAGAGGCAAACCGAAACAGCCGTGAAGCACGGCGTTCGTATCACGAACGTTTTCCCAATAGGCGGTTACCAGCACATGCACTCTTTCAAAGACTTGATGCTCGACTGCGTGAAACTGGATCTCTACTGCCCCGTAGGTGGGATTGTGGAAGACCCCGCACTGTGCGCACTGTACAATTTGAAGAGGACGTGTTGGACGCGATACGAGACCGTCCTGACACCAGCACACGTGTCATTGCTCGTACTCAACAAACCCACCATAGCAATGTGTTCCGCGTTCTTCGAGAGGAGGGATTGCACCCATACAAATTGCATAAGGTGCACCACATACTGCCCACGGACTTTCCCCTACGCATGGATTTCTGCCAATGGTACGTGCAACAAACTCTTTCGATTCCAGAGTTCCCAACAATAGTTTTGTGGACCGATGAGGCAATGTTCACCAGGGACGGCATGTTCAATAGCCACAACAGCCACGTCTGGGATATGGACAATCCGCATGCAATCATTGTGCGCCATCATCAACATAGGTTCGCAGTGAATGTGTGGTGTGGCGTAGTAGGTGACCACTTGATAGGCCCGTACATTTTGCCATCTACTTTGTGTGGTGGGAATTATCGGGTGTTTCTACATGACGTATTACCTGAACTTTTGGAAAACGTGCCACTGGCAGGTAGACAACGTATCTGGTTTCAACACGACGGCGCCCCCGCACATTTCGACCGGGGAGCCAGAGCCTTACTCAACGATATTTTCGGCGATCGTTGGATTGGCAGGGGTGGACCTTTACCGTGGCCACCTCGTTCCCCCGACCTCACACCACTGGATTTCTTTGTGTGGGGAGAAATGAAAAGGCTCGTGTATGAAACCCCTGTGGAAAGTGCTGAGGATCTCGTTGCTCGTGTTAGTGCCGCTGCTGGGACAATTGGTGACATGCCAGAGGTATTTGCACGTACCAGACAATCAGTGCTTCGCCGATGCCATCTTTGTCTTGAAGTCAATGGCGGACATTTTCAACAACGTCTCTGAGTATACCGGTGTTTGTGTGAGCCCCTATCAGCACCACATAGTGTCCTTTAGTGAAAGGTACGAGTGAAGATGCTGGATATCGCTGTACTTCATACCGTCGATCAGCATGTGCGGAGGTTGTGCGCTTCTCAGTGGAATCCCTTCCAGATGTGCTGTGCCTGGAAATGTTACATGCCATTGTGTGCGTTTTCTCGCCATTCTCCGTCTTCATTCCTTCGAGGATTACCCACTTTCTTTGGGGAGCTCTCTTGTAGTATATGTACAGCCTAACGACATGTGGCCATTGTTTAACTTTTGTTTTTCGTACTGCAAAGTAGTGTGTCAACATTAAGGGATTGAAAACGTTTTTTTATGATTTTCCCGTATTTTTTTCCATTTGGGATGGTGTCCCAGCAGTAGTGAGACATGCGACAAATTGGTTTCTTTTCTTCTTCGTACCGCAATGTGAACCGTGTACAACAGGAGATTTGCAGTTATTTTCCTATTTCCCGGGTGTGGGACGGTGTCCCAGCAGTAGTGGGGCATGTGGACATACGTCGCCATTTTTTACTGGCTACATTCCGATCTCAACATTATGTAGAAGATAGTAGTAAATTTCTTGTATTTTCCATCAGGGGATTCCCCACTTTCTTTGAGAGTCCCCTTGCGCAATTTACACTGGGCCTCAATTGATGCACCATTGTATTCGCCAGGTACGATTTTGTTTGTATTATTTTATTCCGACATTGATATATTTCTTCCTTCTTGAGTTATTATGCTATAAACATGGTGTGAGGCGATTTTCGCACGCCTGTCACTCGAAAACGGTGCCGATTTCGACATTTTTTCACATGGCATTTTTTCCTTGTTTTTACTTGTCGAATCACCTCCCAAGCGTTGTAACAGGTATTTTGCAACACCCTGTATATTAGATACCCTTTATCCGTAGTATCCCCTGTTTTTCACTATTTTCTCAATTATCTAATTTATTTACTATCTCTATGTTCTATGTAATCTGAATGGCACAAACACAAACATCCATGTCCGAACCTGTATTCAAACCCACGATCCCTAATATTGTAGCGCGCTGTGCTAACCAGTCCGCCACATAGGTTGACTACGATCGTGGAGGCCGATTTGTTGCTCTTCAAATAGCGAATGATATATATCTCGACGATGAGGATGCGTGATGAATAAATGATGAAGGGACGCCTGCAATGAACACCCATGCACAGGTCGGGTCTCGAGCCCGTGAACTTCGGCGGTGATATTAAAATATTGTAAATGAAGAGAAAGTTACTATATTTGAAATACGAGATGCACACCAAAAGTACGTGCCGTTTTGTTCTGAAGTCAACATTTCTTCTCTTTTCAGGGAAATAACTATGGCATCGGAGACTTCCATCCTTCGTCTTCAAGCAATGTGAGTTTTGTGTGCTAGGTGGCAGTAGTTGAGTGACAGTGCCTGAAGGAGTAAGACGTGTTTCTGATACTGCCTTGGGAAATGGAATTTGCACTTGAAGAGCAACGGGTAATTGTGAAATTCCTTACCGCAGCTGGACGTTGTGCAGCCGATATTCATCGCCAACTGGAGGCCGTGTGTGGTGATAGTGCTCTTGCAGAAAACACTGTTAGGAAGTGGGTGCATGAGTTCAAAGATGGACGAACGAGTGTGAAAAACGAGCAGAGGTCTGGACGTCCGAAAACAGCATCAACTGATGCTAACATTGACCGTGTTGAACATTTTATCATGGAAGATAGGCGTGTCACCATGCAGGAGATTTGTGATACCCTGGGGCTAACAATGGGTACAGTAGAACGAATGATCACGAAAGATTTGTGCCTAAAGAAAGTTTCCTCTCGCTGGGTTCCACGATTGCTTAGTGACGATCAAAAAGATGCTCGCGTTCGATCCAGTGTTGCAAATTTGACACGATTCAGAAGGGAGGGACACAATTTTTTGGACAGTATTGTGACAATGGATGAAACACAAATTCCATTATTGAATCCAGAAACAAAAAGACAGTGGATGCAGTGGAAACACACGGATTCACCACCCCCGAAAAAATTTCGTCAGGTTGCATCAAATGACAAAGTGCTATACGCAATCTTCTGGGATTCCCAGGGAGTGATATTGTCTCATCCAGTTCCCAAAGGTCATACAATTACGGGCGAGTATTTTCGTAAACTTTTGGATACAGAATTTTTGCCGAAATTGACTATGAAACGACCACAAATGGCTAATGGCAATTTCATTCTCCACATGGACAATGCACCGCCACATCGTGCTAATGTTGTGACCTCATTCTTGGCTGACCACGGTATTGAACTTCTGACACATCCACCATACTCACCAGATTTAGCCCCGAGTGACTTCTGGTTGTTCCCAAACCTCAAGAATTCTCTTCGTGGACGCCATTTTGCCAATAGATCATCCCTGGGAAGTGCTGTTTTCCAGTATCTAAAACATACCTCCAAATATGACTATGCCACATGCTACACAAAATGAACTGAGCGATGGCAACTATGTATCAATAAAGAGGGAGAGTTTGTTGAAAAATAAACACAGGTTATTTCATTGTATTTCATTTTTCTTGAAAATTAGAACGAAACGGCACGTACTTTTGGTGTACACCTCGTAAACATCACAAGGAAGGTTTTAATATAGCGGATTTAGAAAAGAATATTCCTATGTTACGCACACTCCCCATGTTGTAAAACTCTCTCCAAACTTCTGTCGAGAATAAATTTTCTATGTGCAGGGAACTAAACACCCAGCAATTTCAGGAAAATAGTAACGGATCTTGGCCCTTGAAGGGTTCTTGCTTTAAGAATTGTATGTAGAATATTTGAATGTCTCTACTCAGAATACCTTGAATGGCACAATGCACGCATATTCGTCTTCAACTACACCAAATCTTTGCATGGTACGCTGCCAGGTGCTCATATCACGAGGGTATTCTCAAAAACTTGTTTTGCTTTATGGAAATGTATGAAATCTGTGAGATCTGGTGTTTGTGCCTTTGCATCATAGGACTATACTCTGCTTCGAGTTATGAAATGTAAAAGCAAACAGATGTGAATGAACTGTGTAAGGCACTGCTTTGAGTTAGATATTAATTAAAATGCTTTTATTGGATATTGTTATTGGTCTTACTCGTACTATTTACCTTCAATTATAATGTTCCGTTAAATGTCAAGCTAAGCTGTTTTGAAACATTTTTATCATATTCGTAGCAAAGTAATGTCCTTTACCACAAACATAATCTCTGGATATTAATGCATCTGTATGTCAGCCTCAGAGATATTATCTTTAATTCTAGACAAACGTTGGATGACTAAAAAACTTTTTAAAGTTATTATACAATATTTGGAGCCTCAACTATGACATACACACATACACACCTTTCTGACTATAAACTCACCTTCTCCAGCTTTTCCTTCGATAAAAATGGTGTAATGAGCCGAAGCGCAGTGTAGAAATAGAAAGGCGTATTCACTACATGGACAGCTCTGATATGGACGGGATATGTGTTCTAAAATGAATGAAATATATATTAATCTGCACAATTGTCTATTTAGGTAACATTGCATTTGAGCATTATTATTATAATTAACAAGACGTAAAACCTTAAATTATAGACTGGAACATACGAGACAGAAGTATTCTATACTCAATTCTATTGCTTCACGAATTGCTGCAGTTCCGTCATAGACCAGAACAAACAGAAAATATATGAATAAATTAAGCAAAGCCATATTTTTATTGAGATGGTCAAAATGTTATTCAGTTTACGCGCTAAAAGTATACAAAATTCTACTTGAACTTATGTGTAAATATGCTTCCCCTTCCCACATGTGAGATAAATAATTATTTTAGTGAATGAAGCAAAGGCAATTACAGAAATTATACAGGGTGTTTCCGTGACCATGTTACAAACTTTCAGGGTCGATGGAAGTGAACAAAAGCATCAATATGAGATAAGTAAACTCTGTTCGGAAACGTCTCGTTCAAGTTTCAATCATCGGCTATAAAGGCATAATATATATTTTTTCTATCATTCGCATGTGCCTAACGTTACATAAATGTATTATGTGTAACCAACGTTCCCTAAGAACACCATAACATGATAACCTTGCTCCAATAGCAAATTATATGATGGGACTATACATATGAAAATGATTTGTAGAAACAGAAACTTTCATGTTGCAACGCCACCGTCAGTTTGAATTTATCCAAATTTAGTTTATTCAAAGATAGTATAACATGTTAATCATACCCATATAAGCAATTGGAAAAAGAAAGAAGAAACTTTATTGCCTACCGTATTATTTTCTTTGTATTGGACGTTGTACAAATTTAAATCTCTGTTATACAGGGTGTCCCATGTAACTTGACAAATCGAAATATCGCGATAAATATGCATCGAACGAAAAAAATGTTCTATATGAAAGTATGATAGTATTGTGGGGGCAAGTCACCTATGCTACAATGAACCCACCCAGCCACCCCGGGTTGGGGATGGAGCAGGGGACAACCTTGAAATGTTAAAAGGGAACCTCTATTTCTTATTGCAGATACGAATTCAACGTCTGAAAATACATAGGTCATGTACGACTCATTTTGTTCCATTCGTGATAGATAACGCGCTACGTGTTGGTTGTGTCTCGCAAATGCAGTGGCTGGCAAGTGTGTGAGAAGGGATACTGTGGCCTAGAAGCATTGTTTGGTTTGGTTTGATTTGGTGTTTTAAGTCCACTTTATGCACAGTAAGGCTAATCGGGACTGGACCTACAGTTTAAAGTGGGATCCGAACCACTATGTGCCTCCACCGGGTATCGAACCCGGGACCCCTTGATTACAAGGCAACGACGCTACCACTGCGCCATCGGGGAGGCCCTAGAAGCATTGTGTTCGCGCTCTGAGTAGTCAGTGATTGTATGGTCAGTGCAGTGTGACCGCAAGGAGTCGAACGACATAGTTAAATGGGGTATTCAACATCGTAGATTATCAGTCTCCCCGATGGCGCAGTGGTAGCGTCGTCGCCTTGTAATTAAGGGATCCAAGGTTCGATACCCGGTGGAGACAGAAGTGGTTCGGATCCCACTTTAAACTGTAGGTCCATTCCCGATTAGCCTTACTGTGCATAAAGTGGACATAAAACACCAAATCAATCAATCATCTATCCGTAGAGGAAAACATTGATATGATCCTTTTTTATGGTGAATGCAGAAGGACCATCAACGATGTTGTGAACCTTTATGCGGAACGTTTTCCTGACAGGCTACGAGCTTGTTCTTCGTTTGTTCGAGTTGCCAAACAGTTTCATGCCCAAGGAAGTGTAAAACCTAGAAAAAATAGGATTCGTAGAGCTACTGCCACTGGAGAGCATAATCAAGTTGCAGTCCTAGCCACGGTGGTTCATAATGCCCAGGCGAGTACACGAGTAATATCATCGTAGTCAGGAATTTCTCGCAATAGTGTTTGGAGAATATTGAAACGTCACAAGTTTCATCCCTATCACTTGACTATGCATCAGGAACTTCCTGGCGACGATTTTCACAATCGAGTGGTGTCTTGTGAATGGGCACGTGAACAAATACTAGTCTACCAGCAGTTCATTCCTAGAGTACTTTTATCCGACGAGTCAACCTTCACAAACCACGGCCAGCTTAATCGTCACAACATGCATTTTTAGAGTGTGGGGAACCCACATTGGTTGCGTGAAGTTGAACGTCAACGTCCCTGGTCGGTTAACGTGTGGTGTGGAATCATGGGCGACAAACTGATTGGTCTCTATGTTATTGACGGTACTTTGGACGGGCACAAATATCGAACGTTTATGCATGAGGAATTACCGACATTGCTTGACGACGTAACCTTTGCACTGCGACATCACATGTGGTTCCAACATGACGGGTGTTCAGCACACAATACAATAGTAGCACGGAAGGAATTAAACCGCATGTACAATGATCGTTGGAACGGTAGAGACGGTACGGTACAATAGCCTGCTAGATCGCCAGACCTTACGTCGCCGGATATCTTTTTGTAGGGATATATAAAATGTCGTGTTTATGAAGATGTGCCAACAACCCGCTCAAACATGATCAAATGAATAAAAAATACTTGCGCACAGATTGATGCAGATACACTTTCGTGTCTTCGTCGCCTTGTAATGAAGGGGTCCCAAGTTTAATACCCGGTGGAGGCACATAGAGGTTCGATCCCACTTTCAACTGTGGGTCCAGTCCCGATTAGCCTTACTGTGCATAAGGTGGAATTAAAACAACTCAATCAATCAAGCAGATAGACTTCTGCATTATGTTTAATGATTTGAACTAAGGATCAACAAATGCATTGAATTTCGAGGACATCATTTCGAGCATTGCATGGAAAAATTGCATCTAGCACTCCGATGGTGAGAGGCGAGGGGACTCACCCAAAACAAGCACTCCGATGGTGAGAGGCGAACGGACAGCGCTGTTTATATATCACAAATGGAACAATATGTGTCGGACAAAACCTACGTATTTTCGTACGTCGAATTCGAATCTGCAATAATAAATAAGAGTTCCTTTCTAACATTTCAAGGTTGCCCCCTGTCCACCCCCGGGGATGGCGGGGTTGTTTCACTGTAGAGTACTTGACTTGCCCCCACAATACTATTATACTTTCATATGAAACATTTTTTCGTTCGATGCATATTTCTCACGATATTTCGATTTGTCAAGTTACATAGGACTGTATATTCGACTTGTCTAATTATTCCATTTTATTTCTGAAACCAAATATTACTCATTTACTTCAACTGTGTTATAATAAGTAAAAATCTTACCAGCAAAACTTGGCAGAGTACTTTCACGAATTTTAAAGTCACATTTTTCATGTGGGACAAATTCAAATCGGCACAGTCTAGGACAATACACACTCCACCAATCTGGAAGGTTTGATCAAACAGCAGGCAGTCACTAGCAGTGAACATCGATCTCCACATTTGATCTGCATTATACTTTGAAAAGTCATACTTTCCTGAAACAATGTTTAAAGGAATATGTTTTAATTTCAAATAACATACATGTTATATCTGTCCATGATATTACATTTTAATTTATTATCACTTTTTTTCAGAAGGCAAGAACTGTCATTAATAGATTGAATTCATTTGATAATTTTAATGACCAGGCTAGGATTTATATGTAAATACATACCTTTAGTTTGACGAATTACTACTGAAATTTTGTAACATTTTTACAAATAATTTAAGACACATTTTATTGTCAATGTTTTTATATATTTCTTCTTCTAATACATAAGTTTACATATTTAAGTAAACGTACTTAATGTTACATATTTAAACAGGTTTATTTCATATATTGTTTATATTTCATAATTTTGTAATTGTTCAAAAGAAATATATATATATATATATATATATATATATATATATATATATATATATATTAACGAATTTAATTATTTATCATAAATACAGTGTAAATCTATAAATACATATAATATGCTTGAGAAATGTACATAGGTTACACAGTGATAATAAGTTTAAAAACTATATATATCGAATATTTAACCAGAATTTCCCATATTATTTACTTTATGGTTGTTACAATTAAATGTATTATAATTTTTGTGGATCAGTACCAAACCAGAGGTAAATAATGTCATTACCCTAACTGAAAATGAAGCTGTGAATGCCTGAGGCATTATAATTTCTGTAACATACCATCCACGAGGTTACAACTGCGCTTAGCCTGTGTAAAAAGCATTGTCTAATTTAAGTTCACAGAAAGTTGAAATTGGTCATGTTCCTTTTGCGTTCTTAATATGTAGGTAAAACTACTGTTCGGGTCAAAACAAACTTTCAAACTCAGAACGAGACAAGCCACAGACCTTACAGCCTTGCGAAATCCATGCCCAGATTTTCGTTGGGCTATTGGAAATCATTCCTAATTATCAGTTTGCCATTGTTCTGTGATTAAACACTAATAGAACCGAACCTGTCACTGTGATGTTATTGATAGTATAATGTTGACCATGTTAATTTTACTCCACAGCTTCCGCTTTCCGGGACCTTTAATAAATATGGTCGCTCTGCATTTCTAGAAATTGTTAAACTTTTATCCCAACTTCTAAAGATGCTTCAAAGGATTGCTACTATATGTACGATCAGCGGTCAGTTTGAGGTGTACAATTTTTTAGGCTTGCATTTGTAAACTATAGCGTATTAAATGTGCAAGTGAACCTATGTTCATTATCGCTCGTTGTTCTTTGTCTCTCTAATTAACTCTCTAGCCTTCTTAAACCCGAAGGTTCGTGGCTGCAGCAACACAGGCCTTCCATCTGTCCCTATCCTGAGCAAGATCTATATACTCTTTTTCATCCCTACCGATTTCCTTTAGGTCCATCTCAACGTTGTCCCTCCATCTTCGTCTTGGCCTTCCTACAGGTCTCTTACCATCAGGTTTCCCAACAAGAATCCTGTAAACTCCTCTTTCCTCTCCTATTTGTGCCACATGGCCTGCCCACCTAAGTCTTCTTGATTTAATCATTCTAATAACATCTGGACATGAATACAAATTATGTAGTTCTAAATTATGTAACCTTCTCCACTCACCTGTCTCCTCATCCCTTTTAGGTCCAAATATTTCCCTAAGGATCTTATTTTCAAATACTCTCAATTTATATTCCTCTTTCAATGTAAGGGACCAAGTTTCGCATCCATATAATAATACAGGCAAAATTACTGTTTTGTATATTTTAACTTTTACTTTCTTAGATATTAAATGAAAGAAGACAAAAGTTTATGAATAGAAAAGTAAAATGCATTTCCGGAATTAAGCCTGCTTTTTTATTTCCTCTTTAATATCATTTTCATTTGTTAGTATTATTCCTAAGTACTTGAATTTAGAAACTGGTTCAAACGAGTTGTTATCAATAAATAGATTTTGATTATTACCTAACATTGTTCTTTGTCTAACAGACGTTATTTTCAAATTGAGTGTTTTATTCAGATCAAAATGGCGTGCCTCAATTCGGTGAAGTTTGATACATAAGATGGTCTATGTACATGCTCTTCAATATTGTCGATATTACACCCATCAACATTATACAAAGGGGTTCACGACCTAGAAAATGTCTCGGGGGGGGGTATTATCTAATTAGCAGAAGAATTGGCTGCAACTTCTGTGGCGAAAAGAAATCAGAGCCTTTCCTTGCCTTGCCTTTCCTGCAGTTACATATGTCAGGTAATTATGTATTATTATTCACTTCCAGAATATATATATATATATTAGAGTCCCTTCATCGGAAACAATTCAAGATTACAGTTAAGATTACTGATACCATTTCCTGAATTTACTTACCGAGTTTCAGGATGGAAACTGTTCTTCCTAGTTTGTCTTTCTTCGATAGGGTTTTGGACACCCCTGCGTGGAAGAAATCTCTGTTTTCCGAAACCAATAAAGGTTGGAAACACTCAGGATATTCATCTCTATATGCATAGAATTTCTGTAACTGTAAAAAATTTAAAAAAATAGGAAACTAATACTTGAAGCTAGTACGTCATAGAAAGTTACTCTATGATACAGTATTAGCAAAACTAATATGATTCCTTTTTACTGCCTTCGAAGATAAACAATATGGAACTATTGTGTTACAAAAATAATAAGAATTAAAGCGAAAATAATAATAATAATAATTAATTACAAGCTCTCTACTGTTGAACACAAAATTGTTTCGTTTGAAAAGTTCTTGAATGTTCAAAAAATAACTGCGGCAATTAAATCGTCAATATCTTTATCGACCGGGAAACATTCATGACATACCTACAATCGTGCTAAGTATAGTCGCTAATTGCCACATAGTTTATTTTTAAAATAATTAAATATATTACGTAATCGCAGAAAGCCAATTTTTTCTAATCTAGGAACATGTTATGTAACGAAATTAAGTACACTACAAAAGTCAATGTTTACCATTTGTTACAAAGAAAAAGTTCGAAAAGAGTATAAGAAAAACACAATTCCTAGAAAATGTATAACTTTAAATATCCTTCCCTTCGTGTCTGATTCCCATGTAGAGCAAGTAGAAAGTTATCGGTTTCTGATTCTAAGATATCTCATATCTATAGTTCAAATCACAAACCCTGACACCTTCTGTAAACAAAACCACCTGCATGCAGAAAGCATTGCAAACTCATAGAAGTAAAATAATCCACACGAAAATCCAGCGTTGTTACAGGATTCATTACGTAAGGTAAAACAATGGCAAATTTGTAGTATGGGATACGCTGCCGCAAATGACGTCTCACTTTAAACCCAATGCTCTTTCTTTTTTTACTTATTGCTTCACCTTTATGGTTAACTCTTTGCACCAGTAATCATTTCCCATAAATTTGGCTCCTTTCTTTGAATATATTTTACTTGCATTTTTTAGACAAAATGATATAACATGGAAACGTATATTTCTAAGGATGATATAGATAGGAGTGTATTTGAAATTTGTTTGTAGATTTTATGTAAATTGTATCTTATGTAAATAAAATATATAATGGGCATAAACAGCCATATGCATTGCTGTAAGTCCAATAAATATATTGATGATGATCAAAAGAAGACAAAAAGTTCGTAAATTTATTGCGGTTGGAAACTTTGACAAGCATCCTAATAACGATTTTTGTTCCGCCAAATATAGTGCACTTCGTAAAATAACTTGGTGACATGGCAAGGCAAGATAAGTGTGAACATTTTGTAGTAATATAACTTTCAATGAGCTTAGAGATTTGTGTACATAATGATATTTTAAAACATTGGTTATTTTCTAAAAATAATCATGTGAACAGCAAGGAAGTAGTGCAACTTAGTAATATTGCCTGACTTAGCCTTAGAAAAATAACATGCCGAGTTCTATGCGTGAGGGAAAGTCTCCGTGTTCTCCGAGCTTGTTTTCAAAACACCAGCAAGGACAGCCTTTGAAAAGGGGTGAGAAACAGATTCTACTCAATATTTATGTAACGTTCTGTCAGTAGTATCCTGAGAAACCAGTAAATGAAATGGTTAAGTTGGTATCCCGGTGCAGTGGTGTGTCAGTGTCTGCAGTTTTAAGGGTTATGAAAGAGAGAATGACCGGGAGAGTAACAATGTATGCGGCTGCATATTCGTCAGATGTTTTGAGAGCGGGTTCTCACATTCAGAGGCTCTTATATAAAATGAATAGGTGCGGCGAACTATGAGTGTAACCGCAGATGATTGCGGTCATGGATCAACTGACGCGGAGTGATACATCGAATCGGTGAGACCGTTTGTTTACAGAAGGTCTCAGGGATGGTGATTTAGACCTTACATACGGTACCAACAATTATACAGTGTTTACAAGACGTGCTACTACACTAGAGTGCGCGTCAAATCTCCTGCATATGGCCTTGAACGGCTGAACAGCACCAGCGAATCACAGACGTGCGGCGTTGCCTAGTTCCGTGACAAGGCGTTTGGCTCAACCACGCTGTCTCTTTTCCGTCTGAGATTTCGACATGGCACCGCTGCAGTGCGCTGCTATTGGCTATGGCCATATGCAGGAGATTTGACGCGCACGATAGGGTACTTGTCGGCATATATTATGTCTTCAGTAGTAAACAGTTTCCTTTCTACGTTTTTGTGTATGTATGTACAGTGCAGAGCAGAACTGGCCGTCTGTGGAATTTTGAATTTTGAATTTAAAATTTTGGGAGCGTCAGCACTTAGGCTATTTTGCTCCCGTCACATTATACGGGGGCCAGCCCCTTACCATGACATATAACAACTCTAACGTTGCATAATTAAAAATCTTAAAATGTTCTGACTTCTGTTAAAAGCTGAGGCTGTAAACGGGCACTCAGCATACACAAGGACAAAAAAACAGGACAACACACACAAGATTATACTGGCCATAGTGCCAGTCGCCAGAGCCTCGTTAGTCTTTAGTCCAGGGTGCACTACGTGGAAGTGAGGTTGACGTTTGGGCGCCTACGTGGAAGGTACCCCTTACACCCCCCGTCTGTGGAAACAAACTCCCGTTTGGATAGGTTTACTCGATCCCGATAATGAATTACGCTAATTCTTATTTCTCTCTCGTCGTGGTGTCACAATTCATCTACATATTGGTGAAGGCACAAGTGGTTCGGATCTCACTTTAAACTGTAGGTCCAGTCCCGATTAGCCTTACTGCCCATAAAGTGGACTTAAAACACCAAATCAATCAATCAAATCATGTACATAGTAACATAGTAGTGCGTAGTGATTAGGACCTTTTAAAAGAAGGGACGGGCAAAACTGTTGAGAGTTAAGATCGCTGACAGTGTAACGATCCTTGTAACGTTGTAGATCTTATTATAAAGTACATTAATTTATATAACATTAGTCTTCTTCTTCTAATAATAATAAAAATAATAATCAGGGGAACTAGACAATCATTAATTTAAATAGGTAGTAAACTATGTTAGTCAGGCGCTACTTTCTCACAAGCAGCGAGAGAAGTGTGTTATTCATTCCTGCATGATAGAATTACCATTTTCATAATCTGGACATACCTGTTTCAATGCTTCTTCTTGGTCGAAGAGGAATGCTCGTAAAAATGATAACAAGAAACAGTCGTCCAAGCGAGACCTCAGACCTGGAATACCTAGAGAATGTCATAGATAAAAATTGAAATTAAACTAGTGCTAGTGAAACGATTTCATTTTACTTATTTCATATTGTTAATTCTCCTGGACCTTCTATGTTCATTTTCTTTGCATTTACTCTGTTTGCGTTGCTAAGAGGTCATTCCATGTCAAATCAACCGACAAAAAATATTTTTGATCCTTTAGGATTCAGATTTTTTAGATTTCTTGTTTATACATTGTACCTATCAGGAGGACAAGAACGGCTAAATTTCAGATCTTTCGGCTCTTTGAGTTACTGACTTTCAAGAAAACGAAAATCCAAAAAAATTGATGACATTTTGAAATCTTTAAACAGCTGTAAATCAATAACTTTTTGACGTAGAGATCTCCAATTCATGTCATTCTCTTCTGCTTTTAATGAGCTTCAATTTGAAATGAAACATGACTGTGGTATTTGAATTTTTGAAATTTTTAAGAAACTCGAAGAAAAGTTTTTTTTTTTTTTTACACCAGCCGGACCCTGTGACCGAGTGGTTAGCACATCGCGCTGTTACGCCAAGAGTCCCGGGTTCGAATCCCGCTCGGGCTTGGTTGTTTGTGAATGTCCATTCATCAATTTCATCATTTCATCACTCATCCCCATCTTCGCAAATTAGCCAAGAGGCACAAAACGCGAAGTAAAATAAACTAAATAAATCAATCAATCAAAACACCATTTTTATTTGTTTAAAAAAATATATATGTTTTGAAGATATCAATTGACTATTTGAGTGCAAAATTTCATAATGGGACGGCAACGCGTCCCTATGAAAATTAATTTCTTTGTATTGTAATGTGTGCGAAATTTGCTAAATTTGTTGACTTCCATGTTAAAATATAACTTAAGTTGAGTGGTTTCTGTTGAAGTTTTCGAATTAGTCTATGTTATAATTTTTGGACTACAAATAATATGAAAATTTTTAATATTTATCACTTTTAATGTCTGGTAATTGAATTGAAAAATATATATTTTTGTTTACATTTTAGAATAGGATACAAATACAAGGTTTTAATATCGAAAAAATATACATACGTAGTATTCATAATAAACTAAACAACCATTTTCATCAACCACAGACCACATATTAGTTTAATAACAATTAATTTCAATTAATTCATATTAAAAGCATCACTTTGAGATTATAAAATACAGGTACTTCACTGAGAATTTCACAAAAAACAACTGACTGCAGATTGCATTAAAAAAATGGTAATGTTCACTGAGGTGTACAGAGTGTAGCAGTCATAGATCAATTGCTCTCACACCCCTAATCGGGGTATTTATTGTCTTGTCGAAGGTATATTCAATAAGCGACAATCTATTTCACGTGCTTCTCACCCTCCTCTACGACAAGCTGGCAGACTGAAAGGAGCTACTTAGCAGCCCTTTTTACAACCTGAAGGGATTCAGGTAGAGACTGCCACCAAAGGAAATCATATGATTTCTATTTCTACCTCCCTACCTTCAAGGTTTAACAAATTGCAATATTCACGTCAAAAATTTTATTAAAACAACAATACAATCCATTCATTTGTGTATATATGTGTGTACGCTCGCTCGCGCGTATGCAGAAGACGAAGACGATGCATTAAAGATTACCCACTATCAGATGCTACCCAAGTTCCAAGGTCACCACATGACACTGTAAACAATCAAGAAATACAACTAGTTATTCCTCTTGAGACTTGTTGATTTTCTGTTATGACTCGTAAAACTGACTGGAATACTTCACATATTTTATCTCTCATCAATCATTATGTTGTGTTGAGAGGCATGATATAAATACTTTATTATTCAAATACCTGTAAAGGGGACCAAAACAACAAGTGATAGGTGTCAATTGACAGCAAGGATTCACACGGAAGTGACAAACAACAAGCAACACGGGTCCCTTCAGTCTAAAAAGAAGCATTCGCAGTGCATGCACGAACAACAGACCAAAGCGACAGATGCACTTTACTGAAAATAGGCCCAGTCTGAGCAACACCAAAGGGACAAGCAAAATGTGTCGCTTGTTGCGCTTCGGTCTGAAAGCTCCTCAAATTTTAATATCATACATTTATATATTAAGGTTTATATACCATTTTTTTATAAAATATGTACCAATACATTGTTATTAAAAGTGATAAATATTACAAATTTCATATTATTTGTAGTCGAAAAAATATAAAACAGACTAATACAAATACTTCAACAGAAACCACTCAACTTAAGTTATATTTTAACATGGAAGTCAACAAATTTAGCAAATTTCACACACATTACAATAAAAAAATAATTTCCATAGGAACTCATTGGCGTCCCATTATGAAATTTTGCACACATATAGTCAATTGATGTCTTCAAGACATACATCGTTTTCAAACAAATAAAAAATGATGTTTTTGAGGTTTTCGAAAAAACTTTCTTTCGAGTTTCTTAAATATTTCAAAATTCAAATACCACAGTCATGTTGCAATTCTAATTAAAGCTCATTAAATGCAAAAGAGAATGACATGAATTTGAGCTCTCTATGTCAAATAGTTTTTGATCTACAACTGTTTAAAGATTTTAAAATGTTATCAAATTTTTGGATTTTTGCTTTTTTGAAAGTCAATAACTAAAAAACTAAGAGCCGAAAATTTTTTAAATTTGGCAGTTTTCGTCAACTTTACTGATACTATCACTACACCAAAAATGATCTATTTCTGAGATGTCAAGGTTCAGACCCCGGTTGATTTTACATGGAATGACCCTTAGATCAACCTACTCAATAAACCAATTATTCTACGACTGATAACTTTTCATTATGAACTCGATATCTAGATTTAGCGCCACAGTATAGTTTGCTTTACTTCACGCACTTATTACTTACTAATGGATTTACTGAGAATTATGAAACAAACCTAATTTTCCATGCAAGTGTAACGTCAGTGCTTTTACAATTTTAACAACTACGTTTTAAGTGCAATTCACAAACTACTATATATTTAAGTTGAAAATATCAGCGGACAATTGATTTACAAAGACATTTAATTTACCATTTACCAATCGTGTCCTTCGCTTATCCTATTTCGCCTTATTGCGTGTTCTCTTCCCCCAATAGGATTTCAAATGATTAATGTGACACGAACATTCTAAGGCGAAACGGGACATCCCATTTCGTCTTATCCTGTATCGCCTTACACACAAAAAAAATTCCACCTTTGATTATTATCGCCTTGATGGGTAATTCATAATTGAAGCGCAGAGCTTGTGATATTGCCTACCTTGGCTCCCATTGTCCTGTCGGTTAGGTTAGGTTAGGTTAGGTTAATAATACATTAATAATAATGACCCTTCATGTCGATAATATCCCATGGTGGGAAATTTATGTGTGTAAAGCGAAACAGGATAAGGCGAAATGGGATGTCCCGTTTCGCCTTAGAAAGTTAGTGTCACATACATCACGCGAAATTGTATTGGGGAGGTGAGAACGCAATAAGGCGAAACGGGCCGTAATCTACCCAATGAATATAACAACTCTAACAAATCTTATACTTTCACAAATGGTTAAAACTTCAGGCAACATTAAAAGCAGGGGTATTTTTTAAGTAAACAAATTAAATGCTGGCTTATTTTTTGCCCATGTTGTCACACTTTCAGTAGAACTAATTAAAACCATACCATCTTAAAAGTTAGGCACAATCTCAATTACGGGTTTTAAGATTGTTTACAGGCCCGTAATCAACATGACCCTTTGAACTATCAAATTATTTAACGCTAAACTATAGAAACCTAGGAAAATAATACTGAATATTTTATAGATTTTGCTCTTGCAAAAATGGTGTATTGTTTGTGGTGAGAGGCAGGCTCCAAAAGTCTGCAGTTTACAAATTTTGGTATATTTACTTTCATAACCATCGAATCAAGGCATTTCAATTTGTTGGGGACAGTCCACTTATTTTTGAACTGCAGTCGTGATGCGAAAATGTCCCGATATTTTATGTTAACTAACATTTCAGACATGCTCCTCGTCATAAGATGTATTGATGATACGTATAATTGTATATATAAATGTAGTATTTTCTAAGTGATGAATTATCATGGCAGTTGAATGATGCTGGTAGATGAAAATGAAAGGTAATTTGAAAACATCGTTAATGACCGGAATACAGCACTATTCAAACACTTCTGAGAATATAGTGTAAACGGTAAGCACCAAGCTGAACGCCATGTGACAGCCTTTGTCAATAAGCGACTGTGTTGGTGATTATTGGTCCGGAGAGTCTTTAGGCGAGTTGAATTCTTTCACTTTACTTTGGACGATAATATTGCAAATTTAGAGTTCTACTCTGGCTTGATTTGCTTATTGATTGAATTAGGTTATTTCGCGACGCCTTTCTTCCACTCTTGGCTAATTACGACGATGAAGACGGGTGGGTGATATGATGAAATTGATGAGTGGGTACTCAGAAAGAGCACTCATGCCCTCGATTCGAATCCGGAACTCCGACCTCAAGGAAAAGAACTTTCGGTCAAGTTCGCGCATATTCCCTACCGTTGTCGGTGCTCGGGGTAGTGTTGCCAAGTCAGACGAGAAAAAATCGGAAGATTGTTCCTTGGGAAACCAGATCTGCTAAAATTGTGATGATCTAACAGTAGCGGATAAACGACATTCTCGGAAGGGGGATAGGCGTGCGCACTGAGGGCAAAGGAGCTATTGTCCCCTAATCTTGGACGTCCGCAGATTTTTTCCATGGAGGGGAAAGCAGGGTATATTTATCAGGGGGTAAACTAGGCATATTACCCCGTAATAGTGTTGCCCCCTCAGAAAACACCACTTGAGATTGAAATTATCACGTTCCTCCACCCCCGTTATAATAATGGATGTAAATTACTGTGACTGAAATCAACTTATATGGCTGAAATAATAGGTACTTTGAGGTCAATGTTCATTTTCCGTGGGGGGGGGGGGAGGTGTGGCGGAAACCCTCGCACCTCCTTCTGGACGTCCATTTCGTATATAATTTTGTAGAAAATTAAGTATCTAAGTATAGAATAGTATATTAAGGATATAAAATTAGGTATTTCTGCACATTTCTTGTTATTAACATTGTCAGATGCGTTATTGGTCAGTTATGCGCTGCCTCTACGTTACTGCACTTAATATATATATATATATATATATATATATATATATATATATATATATATATGAGAGATGGAATGAGGTTATTCTGTACCGACTTAACATTCATCAAAGATACACCCACATATAATTACAATATACATGTATCAAATAATTTGCACACGCTACGAAGTCAGAGGTTCTGCAGTACCTAGTTGACATGGGTGTATCATTGTGTTCGTGTCACTTCATCCAAGAGGAGAGTAGGAAGAAAATGAAGGAAAAAGAGCGTGAGATATAAAGCCCAACCACATTCTATATGGAAGCATATATTTTTAGCCTTTTAGGTGAAAGTTCAGTTCACAATAGTGAAAGCCACCTGCTAGAAAGTTCCAAAACAACTTTCTAATAGTCTGGAGGGAGTAATGTTTTGTGTATATATAATGCCCTGTTTTTGGTATCTTGTTACTTTTGTACTTGATACAGAGTCTGATGAAGACCTTGCTAGAAGGTTGAAATGTTACGTTTAGTTTATGTTTTTAATAAAATAAATTACTGCCTTGGTCAGCATATTTATATTTTTTCATAATCATGGAAACAAGGCTTAATGGTGTTTTAAATGAAGAGCTCTCATCTCAGACAGCTATAATTTTGTTATTCAAATGGTATACCAGATAACGTTTATCAAGATGATGGGATACATTTACCCTTACAGCGATTGCAACCACGAATTAAATTTTCAATTTGTTTGCTATTATCAACATTGCTTTGTGTAGGAGACTCCAAACTGACCAAATATTCCTTGACATGCTTCCAATACTCACCTTTAACTTTCTCTCTGAATGCTGAAATCTCTTCCCGAACTGTTTCAGGGTTCTCGTTCAGTTCTTCTGCTTTCCTCTTCCAATCATCTGGAATGTTGTACTCGAATCTTGAATCGCTGAACACACTGTCCTCTGGCTGTTCCATCTTGGCTTTGTCTGAGGATAAAAAGAAATATATTTTCTCCGAAAAATTAAGAGGTTTGCGTAATTTATTGACCAAGGCTCTGAAAGGAATGCACTCCAAATCATAGGCATGTAAGAAATGAATTCTGGTTCAAACCCCGGTGGAGATTAAGGATCCTATTTCATACTTTAGGCCCAATCCATAATAGTATATCTGAGCACATAATAGACTGAATATAAGTCTTTTGGCCTTTCAAGAGGTGTTATGAGAGTCAATAGCTGTTAGGTAAAGTCCACCTCAATTCCATGTTTCTAGCGGAACTCAAAGATACGCTTTGCTGACACCTTTTTACAGATCAGAATAAAGTTAGAAATATTTTATTTTAACAAAGAAAGATATGTGTTCGTGTGTATGTGTGTAACTGTACAATCAATCATATATTGAACACACCACAATATTCTGAGTAGTCATTATGACTAACACAATAATAATAAAAATAACAACTTGAAGAGTAACAAAACCTTCTTCCCATAAAAAAGAACACTGATGTTCTGATAGAGTTAAAGAACTCTGGACTAGACAGAACTAGCAAACCTTATGCTACCTCTATTTGTGCAAGATGCCTTAACCTTAATATTAAACCACGGCTAAAATATCATCAGGGTAGAGTTCTTGTTAGAGAACGAAACCAGACAATAAGCCTTCCAATGGAGACGTTTAAGCGATTGAATTATCTAGACAAGAATACATGGATTTGGATATTTACACAATGACCTACGTATTTGATTCTTATTCACATTCAATTTTCATCTTAATTTATTTTGGTTCTTCATATGCTTTACGAGTTTATTTCTTCTTTTAAATTTATATAATCTTCTTTCGTCTATGATTCCTTCTGGACTTCGTCCTGGACCTCCTTCTGGACTTCTTCCTGGACTTACTTCTTTATGGGAATTCGATTCTTGACTTCCTTATTTATGGAAATTAGGTTCTGGACTTCCATCTGGACTTCCTTCTTTATGGGAATTGGTATATGGACTTCCTTCTGGACTTCTGTGAAATCCCTGGAACGTTCATCCTTTATTCGGCTTGCTAAGTTCAATTCTCGCAAAATGGTAACACTTCACTTTTTCTTAATTTACACCAAGTCCTAGAGGGTTACGAGTTCGCTGCCTATTTCTGCTCTCGAGCTTTGGACAATATCCTAAACCCTCCCTTGAGGGAAAGACTGGAACGCGCCAACACTTGGTACCATATCTAATTGCTATGCAGGAAAGTTTGTTATTTCCAAGACATATGTATTTAATAAGAGCCTAATATATTTTGCCACATATAAGTTTTCGTTCCAGTCTATTGAAACTTGTACAACAATCACAGACACTATCCAACCAGGAGAAAATTTAAAATTTCAATGAGGAATTCATTTTGCATTGTGAAAACACAGAATAATTCAAATCTATAAAAGTGCAAACGGAATATTTCATTTATATTTAACGATTACTTTACTTTGTCTTATAAACAAACAAATCAAGAACAACAACATTTGCAATTATAATTTTAAATTTAATAGTTAGATAGAATTTTTTAGAAACCAAATTATTGCCAATATCTAGACAACAATGAAACAGGACTAACGAAGATTCACGTGAAGATGTTCTAAGCAGATGAACTTTTTCAGAATTATTATTGCAGTTTCTCGAATGGAAAGAAAAATGTCATAAACGGTTTCACTTGCGTCGGTTTAAAAGGAACCTTAAACCGTAACAAGCTGGTAGAATAGTTTCATTGTTATTGATTACTTCATTACTTGATTTCACGCCGTCTTGATACCTAGTATTTCTGTTTTTCTGGACATTTACTCAATGCCAGTTCATAATATGAATTCTTATTGTTCATATGCCAGGAAAATTCGATCCTAGGAGGCGACTGCATGTTTATCTCACATTTTAAATTTGAATTGGCAAAAAGGTAATTTTATTTATTTATTTCAGAAATTGAACGCAACAGGTATATTACCCATTAATGGCGTTCATTATATAATAATTTTGTGATAACATTATTGAAATATTGCACAGATGAATGTAGTATATAGACAGAAAACATTTAACAAACATATAAATCTTAGGTTCTATCGTAATTTATGTAATTTTAGTATATTCCTTTTCAAAATTGCTTTCGGCAAAATAAGTCCACACTGTTTTTACTTTTGATGGTATCATTAAATGTTTTACACATATTCCAAATTAGTGATATTGTCAGAGCGTTGGTTCTATTACGACGGAGGCTGAAGAGTTGCCTTCTTGGTCGTAATTTGCTTGAGGGGACGTAGAAGTCGAGCTGTGACAGGGCGAAAGGAGCTTCAATGAGATTATTTAAAATTTTGTGGAGGAAAATGAGCTGATGCATGATGCGTCTGTTGTTGAGAGTTGTTAGGTTAAAATATCTGAGAAGGTTCTCACGGGATTCCATTTGAGGGTATATACCATCTAGTTTGTACTTTAAGTGTCTTAAGAACTTACTTTGAATTTGTTCTATTTTGTTTATATCTTGCTGGGTTTGAGGGTGCCACACTATGCTTGCGTATTCAATTTTCACTCTAACGTAAGCATTATAAAGCATCATTAAGCTTCCGACATTTTTGAACTCTTTGCATGTACGCATTATAAATCCCAGAAGTCTGCAAGCCTCGTTTGTTACCAAGTTAACGTGCGCGTGAAATGTAAGTTTAGAATCAAACAGAACTCCTAGATCTTTGATTGTTTCTACCCGTTTTAATTTTTGTTTATTTATGCAATAGTCGTATTTTATTGATGTAGTGTTTCGAGTATATGACATTTGGTAACATTTTTTGCTATTTATGATTAGTTTGTTGCTTTTCCACCATTCCACAAGACTATGTCCGCTTGCAACTCGGTACAGTCACTGTAACTGCAAATTCTTTTGTATATTTTTAAATCGTCCGCAAAAAGTAGTTTACTCGATTGATTCAGATGTACATTAGAAAGAATAAGGGACCAAGGTTAGAGCCTTGGGGAAGTATTTCCCTGAAACGTCACGTACTGTTTGCGGTTTGTTAAGTAGGATTGACACAATTGTAACATCGGATTCGATAGATTGTATGATTTCAGTTTTTCTATTAAGATTCTATGGTTTACGGTATCAAACGCTTTCGAAAAATCTGTATATATTACATCTACTTGAGCTCCGCTATCCATCACGGTTGCGAAAAAAGAGTTATTTCTGATAGGTTGGTACAGACAGACTTTTTACATAAGAAACCATGTTGATAAGGAGAGATCACTGATCGTATGTGATAAGAAATGTGCTTGTAAAGAATTTGCTTTAAGAACTTGGCTGGTGCTGCCAGGACTGCTATCGGCCTGTAATTCTCTACATCATTTTGCTTATTTGTTTTTGGTATCGGGGTAATTTTTGCTAATTTTCAAATATCTGGAAATGTTGAGGTGGAAAGTACAAGCTTGAACAGCGTGTGCAGGGTGTATTTGAGTATCTAACCGCATCCTTTAAGTATGTAAGGCGGAATTTTATCGGAACCAATAGATTTTTTCGGTTTATGATTTTTAATGGCATCTTCGATTTCTTTAAGACTAATATCTGATAGGTTTAGTTTATCGATTTCACTGTAAGATTGAATATTCAAAGTCTTATTTTTCCATCATCCTGCCGGTACACCGATTGAAAAAATTTAGCAAACGCTGTTGTTACTTCTAGAGTGTCAGAAAGTACTTTACCTTGATATTGAAAAGGTTCTGCTCTTTTTTGTTTTTTTATATTTTTGGCAAAGCTGAAGATATAATGCGTATATGCTTTTTGAATCCCTCGTTTAACAATATTCCGAAGTTCTTTAAATTTCTCATGATGATGTTCAGCGTGCGGAGCATTATTTTTCCATTTTTGCCTATGATATGCTTTTTTCCTGATATTCTTTATAATTTCCCGTGAGAACCAGCTCGGAAATTTCTTCGGTTGAGTTTTCGTTGAAGGTACGCATTTGTTAAATATGTCATACACTATTTCATAGAACTTATCAATAGCGGCATTAATATTAGTGTATTTCTTCAGATCATTCCAATGTTTAGCGCCGGTGTAACTGGGAATTTAGACTACGTAGAAAAGTGACCTTACAATAAATTTTCTACGGAGATATGGACGGGTTAAAGTTACAGTGGTGTAAGTCACTTTGTAAAAAATAAGATTTAGACACAGAAACCAGATCGAGATAAGTCAATCTGTTAACAGAAAACGTGAAGTAAGTCAGAGATACATTGAACAGGCAACAGATGACATTTTAAGGTCTAGTGATAAAGGAAACAGCTGTTGTGTTGATCAGCAAAGTGCTGCGAGTCAGACTCTTTTTTTAAAAAAAGAAAAGTGACTTACACCACTGTAACTTTAACCCGTCCATATATGACTGCCCCCATAATTTGCTCTTATAGGGAGTACAAAATCCTCGTAGAAAAAGGACTGCCCTAGAATTTGCTGTTAAATGAGACGGGGGTACAATTTCCCCGTAGATCAAGGACTCTTCCTTAATTTGCTCTTAATCGAGCAGGGAGTCCAAATTGCCCGTAGTTAAAGTAGTTCCCTTGAATGGCCTTTTAAATCAGAAGGGGGTACATTTTCCAAGTAGAAAATTGACTCCTCCACTTAATTTGCTCTTAAACGAGAAGGGAGTCCAAAATCCCAGTAGAAAAAGGACTGCCCTTGAATAGGCTCTTAAATGAGAAGGGGGTATATTTCCCCGTAGAAAAAGGACTCCCATATGAATTTGCTCTTAAACGAGATGGGAGTCCAAAATCCCCGTAGAAGTAGGAAATTGTACCGTACCGCCTTCTCATTTGAGAGAAAATTCAACGGCAGTCCTTTTTCTACGGGGATTTTGGACTCCCATCTCGTTTAAGAGCAAATTAAGGGGCCAGTCATATATTTTCGTAGGAAATTGACTGTACAGCCACTTTTCTACGGATTCTAAATTCCACGTTACATCGTAAGCACCATAGGAAAAAGGTTTATGAAAACTTTCTAGATGTTTTAGGGAAGGAGTTTTGTAATGGACTTATATATGTATAAAGAAACTAGTGCTGATTTCTGAAGTTTCGATATGAAGATTATTTTGAAATTACATATTCTCTCCCACAGAGTGAGGTTGTCCCTTTTTTGTATTGAAAATCTCAAACGTGTTTTTTAACCCTGTAACTTTTCTGTCACTTGAAAAATCACTTCCAAGATCCAGAGAAGCTTTAAACTTTAACAACCTGGTAGAATAGTAGTCGGAATAAAATGTTGGATATTTTTTACTATTATACTCACAATAATCCCACCCACCGGCCATTCCACACTCCTTTGTGACTTAAGGCGTTTTAAAACCTTATGGTATTCCTAGTTAGGGCTTAAAGAAGAAAGGCATGATGCTTATTTACAAAGTAAAACTCTCTACCCGTTCAAAGGTTCTAGATGTCAGGAACGTAAACAGCAGTGGCGTAGCATGGGCATTTCGGGTGGGAACGCCAAGTCCGAAGGAAGGGTCGGCCCTTTCTTGCTTAATAACTTACTTATGGTATTAGTCGCCACAGGTATTGTTTATTTGCCTGAAGTCAGCTGGGTTTTCAATAAAACATCATCCATGCATGTTTTAGCTAGAAAATTAGATACCTCACTATGCCACAAATGTTTTGAACTCTGGTGTTTTATACCTTTCTGCATGACGCAAGTCATTAGAAAACCTACCTGAATCACAAGCGCATTTGAACAACAGCAGACGTCATTGTTGTGGTTGATCCAACTACTGATTGATTTGGTTTAATTTACTTCGCTTTTCTACCACTTTTGGTTAATCGCGAATATGAATATGAGTGATGATATTGATGAAGGGACACTGACAAAGAACACCCGTGCTCACGCTGGGATTTGAACCAGGGACCTCTGTCGTCTTGGCGCACTGTGCAAAGCAGAGTGGATGATCCAAATATCGTACACTCTACTGACGTAACAGTGCCGATTAGTAATTCAGACCACTGTTTATTACATCTTGAGAATGCTGATAAACATTTTAAAATAATTTTGTCCAAAGACTATTCGATGTTAAGAGTTTTCAAATGAATGCTAAACATTTCCATTGACACAATATTAAGCAGTTAGATAATAACGAAAAAATACAATAAAAAAAATTAATAGTTTTGCGGGTTAAGTGGTAGAGCAGCAACAGGCTGAATTTCTACCACGAGGACTTCACCAACTTACTTCACAAAAACTGTGTTGATCTTTTAGTTTCTAATGCACATCGCTGTTCGTGCGATAAATCGTACAATGCAGTGACCATTAAGAAGCAGTATATTTGAGATTGGTAAAGTTACGTCAGTCAATATTGCGTATTGTAGCATCACATAGCACGAGTTGCATGAGAGCGAAGAACCGGGTAGGAATGCTACCGCTGTCGTCTGCTTCAGAAGGCAGGAAGGGTCACATGAACCAATCACGGTAGACCTCTCGTACGCCAGCGTAAGAGAGCCCATTTACGCGCGTGCTGTAGAAATGGAAGCTTTCCCTCCATAAAGGCAGCAAGGAATATAGGAGTCCTGTACGCCGAACCTGCTCGGCGTCCGGCCAGGAAAGGCATTGAAAAGAGATGCTAGAACGAGTGTTGAGAGTGGAGCGTTGCAAGCGGATCGCGAAAAATAGCTATTATAATGCCATGAAGGTCAAACATATTTGAAATTAGTCACGTTTTACTTTATAATCACAGCATTTTAGCATTTTTGAAATTTTAAATCTGGGAACGCCGGGCGTACGGGCGTACTATAACGCTACGCCACTGGTAAACAGGCCTCTTAAGGGAGAGTCTTTGGTGTTCTCATATCATGATAAGAGTTTCGGGTATCGAGAGGGCGGGAGGGTATTAACGAATACATACTTTCCTAAATGATACATGAAATGTAAGAGTTGGCTGTGATCACTACATTACTAGATCAATATTAAGGTTCTACACATGCGACCACTAGTACTTTTCAACATTTTTGAACGCAGAGAAGATATGGAATTATAAACGTCCGATTAAATTCATACTTTAACATCATCGTTTACAATATCGTTTCGAAGAACAATACGAGTCTGAATGTGAATTTATTAAGTACCGAAAATAAGCTCTAAGCAGGTAAAAAAGTTAGTAAAATACTGGCAGAATGGATGATAGGCTATCTGTGATGACATCATGTTATCCTTGCCTGCGTTCTATCCAGAAACCCATAGTCATTTTTAATACTAATATCAAATCTTCAAATTTTAATGAGACTGGTCTAAGTTTCCTTTTACGTTCTCGACATGGAAGAAAGTGATAGCTTTCCATTTTCTACTTCCAATTTTATTTTTTGTTGTCTGTCTCAACGAGAAATATGGATTTGCTATTCTATTTGATATTGGATGATAAAAATTCAAACTTTTTATCGTAGAATAATGTAATCACTCATGATTGTACTTAATCCCTTGTACTGTATGTGCCAAAGTGGTTGTTTCATTGTTGTTCCCGTCTATCTGATTTTGAAATTCTTATGTAGTATACGTATAATTGGTCTGAAACCAAAAAATAATGGAGGAAAGGTGTAATCATGATGACAATGAAGAATGAGGATTACTGACAGGTTTAAAAATTGAAAATTTGTTTGTTTCACTGCTTCACCACATTAAGAAAAAAAGGAATCGACATGCTAATGTTGTCATTGAAATATTGTGATACACAAGTATTGAGTTTCTTCTATCCCACTTCGTTTGTATTCGAATGTTTCTTATTTTACGTCAGTTTCAAGCTCCTTCATTCTCGGTAAATTATGGAGTTTCTGAAGGAACTCTTCAAGAAAGAGACCCGTTCGAGCGCAGCAATCGGATACCCAAAGCTTTGGTTGCACACACGCCTCAAAGGGCCCCGACACTTCATTGAATATCCTCTCCGTCTTTATGAATGCATTACTGATGTTTATCTGTGTTGATACAGACAACCATCCTCTCACTCGCCATAAAAATGACACCAGATATTTCTATGTTCACAGAAATGGAAATCACGCATGAAATTGTGCAATTTTGAAATAAGTATTGGATATAAACTTTTGGCAAAAATGTAAATGATATCACCAAACAGCAAAGTTTGATAAGTTCAAGTTTACTTTGTTCCCCTTAAAATAATATTGGGAAAAAAAGAAGTAATTACTTGAAATTATTACGACTGTGTGTTTTGGCCAGTGCGAAACATTAACTGGTAACTCACATTCGATATTCCATCCACTACACTGAATGTTTCAACGGACAGTACCACAGATTCAAGCGAGGTAGTTTAAAATCTAGGTGAAGACATGGACACATCTAACGTAGAAAAGTCGAACGAACCATATTAGAAATACAAAAGCTATGGAAAGTAGAATTCAAGAGAGAAACCAACATTCATAAGCAGTACTTACCAGCTCACGACATAACGCTTCGAGAATTTCTGGTTTCTAGGACATTATGTTGCAAGAATGAACCCGGACATTAAACTTTGACACGATTTCAAATTTAATAAAATGTCAAAAGGGTTACCTTCTTATCACACGGAGTTATTTTTTCCCACAGTACGCAATATAGTATTTCCACATGACCGGAATATACAAGTAGAATATCTTCCACATATGATTGATTGTTTATTTTACTTTTCAGAGTATTGAGGCAATAGATTCTGTCCTCATGCTCTGAAGATAAAGTTCCATTTCATTCAATATTTAAGATGTCGTTTTCGGTTTTTTCTTATAAGCTGAATAACATTTTCCGCCAAAATAAATAAATAAATTGTTTTCGTTTATTTCACCTCGCTCTTCTGCCATTTTTGGCTAATCGCGACGATGGAGATGAAATTGATGAAGATACACTCACAAAGAACACCCATGCCCAGGCCGGGATTCGACCGGTGACCCTTGGCGTCGTAGCGCGCTGTGCTAACCATTACGCCACGGAAGTCGGCAGGAAACGTTATCGAAACGTAGATAGTTGGAACATATATTCACTACAACGTGAAAATAGTTTGCTTTGAAGCAGATTGGCGGCGATTAGGGAAGGCGTGTGGGGAGTCGCTCCCCATTTCTTGTCACTTTTTGCTCACCCACTGTGGCCTCTTAATGCTAAGCCTTGTCTACCAAGTGTATTGACCCTGAGTTGGCCATTAATGCGTTGTATTATATTATTATTTAACAAATAATGGCTAGTATATATGCAATTTCATGTTTATTGTAGTTTATTATAGTTTCACTAATTTTAAAGTTAATAATTCATATATAAGTTCATAAATATTATATTAATGTTTCAGCGAGATTTATAAAGTTCCAAAATCATAAATGCATATGCAACATCCTATAGTTTGATTCCCCTTTATACGTTGTAAAGAATGGCGTGATTTTTTTCAATCAGTGAAGTGGGGCCAAACCTATTTATTTTTAAGTGCAATTCATGATATTTATTCTTAATTATTTGTTTTTGGCAGGCGCCACTCTTTGCTCTCGTTATTTCGAAAGCCATTGTTTATTTTCTTTAAATTTTTGTGGAGTAAGAAGATTACGTGTTGCCGTTCGCATTGTTGCCATCGCTTATCAAAATTCACTGCGCCAGATGAATGTACGTTACTGTTTAAATACATAAACCATTCTTATCTTAAAAATTATATTATCTAGTCCCACTGAGTCAGGAAAGAGAAGTAACGGCTTCCTGAATGTGATTGTAGTAGGAGTCCATCGGGAGTAAAGAGGTGTATTCACGTAACCGGGAATTAGGCTTACACATATCTCAGTGTTGCCTGTTGAAACCGTGCTTTATCTGAAGTCATATACGCGAGTGCGTCATTCTAATAAATTATGGTCCAAATACATCTCATTGCTTTCATTTTAAAATAGTAATACGAGTTGGACCACCAAAATCACGGATGAACACGTGGAGCTCAACGGATTTCACAGATGGATAAAAGAGGAAGGAATCAAGTATCTCGACCTAAGGTAAGTTACAAAAGTGTTCTCACGTCGTTGGTGACAAGTGCAGCAGAGGAAAAAGTAAACTGTCCTTTCCCCCTCCAGCGATGTCGTTTGAACCGTGGAAACTGTGACCTGTCACTTCGAGTCCGTTTGTATGGTGTTGCTACGTTTCAAGTATTCCGTTGAATAAAAATCTGTTTAAAATCGGATTCGCAATGTGAATTGTCAATGATACTGGATTTTGAAAACAGATGCAAAGGGCTTCAAACAAGAGCAATATTATATTTGTAGGACTATAATACAATACAAATAATAAAGTTCGAAAAATTGATAAGAACGTTTTTTGACAAATTAAAAAAATCTGAAAATTAAGAATTGTGTATAAAAGCTTTTGCCTGCACAGTACTAAAATATCATGACGATCGGTCTACCCATATTTTGTTTATAGAATTTCAAAGAGAGTGATCGTTTTCAAAACTAAATAAATGGCACTTTTTTTTTGTTTCCACGACGATATAAAATAGAAGCCATAATAATAATAATAAAAAAATTGGTTAGCATAGATTAACGGAGAATTGTATATGCTAAATTTTTATGTAACTCATAATTATGTAGGTATACTAGTTATTTTGTAATTGGAGTATAAACTCGAGTATCTAATTTTTAATCCGACATTAGATTCACACTTATTTTCTGCATACATTGTATTTTCATGAGCAAGATTTGCATTTATGATTTTAAATTGGAATTTTTATCCTTGGATTTCATTTATTTCCCTATCGCTCTTCCCTTCCTGTGTTTCCTGACTCTATTGTGCCCAGTATGCCTTCCAGTTTAGGGAGGATATAATCAACATATTCCACGTGAGGTTTTATTTTTTGTATGAGTATTCGTCATAATTAATGACATAGTAGCGAATGCATGTAATTTCTCATCTTGCAACATTTTTTTCTTTCGTGTCGTATCCCTAATGGCTCGGCACTCGCTTGCTCATGTCCGCCAAAAGGACTGCGTTGAGGTACACACCTGATCACATTAAATAAACGACATGAAATATGTTTATGAACCCATATACGTCGTGTTTGAGAATACAAGACACACGAGGGAAGATGGAACTTACCCTGTTCTGGCACGCAGAGTCTCGAACCCCTCTCTCTCGCAAGACCTCCAGATCCCCTCTCTCTCAAATCGACCTGACCTCTCTTCCGATTACTGCCGGCCCTTTTGTCCTGTCCTATTTCGCAATTGCATTGAGGTCAACCCAGCAGTGCCCGGACATCTACCTCTGAGAAACTCCTGTTTCATCATCTTTCAGTTGCGAGACTCGTATCTACTCAGACAGACATTCCACGATTTTGATTAATGTCTTTACATTTTCCATGCTTGTCGGAGAAGGAAACAATGCGGAAATAAACACAAGATTACAATGAAACGGAAACAATTTTGGAATAGGATATTATAGGAGTCCAGACTTTGTACTCAAAGCTCCACCTCTAAGAGACTTCACGGGAAGCTAATTGTTGACTGTGTTTTTCTCTGCAGAGCTTCACTATTGACTCACACGAGAATCTCAAAGAGAAGAATAGTTTAAGGTCAGCTGTTGCTTCGTATGTTAGAGCGCAAATTGACGATCAACATTTTATTGGGTAAAACTGTCAAAGCCGGGAATCGGCTGTAACTCGTTTTTTCTGTAATTGTTGACATTCGTACTTACTTATTCTGCATTGCGAAAGATTGTTTAAAAAGGGATTTCGCTTTTTCAACGAAATTAGTATCTATTGTCGACATATCGAGTAATTATTGTTCGTTCTTTTCTCGCTTCCTGAACACGCAAATTGGCGGGCAAATATTGACTAGCGTTGCGTTTCAAACGGCAAAGCAGTGTTTCAACCTTCTTAACAGAAAAATTCCCGCATAGCCCCGAAAACCATTCCCGCATAGCCCCAAAAACCATTCCCGCATAGCCTCAAAAACCATTCTGGATCGTATAACCATCCACGAATAGCCCCGAAAACCATTCACGATAGCCCCACGCACCATCACGGTAAGGTTATGTTAGGTTGCTTTAGGTTGGGCAATATAGTGGGTAAAACTGTGTGTTTGGAAACACTTACCGGGGATTACGTCATCAGATGCTCGCAACATCCGGTTCAAGTACATGGATGGAAATGTAAGCATCAGCTTTCGTGCATCGGACGGGCATTATTATAGAAAAATACATGAAATACATACAGAAAATATTGACCGGGTGGGCAGGATCCATGTATTGATATATTAGTGTGGGCAGGTGTAAATTATACATACGAGTTTTGCAAACATACATTCTCTCTCCACTTTTCTCTCTCTTCCCATTTCTTTTTGCTGTTGTACCTTTTCTAATTTATCCTTTACGTACACTTCTCATCTGTTTGTGTTCCACCTTTCTCTCTCACACAAACGCAAATATACAGGCGTGCCCTTACCCTTTGGTCAATTCATATATTCAAATTTATCATCTGTATTCTCTCTGTCCACTCCACTCTAGAAAAAGGTGGCTGAGAGACACGATGCTTTCACGTAGCTAGAAAAAAAAAAAACACTTATAAATTTCTAACCCTCAAATATCTGTTGCTGCTCAGGAGGGATTTTGCAATCTCTATCATTTCTTCTGTCTCTCCTGTGTTAATCTTGATATAATCTCCCTATGTCCTTCTCATATATGTAACCCTTCCTTTCATGTCCATGCTTTCAACTGCTCACTGTGTATTTCGCTTTGAATAATGGATACATAGTCTTATCCTTTTAAGTTAAGAATGAATTTTCCACATACTAATTTATTAGGTGAACGTAGCAAATAACAGTAGGACTGTACTGTTTAATTCATGAGAAAATTATGAAACACGTGGAAGAAATTATTTACCAATGCAAGGCGAAGCGAAAGCATTAGGTTACATAAAGTATACTTGGAGAGAGACAAGGTTTCGCCCTACATTGAGGGGAGCTTCCAAGCAACAAACATATTTGAAATGTCATTTAGGATACCCGGTTGGGGCACATAGTACTTCGGATTCCACTTTAAACTGTAGGTCCAGTCCCCATTAGCCTTAATGTGCATAAGGTGTACTTAACAACCATAATGTAATTTTAGCGCTTCGGAAGCAAGTTATGCCAGAATTCGAAATTTACAGTTGCGCAAGTTGAAACTACCCTCCATTATTTGCCAATAGTAACGTCCTATATAAAAATAAATATCTTGTATTTTCTTTCGATATAAGACACAAGCTGTGTGTACATTACAATTATATTCAAGGATGGCGACAGAAAGTATGTGAACACCGATAACGTAACGATTTTTTTTGTTTTCTCCATAATTCAGCTGAATGATCTTAAAAATGCCGTTCAATATTATGAGTTTTTAGCTGGAAAGAGTGTTGCTTCCTGGGTGAGGTTAATGAATGATTACTTGGATCATGGTGGTTTTGCATATTCATTCTGCATTTATGTTTCCCAGCATAATAACTAAAACTTTCATACAAGGTATCGCTGAAAAATGTTAAAAATAAGTGAATTTGGGCAAAATGAATATAGAAAAGTTGACGCCATTCCAGAAGCGCTCACTTACTGAAGCAAATCTTCATGTTGTCAATGCAGGAGAAGAGTTGCTCGATAGAGTTTAATAGACATTTGATGGTGGTGGCTAGGTAGCAATTATTCTTTTGTTAATAGCGCTTAAATATCTTGGGAAAAGCTTCATTTTTGACAACTTTCGATTTAAGGGGCACGGCACTTTCTGCCCAACGCCCCTCCAAATTCCTCAGGAAGTATATACATTATACACAAAAACCCGCTCTGATTATCATACTATCGAAATAGGACATCCATTACCCAAACGCTAAGATAGGGTTTGGTTTGGTTTGATTTGGTGTTTTAAGTCCACTTTGTGCACAGTAAGGCTAATCGGGACTGGGCCTACAGTTTAAAGTGGGATCCGAACCACTATGTGCCTCCACCGGTTATCGAACCCGGGACCCCTAGATTACAAGGCAACGACGCTATCACTGCGCCATCGGAGAGGTCCTCTAAGATAGGGAAGTCTTGTCATGGATCGAAGTTCTATTTAATACCACAAGGAAGTAACGCGAATAATGTATTTTTATTGACTTGTTTAGTTGTTTTAAAATATTTCTCTCATCCTATATGTATTCCCCACCTCAGGAATCGTGAAGTTTGGCTATAGCTAGATATTATCCTACTTCTAGCAACAGAAGTATTAACTGGATCATGTTTCAAGTTTTAAATAAGAGATAAATTTGACAGGTATTATTCATCAACATACGTATGATGTTCGTATTTTCTAACAATTGTCCAACGAATTCAAAAATAGCGAAACTTTTTACAGGAAATTTTTTGACACTTTCTTGTATCGACAATATTCATTAAAATTGTGCACGGAGTCAAGACAAGAATATACTATTTCTTATTGAAGCATTCATATTTTTCTAAACAATTAGGTTTTGAATTTGTTCAGGTGGGCAATCGGGTGGGTGCTTGCCCAACCTCGCCCACCCGTCGTACGTTCTAATTATAATAAAATAATAATAACATTGTGTTGTAACAAACGATTCGAAATATTTATTCAACACGTTCAATTTAAGATTAGAGAATAGTGGAAAACAAAGACAGAAACTGTATTTTACAAAGACAGAAAATACATAACGAGTGTAATTCTTTTTGTACATGTGACATGTAAATTTTCGTGTACAATATACGTTTTACACATATGCAACACGGAGGGATGTAAAATAGGAAAACACATATTCAACATGCAAAGACTATATTGCGTACTTTTTCAAATTTTCTTTCACTTACACACCTTGGGCCCAGGTTCGAAACCCTGTGGGGGCACATAGGGATTCAGATCCCACTTTACACTACTGTACGTCCAGTCCCGATTAGCCTTTAAGATTTTTGTAGCCTATTTCAGGATTTTTAGAGCCTATTTTAGGATTTTTAGAACCTATTTTAGGATTTTTAGAATCTATTTTCAGATTTTTAGAACCTATTTTAGGATTTTTAGAGCCTATTTTAGGAAAAAGTAATTATGCTGACCAAGGCAGTAATTTATTTTATTTATTATTTTTTATTATTATTATTTATTATTTTTTACTTTTGTACTTGATACAGAGTCTGAAGAAGACCTTGCTAGAAGGTTGAAACGTTACGTTAGTTTATGTTTTTAATAAAATAAATTACTGCCTTGGTCAGCATAATTAGATTTTCATAATCATGGAAACAAGGCTTAATGGTGTTATAACCTATTTTAGGATTTTTAGAACCTATTTTAGGATTTTTAGAATCTATTTTAAGATTTTTAGAACCTATTTTAAGATTTTTAGAACCTATTTTAGGATTTTAGAGCCTATTTCAGGATTTTAGAACCTATTTTAGGATTTTTAGAACCTATTTTAGGATTTTTAGAACCTATTTCAGGATTTTTAGAACCTATTTTAGGATTTTTAGAACCTATTTTAGGATTTTTAGAATCTATTTTAAGATTTTTAGAACCTATTTTAAGATTTTTAGAACCTATTTTAGGATTTTAGAGCCTATTTCAGAATTTTTAGAACCTATTTCAGGATTTTTAGAACCTATTTTAGGATTTTTAGAACCTATTTCAGGATTTTTAGAACCTATTTTAGGATTTTTAGAACCTATTTTAGGATTTTTAGAATCTATTTTAAGATTTTTAGAACCTATTTTAAGATTTTTAGAACCTATTTTAGGATTTTAGAGCCTATTTCAGGATTTTTAGAACCTATTTTAGGATTTTTAGAACCTATTTCAGGATTTTTAGAACCTATTTCAGGATTTTTAGAACCTATTTTAGGATTTTTAGAATCTATTTTAAGATTCTTAGAACCTATTTTAAGATTTTTAGAACCTATTTTAGGATTTTAGAGCCTATTTCAGAATTTTTAGAACCTATTTCAGGATTTTTAGAACCTAGGATTTTTAGAACCTATTTTAGGATTTTTAGAACCTATTTCAGGATTTTTAGAACCTATTTTAGGATTTTTAGAGCTTATTTTAGGATTTTTAGAACCTATTTCAGGATTTTTAGAACCTATTTCAGGATTTTTAGAACCTATTTTAGGATTTTTAGAGCTTATTTTAGGATTTTTAGAATCTATTTTAAGATTTTTAGAACCTATTTTAAGATTTTTAGAACCTATTTTAGGATTTTAGAGCCTATTTCAGGATTTTTAGAACCTATTTCAGGATTTTTAGAACCTATTTTAGGATTTTTAGAACCTATTTCAGGATTTTTAGAACCTATTTCAGGATTTTTAGAACCTATTTTAGGATTTTTAGAATCTATTTTAAGATTTTTAGAACCTATTTTAAGATTTTTAGAACCTATTTTAGGATTTTAGAGCCTATTTCAGGATTTTTAGAACCTATTTCAGGATTTTTAGAACCTATTTTAAGATTTTTAGAACCTATTTTAAGATTTTTAGAACCTATTTTAGGATTTTTAGAACCTATTTTAGGATATTTAGAACCTATTTTAGGATTTTTAGAACCTATTTTAGGATTTTTAGAACCTATATTAGGATTTTAGAGCTTATTTTAGAAACCTAAAGCACACTTTTTAGAACCTAGAAATCCGAGGTCTAGTCATTACTTGTTGAGTTGGTGTTTTAAGTCCACTTTATGCACAGTAAGGCTAATCGGGACTGGACCTACAGTTTAAAGTGGGATCCGAACCACTTGTGCCTCCACCGGGTATCGAACCCGGGACCCCTTGATTACAAGGCAATGACGCTACCACTGTCTAGTCATTACTCAACGAGCCTTGGGAGTTAAATGGAGTCTCATCTTCCAGACACAGAGAGTAGCGGATTAAATTTATGACGACCAGTGCCCAGTTAATCATTCAAGGGCAAGAACGTTGCACAATTACGATTTATGTAGAACGTAAAGAACATTCCTCCTTCAGCATTCCGTAGAGTATTCTATGAGGCCAGAAATTCACATCAATCAGTATTTTCCTATTTTCAGTATACCTGCACGAACAAGACAAAGCATTTCTATCGTGCTTTGTCTTCTCTTAATAGACTTTAAAGGCAGCTTTTGAGAAGATTGGATAAAGTTTTACAGGTCAGTAGCAGTAACTTCTATATACAGTTAGATAAAGAAATGGTTCGGAGGAGAGACTTTATATGCAACTTACAGCGAGGTTAAAGTGCTGCTACCGTTCATGATGCTCCGTGTATTCAGGGTTTACTTAATAGATCTTTCAAAGTTTGCATTTTTGTTGCTATTCGGCCGTTGTAATGGTTTACTTTTGTCTCTTTTATTTACAACAAATCACTTTTCACTGTTTATATTTACCTGATTATCATTGTAAAATTAATTCCATCCGAAACTGATTTTCAATCGTGATGTTCGATATACTAGTTTGATTTCTCACACACATGATTAGGTGCAAGTTGATATTTGTCAGTATACAAAAGCTGTTTGAGCATAAAAATTTGGCCTACCACAAGTTCGAATGTTAGAAATATATTGTCAACTGTAATACGTGTAAATTTGTGATGCAAAAGATTTCACTTCATCGCGTACGTTATCAACATATGCGAGAGAATGTTATAATATTATGCAAAACGCTACATGAGAATAAAGAATAGTTATTTTTTTCTCACGATCAAAAGAATCACATGTTTCGATCTTCCATTTCCACGAAGTAGTGTTATTCTCAAGGGGTGTAAAATTATTTCGTTGCTTTAAGTATTTCACACATTTGTAATTGTTTCCTAAGATTTAATCTTAAATGATGCAATTCCTCAAATTTGCCGAACAATAACTATCCAAATAAATACAATTTTAAATCTGTAAAATTTATTTTTTAAAGAAGTAAAATCAGAAATTTATAACTTGCATTACAAGGAAACGGATGCATGTGAAATCAACCTTAGTATTTGTTTTAAAAAATCATAGGTTTATTACAACTAGTGTAATATTGGAACTCAGATGCAACCAATTTTATTATGAATTAGTTTTCCACAGTATTTCAGTTTCATCACAACTATTTGAAGCTGAAAGAAAATGATTTATTGATTACCTTTGGGACTTTCCTTTTTTACTTTTTGAGGATAGCTAAATGCCCATTCATATAATGCTGTTACAATGTATGAAAGATACCTAAAAATATGTTATGTAACAAACTTTTTTTGTTTAAAATATAGTAATAGATAGGCGATGCACGTAGAACTACTTGCATCAGTACTGTTTTGGTAATTTCATTTGGTTTGGTATAACGTCCATAATAACAATGAAAGAAGAAACATAACATCACGTGGCTAAATGAACAAAACTTGGTGAAGACAAAGTAAAATATTCTGAATGCTTTTCCACATATTTTACTTTAGGCCTGTTTCCTTTCTGAGATGATAGCCATAACACTTGGAATTTTCTGCAAAAGAAGAAAAACGACAAAATTTATTGAAGAACCTTTCTCATTTATGAGATGCACATACATAGAATAGATACACAAGATACAGCTCAAACAAAGTGCAGTTCTTTTCAGTTCGTTTTTACTTCTACATGAAGTGAAAACACTTTACTTCGAACCATAGACGTGCACTCCAGTACAGTAGAGGTACCAGTGCTGTGCACAGCATTACAGTTTCAAAATACATTTTTTTCATACTTTCAATTTTTCATTTCTTTCCCCCTATTTACTGCAAGGTTCGTCCTTTTGCAATGTGGCACATCCCAAGTTTCGTTGAATCGTAGTCTTCTCTCTGTGACTTCAATAGGGGTAGGGAAAACTGGCCATCTTATATTGTGTTGATAAAACACAATAATAAAAAGTGTCCACGTATACTGTATATTATCAGCGTTCAACCAAGCAGGTGCTAATGTTTATATTTTAAAACATATTATAAAGTTTCAAGGCACAATTAGAAAAGAGAAATACGAATGCTGACAACGTATGGTATTCTATATGAAGATAAATGTCTCAGAGCGTTGAGTCTATTATAAAAGATCTAGCATGTCCACAGAAACATCCTCCCAAAATAGTTGGTAACACTCACTGGCCGCGGTCACAATTTTTAGAAAAGCTTTTAGAGGTTAAAAGTTACTCTTTTTTAGGCGTGTGAATTTCTGTTTGTTTTTGCGCACGTATTTCTCTCTCTCTCTCTCTCTCTCTCTTAATATATTTATCTCTCTCTCTCTCTCCTTCTCTCATTCTGTGCGCTCGTTCGTGTGGTGTTGTTTTTTCGTTAGTTGAAGAGCTTAGAGCTTCAAAGGAATCCACTTGCGACTCCACGTTTGAAAGAAATCCATCTTTCGAAAGGACGACCATATTTTCAAATGTTATTATTATGGAAGCGTTTCAAATGTTACCAACATTCAAACTACGGGAAATTCGAACGGTTGCTCGGACACCAAAAGCTTCAAATGCTTTTCTTTCACATTGTGTACTACTTTCTACGGAAAGAACTACGTTGTGCCAAAGTATATTTGTGAATATTGCAAATTGAAAAATTCATGAAAATTGTTTCAATTATCATTCGTCTGTTGCATTAAATACGTTTGGCAACATACATAATGAAATACTGCCACACCTTTAAGACGGCCTTTAATATCTTTCCTCTTCAAATAGTCAAGATATTAAAGGCCGTCTTAAAGTACTAGAGACATTAAGGAAACAGTATCAGGTAAAGTGTTCTTTATGTCAGAGTAATGTAACATGCAGAAACGTGAATTCTTCGTCTTCTTATTTTTTTCTGGAACTTCTTCTACATCGAAAAATGTCATCGCACGCCACTGCTTGTAACCTGTATACAATTTCAAGATGTTGTGCCCGACAATATAATAGTTTGTATGGTGAAGAAGTCTCCTAGGTTTCTTGTATTCTGCCAGCAAATATACCAGCTCATTGAAAAGTATTTTTGAAACATGCTCAAGCATCTTTATATTCACAACAAACACATCAATGTATGTGCGTTGTGAAAACTAAAAACCGAAAACTTACAGTTTAATATTAGTAAGCGAGGAGATATGAAAATAATTTAGCTTTTCATGTACGTACAAATATATATTTTTCTCTTATCAATACGTAGATACTAAAGGTAAATATATTGTGATAATTGTATTACTATTAAACTAAGACTGTCGTAACAAAGGAAGATGAAACGAAAATAAGGTAATTATGTCAATTTATTTAACATTTGTTGCATGGAAATAGAAATATTAACACGGAAATTACGTTTTTAATAATTACGTTTAATATTGTATCCTATAATCTGTAAATGTCCTCCATGCCACTAACACAATTATTATAAAACTTAAATCACATATTCTTGAACATATTTTGGAAGTCATTTGAAGAAGTAATCTTGCAAAGTTTGGAATGTATGTAATTAAGTATACATACAATGTAAAATCACAAGTTAATTTGACTGTACACCAAAATTAAGATATGGTGGGCTATTGGCCTTAGTCCTATCCACATACGTACCACCTCCTGGTAGGTAAGAATGAATTACATTCATATGTGCTTGATAGATTTGGTTGAGTATGCAAGCATGCCTAGTGAGTGTGGATATTTATGTTGCCATAGTTAATCATGGTCAGAAAAATTAAATCTGGGAGTGGATGGTCCTTGCAGACATGTATCAAAAACCGGTAACGGTTATCTGAAATTTATCTGGAGAGAACAGTGAGAGCTTATACGGTATATTAGTTGCACGTTTCAGAATTTGAAAATGGCTGTTATGTTGATTGTTCGAAATATGTTTTAATGCGAGTGGTTCACTGGCTTTGTCATCCAGTCTCCTTCTTATATATTGTTATGTATAATGTTGAATGCGCTTACTCAGAGTTCTCCTCGGAAGATTCACAAGTTCCGGTACGGTGACTTCGATTTTCGAAATTGTGTCTGAAGTCATTTTAAGTTATCGACTTTCTATCTCTCAATGGTTCTAGTCCCGGTGTGTTGTCATGTCTGTTCTTTGTAAATATCCTTTCACCAATTTCATCTAATAATCTCTCATCGTCGCGGTTAGCCAAAAGTGAAAGAAAGGCGACACAAAGTAACACAAATGAAACACAAATCTCTCGAGTTGGTGTCTTCGCCTAGTTCATAAGATCATCCCTCATCTGCATGTTTAACCTAAAGAGGTAGAAGATGAATTTATGAAGACAAAATGCGCCATAATCAATTTCTGTACTTTCAACTCTTCACCTGGACCAAAGAAGGTAATATCAAAATGCATTATTTTAACCCTATTTACATCAAAAACAGCTACAGCTGTCACCCCACGCATTTGGGTACTTTCTGTGAAACACGAGGAATCTGAGATTCGTAATATTCTTAATAAATGTTAAATTTGTAAAATAAATACTAAACATGCAAGTACACTATGTCACATGATTCAACGTCGTTTACGAATTTTTTATTATATTTTCAAAGTGTTAAAATGCGTATATATGAATGGTTTTTAATACTTATCTCACGCTTTGTATTGCAAACAGTAACGAATTGACAGAGTTTCACATATATACAGAAATATAATTTCGTGATTTGTTTGCATACTTTTGCAGTAGTAGGGTTTACAAGTCGCTGAAAAATCATTTCAAGAAATCGACATACGACAGAAGAACTAATTATGGGATTTCTTCTTGATTTGAAGTGTATATAGAACAAATTTATTTTTTACTTGAAGTAGAAGTTAGCATGAATTTTCTGGTTTTATTATTTTTTCGTGCAAAGGTAGCAATAACCTCCACATTTCTCTCAAATACTATGTAATGTTTTTAATTTAATTCATAAATAGATAGCCTTAAAATTGGTTCATAAAGTCCGATCGTTTGAACGACAAATAGTCCAATAGGTTCAATGATCATGGCCTATGCCTAACCCTGCTGAAAGTGTTCTTAAGTGATTTGAAAACGTTTCCCTGCTTAACGCACTGAAGTTTCTCTGTTTTCTTCTCATCTATTTTTACAAATGACCTTTTATAATCATCAACTGGATTAACACATAAATGAAAATACGAAAACTTTACTAACGACTATTTCATAGAATGCTGTAATTGCTGCCTGGAAAAGCAACGCTTACTGCTAGTTTGTAAATAAATAAATTATATTTTTATACTAACCTTCTTGATCTTAATACTTCATATTATATGTCATATATCTTGTAAAGATAATTTTATGGATTCATAAAATTTCAACAAAACAAGGAATGACACTATAAATGTGATATCTGATATCTTCTCAATAAATATATGAGTTATAAGTAAATAATAAAATAAACATATATATGAATATAAATTGGATTGAACACCTTTTATTGCCTCCTCCATTTCGACCATTCGATCCAGAAGCCAATCATTGCTGAATCCTGGATCGGATCCTCCGTACTCCTCAGGCAGGATGTCTGCTGGCTCAATGTGCTTCTTCAAGGCGCCCAGCTCTGATCCATGGATGAATAACTGGAATAAAGTAATTCCATGTGAGCATACGAGAACAGTGCCAACCGTGCTATCATTTGCAATTTCGAGATTTAGAAGAAAAAAACGTAATAATATTTAGTAAAATTAATAATAGGTGTAATAATCTAAAAGAAGTGAAACCTAGTTATTTACGAGCAACGAAAGACAAAATCGCTACATTACCTTCAATGAATTATATTCAACTTGACGTCATCACGCAGTGTACTCTGGGAAGAAATAGGGCAACAGATTCACATTTGTTAAGAAAAACTTATGAGAAGTCTTCTTACAACGAGAAGAACTTCTTCTTGGATTCACATGATGGGTTCCATGGACTTATTCACATGAAACTCCAGAATATCAGTTTTTATTTCTTAGCTTGAAACTTGACAAGTTCAAAGAGTTGCAAAATGAAGACCGACACAAACTGCTTTGAATTCAATTTTGTTTCCCTAACAATATGAAAACACTATGTCTTCTGTTTGTATGTCTCAGGTCACCAACCTGGCCACTGTCACATACGTGACCACCGTACAATTAAAAATTAATTAAAAGTTTAATTATTTTTTTAAATACAGTTAATAAATTCATGTATAAAAAATAAAACTTTTGCTGAATATTAACTTAATTTTTACTGAGAGTTTAAGAATTTGAAAATATACTTTATTTTTATTATTGTGGGATAAATTTGCTGTAGGTTTAAATTTTAGTGCAACAACCAGCCACTTGTTCCTTTGTCATCCTTGTTAATAATAGCAACCTTTTGAATTTCTTATGACCACTTCCTTATGTCTTAATAAAAAATGTGTATCTCAATTCAGCATTTACTGTAATACTTGACAACCTTATATGATTCTTTTTGTACAAAATATTTGGAGATTTGCATATGAACCACGTAGTATCGAGAAAAATACTGTGAATGATCATGTTTGTGACTCCCGAAAACATCCACATTAATGGCCAGAACATCCAGAATACACCCATACCTTTGTAATGTTGTAGTATCATAGATAATAGTATATTCAACATGGAAAAAAGTTTAGTTACCACTTGAAGTGCATAATAGATAGAACAGGGTATCAGGATCATATTTTAATACTAGATTCCTGAACAGCTACACAACAACACAGAATAAAGGGAGACTTTAACCGCACATTCAGAAGTGAAAAAAGGATATTATTTGATAAGCAAAGTTAAAGAAATTGAAACAATGAGCAAACATTTTAAAATAACAGATTTATATAAAGGTGTAAATGAAGGGTGGAAAACTAAAGTAAACTTCATAAAATATTTTTTTAAAAAACGGAAAACTTTGGCTGATTCAAGCAGACTTGTAGGAAGGCAAAGGCTAAGATGGAGGGATAATGCTGAGTTGGACCTAAAGGAAATCGGTAAGAATGAAAAAGAATGGATTAATCTTGCCCAGGATAGAGAGAGATGGAAGGCTTGTGTTGCTGCAGCCATAAACTTTCAGGTTTAAGAATGCTAGAAATTGAGTTAATTTCTTTTACACAACATTTGCAACATCCAACATCAGAATTTCTGCCTCAAAGTTAAGTTCACTACCAGAAAGATCACGTAGTTTTAATGAGAATATATTGCCACTACAATTAAATGAAAGAAAAATGGAACCTTGGTTTTGGATTCTATGGAATGAGTCATTTGTGAATTACAATATACCCTACTGCGAGTGTAGAAAATGTAATAGTAAAAAGATGTGAATACATGATGTAAGGGATCACTTCAATAAGGTAAAATTGAATGATATACTAATTAAATACGTTAATGAGATATTGTTGTTATTGTTTGAACTAGTACTATTTTGGCTTCCATTAAAAAGTTATGTTAAATGTCAACATATGATGTTCTTTAACATTGTTTAAGAATTTCATATCAAAGTAACAACCTTCAAATAGAGACAGAATTCACAGATTTTTAATACATCACTATCCCAGTCTCACGTATATTACAATTATTCCTATTGAAACGTTGGTCGACCACAAAACGTAAGCTTTCGTTAATTACTATTACGTATGTACTATATCTACAGGCGTATCTCTAAATTTTAACTATGCACCTAATAATGACTTGCATGCAATTAGTCTTAAATATTATGTACAATCTTCTCTTGAGAACTCAGTGCCTATAATTATATGGTTGGAATTTTTACCAAAACAATTTGCTGTATTTGATTTTGTATTTTCTTAAGTACAGTTTTTGCAAACGAAAATGAATCGACACTTGACCTGCAGTTTAACGTGAAATCGGAACTACTACATATACTACATATACATATGTAGGAACCGACCACTTCCATGTTTTGTGGAATTGAATTTTGAGGGAGTGGCCTTTCCATCCCTCGGGGATTTGTGGTATTTTTCAGCCTTTTGCTGATGCAGTTACAAATTCCCGAATCAGAGCGCAATACATGCTTAATAAGTATAATGATGGCGGGATGCCTATGTAGATTATCATATCTCCGGGTAAGTAGTATTATTCGCACCAAATAACTATTATACTATTGACACACGCAACATGTTAAAAAGTAATTATCTTCACAAACTGTACGATTTCTTGAGTCGCACATTATTTTTCTCGCTTCGTGAAGACCGATTTTGAGTATGCTCCTTAGCAAACGATGCCTCCGCGATGGCGCAGTGGTAGCGTCGTTGCCTTGTAGTCAAGGGGTCTTGGGTTCGATACCCAGTAAGGCATATACTGGTTCGGATTCCACCTTAAACCGTCCAGATTAGCCTTGCTGTGCATAAAGTGGACTTAAATTATGTCTCGATTTCTTAAAAACCTTTCAAAAAATAAAAAAAATTAAGCAAGTAAATACATTTTTGTCATTTGGAGGTAAATTATCATTTTGTCTATTTTTGGTTCCTATGAATCTGCCTCGTCCTCCTCCGTGGTCGTGCGGTCTAAGGCCCTGTGCTTTGGACTCTGGCTGCGGGACGGCATGGGTTCGAGTCCGCCTGGATTCAGTCTCTGGGTTCTCGCCCTGTGTATAGGACTGGTGGTAACCCACCATCGTGAGGAAATTGGGGAGCTACGATTGAGTAACGGGCGTGGGGGGGGGGGAGTCCACGTGCTGACCCCACGTCACCCTTTTGCCGGTTGAATATCTTCACATCTATAGGTAGGATTGTGGGAGGGAGACTGGCAGTCGAGAGGCAGGCCAAGGCCCTTCAAGGGCTGTTGAGCCACGGGCAAATATCATTATTACTGTTATTATGAATCTGCCTCGCTCAATAAGTTTATTTTATTGAGTCAAGCACAATAGCCAAATCTTGCAATTAGTTACTGGAAAGACATACATGTGTGGTTGCACATATATTAAACATCTAAAGAATAATTATATTCTTGTGGTAAAGAGTGGTTGTCATTTAACGAACTTTAATGATTTATTCTATCAGCATTATTGAACATATTGTGCCATGCTGAACTTAATAACTTAACAAAGGCACATTGATTGCTTAATGAAGAATTTTTCTTGTGTTGCAGAGCAGGTTCGGTTTTTGAAGTATTACAATGCTTTACACAGACCGTTCAAATAATTTTGAGAATATTGATGTTTTATCAGAGCGACCACCCCCGAATAAACATCTGTGGATGTTTTACAGGTTTCATCGCATTTAAGATGGTAATTTTCCGTTGCAACATGTCTGTTGCTATGAGACTGAAGAGCCTGATGACGCTGACAGAGTTCCAATTCATAGGTGGCAACACTTATGGGAGGAACTCTGATTGACCCCATGTTGACAACTGACTCAAGAAGCTCTGTGACCGAAGTGCTCGGATCCTATGTTGACATAAACTTTATGTGCCTCCACAAGGTATCGAACTCAAAATATAATTGGGTCTGTAACATGATTATGTTACAACAAATAATATTTGGCTCTTGATGATTGATAAAATTTCAGGATCCTGATCATTTTTTAAAAATTGCACATGAATGAGGAGAAGAGACCAAATTGTTAAAGCTTCCAATATATATAGAAAGGAGTAAAAATATAAATTATCTGGCTCTCGACATTATGCAGATCCTTCTTAACACCGAAATTAATCTTGAGATTAAACACATCTTACTAAAGGTTAAATCGCACATTAAATGGCCTATTCAGTAAAGGCACCGATTCCTGAAGGAAGATGGAAACCGTGATGTGATGCTTTAAAGAGTTGTGCCATTACTCGATATTGTTCCAAACTTATAATAAATTTAAAGGTTAAAAGAGCGAAACAATGGACGATCACATATAAGAGCTTAATTAATTTAAAATTTATTAATTCAAAGCGATTCATAACATGAAATACTTTGCTCGGTTGTAGAAAACGATCACATACACAACACACCTTTCTGACTATAAACTCACCTTCTCCAGCTTTTCCTTCGATACAAATGGTGTAATGATCCGAAGTGCAGTGGAGAAATAGAATGGCGTATTCACTACATGGATAGCTCTGACGTGGAGGGGATATGTGCTCTAAAATCAAAGAACTAAATATTAATCTGCACAAATCTTCATTAAAGTGGCATTATACAGTACATTGTCATTATTACTATAATTAAGAAACATATAAAGCCTTAAATTATGGACAGTAGGAATATAATTATTGATTGATCTGATTCATATTGCTTCGCTTTCCTTCCACTTTTGGCTCATCGTGAAGATCAAGATGATATGATGAAATTGATGAACGGAGACTCACAAACACCCATGCCCAAGTCGGGATTTGAACCCGGGATCCGTAGCATGTGAGCATGCTTAATAGCATGCTCTGATAAGCACTCCCCCGCTAAGGCAGGTTTTCAATATACGAAAATTCCGAAAATTATAGAGTAAACTTACACTACTTATTGTGAAATTTTATCGAAACATACGAGGGAAATATTCGTAACGTTCCACGAATGGACGTAGTTCCGTAAAGCCCCTTAACACTCCCTGCAAAATGTAAAGGAGCTGTGGTGGGCACATTTGGTCATGCTAGATAGATGTTGGGCCCCGGCGGGAACAATAGTTGTGTGTGTCAAGCTGTGGTCCGCCATGTTGTTGGCCGCCATATTGATCTTAACTCAAACATTTTACATGAAAAGGGGGGTAATAATCTAATTACGTAAATCATTATTTTAATGAATGGGGCAAATATAGAAACTGTAATTTATCGTCCATATAATTATTTCTCTGAGGTTAGCATCCCATATTACATTTTAGTACAATTATAAATACACTCTGTTTCTTTACATTCAATCACAATAACCTTGTTCCTAATATATAATCAGCTTTTAGAGAAATCATAATGTAGTAATGCCACGAAGAGTACCTTACTTATGTTTATTTAAATTTAGTTTATGTACACATAGGACAAAATGGAACTAATATTCCTGTAAGCAATTGGCTATCGTACTATTTTCTTCGTATTGGACGTTGTACAAATTCATATTACGTCTGTCTAATGACATAAGAGTTCCATTTTATTTCTGAAATCAAATATTACTTATTTACTTTAACTGTGTTATAATGAGAAATAATCTTACCAGCAAGACTTGACATAGCACTTTCACGAATTTGAATGTCACTTGTTTCAGGTGAGACAAATTAAAATCGGCACAGTCTAGGACAACGCAAATTCCACCAATCTGGATGGTTTGATCAAATAACAAGAAGTCACAGGCAGTGAACATCGATCTCCACATTTGATCTGCATTATATTTTGAAAAATCATACTTTCCTGAAAAATAGATATTTTAATGAACAGTTTCTTTTTCGTTAGATAATTCACTTGCATACTCTGTTTGTTAGATTATTGTTTATATGAACAGTAGGTAAACTCCAATCAATATTTTCACCTAACCTTTAACTAGGATTTTTTGCAAATAGACAAAATATTGATATTTTCAGTTTGTTTTCCATTAATTCGATAATAACTAAATTATTCTTCCTGATTTGATTACCTTCACATAGTCAGAGAATTTGGTTAAATAAAATATTTCATTCTAGGCTGGATGGTTTTCTTTATCTAGTTAATGACGTTTAAGAATTAAACATTCAGTCTTGCGGATGAGGAGGCACAAGGAAATCAGTTATTTTATAAAAATTATATGCATAAACCAAATTATATATATGCATATATATATACTCTATGTGATCAAAAGTATCCGGACAGAACGCGAAATGTGTGTTTATCATAGAGGGCGACACAGTACTGCCATCTACCGTGTGGAACACATAGTCAGTGAACTCAGTAGTCTGCAGACAGTGTGAGATAGCAGTATGGGATGGTCTGAGGAACTCTCAAGACTTTCAACGTGGTCAGTTGGTTGGGTGCCACTTGTGTAGGAAGTCTGTGTGTGAGATTTCTACTCTCTTAAACATCCCTGTGTCCACTGTTTCCATTGTTATAGTGAAGGGATGTGTACAACTCAAAAGCGTGCAGGCCGACCTCCCATGTTGACCTTCAGAGACCATCGAGTGTTGAAGAGGGTCGTACAGCATTATCGCCAATCATCCATTGCCACCATCACACAGAAATTCCGAACTGCATCAGGATCTACTCCAAGCACCATGACTGTTTGGCGCAAGGTGCGGCAACTTGGTTTCCATGGCCGAGCAGCTGCCCATAAGTCAAACATCACACAGACAAATGCCAAATGCCGCCTCGTGTGGTGCAAGGAGCGTCGAAACTGGACCATACAACAGTGGAATAATGTTGTGTGGAGTGATGAATCACAGTACACAATGTGGCGATCTGATGTTAGGGTGTGGGTGTGGCGAATGCCTGGTGAACGATATCTACCAACCAGCCTGTATAGTGCCGAAAGTGAAATTCGGAGATGGCGGGGTTACAGTGTGGTCATGTTTCTCCTGGAGTAGGCTTGGCCCCCTTGTTGCTTTACATGGCAATGTCACGGCACAAGCTTACGTTGACATTTTAACAGAATTCATGCTGCCTACCGTCGAAGACCAGTTCGGGGATGACCATTGTGTCTTTCAACACGACCGAGCACCTGTCCATTATGCAGGGCTTGTGGGGGAGTGGTTTGACGACAACAACGTCCCACTAATGGACCGGCCTGCGCAGAGTCCTGATTTGAATCCCATATAACATCTCTGGGATGTTTTGGAATGCCGACTTCGTGCCAGACCACACAGATTCACATCAATACCTCTTCTCATTTTGGCGCTCTGCGAGGAATAGGCTGCTATTCCTCAGGAAACCTTCCGGCACCTGATTGAAAGTATGCCTGAGAGAGTGAACGCTGTCATCAAGGCTAAGGGTGGGCCAACACTGTATTGACTGCCAGTGTTCCCGATGGAGGGTTGCCCAAACTGGTACTTTATTTTCAGGTGGGTGTCCGGATACTTCTGATCTCATAGAGTATATATATATATATATATATATATATATATATATATATATATATATATATATATATATATATATATATGCATCCTTATGAAAGACATTAATGCTAAAATTGGATCAGATAATGAAGGAGGAGAGCATATTATGGGTAGACATGGACTGGGGGAATTGAACGAATTTGATTTACTTTTGAGCCGAAAATTATCTGATCATACGTGGAACGGTTTTTCCCCACAAATATATCCATAAAGTGACATGGGTATCAACTGGTCATGTGACACAAAATCAAATTGGCCATGTGCATAATACCCGTAAATGGAGATGATCCCTTCTGGATGTAAGATATAAAAGAGGGGTCGACATTGTTAGCGATCACCACTTGGTAATTGCAGTCTTTAAACTTCGTATAATGGCAGTATGTTAAAAGGTTTCAAAAATAGGAAAGAAATTTGATGTGAAAAGGTAAATGATAAAAATACCAAAAATACAAAAAAGAGATTGGTATTGGAACTTAAAAACAGGTTTGAAATTCTGCAAGAGAGGAGGATACAATAGAGAGAATATGGAAGAAAACCAAGACAATTTGATAGAAATAAGTGAAAACATTTTAGGATATAGGGAAAGTAATCAGAAAGACTAGATGAAACTAGAAAATTGAAGAAAGGAGAATTAAATACTGCAAAAAACAAGAACCCAAAAGAGCTTCCTACAAAAACAGTATAAAGATATTGACAGAGAAGTGAAGAAGAGTGCTCGAAATGATAAACGCAATTGGATAGAACATCAAGCAAGAGTAGCAGAGGAAGTAGCAAGTAAGGGTGATTTAAAATAGCTTTATCAAACAACACGCTTACTATCGCAGCGACAATTTAAGATAAATATATCAGTCAAGGATAAGGATGGCAGGCTGTTAACGGGTAAACAAGAGCAAATGAAGAGATGGAAAGAGCACTTTGAAGAGGTATTAAACAGGAACATCAGAGATAATGACAGAACGAGAGGACTAGAGAGTGAGTCTGAAGAAACTGGAGAGGGAGCTGAGGTGAGAAATTTTGGCTTTCCTCCTACAATTCAGGAAATCAAATTAGCACTTAAACAAAAATGAATGGAAAGTCAGCTGAAATAGACCAAATCCGATAAGAGATTTTGAAGATAAATGTGAATTTCATGGCAGAAATACTATATATGAAGTGTTTACGGCAGTTTGGAATAAGAGAAAATGACAGATGATTGGAAAGAGGTCTCTTATATATACTATATATATATATATATATATATATATATATATATATATATATATATAAAATTTTAAAAAGGCGATATGAGAAACTGTAACAACTTGAGAGGAATCACGCTGTTGTCTGTCCCAAGTAAAATACTAACTAGGGTTATACTAAATCGCATTGAAGATGAAATAGAAGCCAAGATTAGGAGGGAGCAAGCCAAATTCCGTTCTAGTAGATTCTTCACAGACAGCAGTTTGGAATACGAAATAAGATAATACGGATAATCCAGGAGTCATATCGACAATACAAGAGCCTAGTTATTCATGAAGTAGAAGTTAGATACCCCTTTGAAACATAAACTGGAGTGAGGCAGGGAGTAATTCTGTAGCCTCTTATCTTACTTCTGGTAATATATACAGTAATGAGGGAAACCGTGAAGTAAAAGAGAAGAGGAATACAAGGGGGCCTTATAGATAGATTAGAAGACCTAGAATTTGCTGATGATGGGTGCCTGTTGTCTAAATCTTATAGAGATGCAAAAACAAAATTGGAAGATCTTGTTGTAGAAGCTAGCAAATTCTGACGTTAAATAAATCAAAGACTAAACCAATGCTATTAAATGCAAGGACTCAAGATGATATTCAATTAGAAAAAGAAAACTTAGAGGATGTAGACAATTTTTCCTACTTAGGAAGTGCAGTTGCAACAAATGGAGGGGCAGAAGATGATGCAAAACAAAGCATCAAAAAAGCTAATGGGATCTTTGTGCAATTTTATCCAATATGGAAAAGTAGGATTATAAGAACAGAAACGAAGTTAAAGATTTTTAGAAGCAACGTCAAATCAGTATTTTTATATGGAGCAGGATCCTGGAAAGTCAGAAACCAAGTCACAAACAGATTACAAGCTTTCATTAACAGATATTTCAGGAGAATATTAAATGTACATACATTGGCCAGAAGTAATCACAAATCGAGAACTTTAGACACGAGCTTCAGAAGACCAGATTATAAACTAAATTAAAGAAGAAAATGGAATTGGATAGGACACACAATAAGAAAAGCAGGCAATGCAATCGAGAAACAAGCACTTGATTGAAACCCTCAAGGTGCTAGAAAAAGGAAAATGTCCAAAAGCTCATGGATACGTACTATTGAAGAAAAAGGAAGACAACAGGGAAAACGTTTGAAAGAAATGAAGGAGATCGGATGCAACAGAGTGAGGTGGAGTTTTGTGCAAAAATAAAAAAAAAATCCAAAATATCTTCAACCATTATGTGGTGAAATATGGTACATGTCAATGTCTATACTGGGACAATGACAGATATGCATATATTTTTGTTCGAGAACATTACAAGACTGCAGTTGAGAAGGCGAATACCATTGCCTGAATTTACTTACCGAGTTTCAGGATACAAACTGTTCTTCCGAGGCTGTCTTTCTGCGATAAGATTTTGTATCGCCCTGCGTGGTAGAAATCTCTGTTTTCCGAAACCAATAAAGGTTCAAAATACTCAGGGTATTCATTTCTGTACATACAAAACTTCTGTAACTGTAAGAAATATCAACTGTCAATTTTGAGTCTTGCACAAAGAAACTAAATACAGGGTTATTACAAATGATTGGAGCTGTTTCATGAGTTTGCTGTAGCTATAATATTTGACATATTGCCATGGCATTTTACAGTTATGTAGAAAAACTCAAAAAGCTTTCTTCTCTTGCAGGCGTGTTTCGGATTTCTGTTGGCAGAGCGCAGCACTGAGCAGTGAGTAAAGATGGCGACAGGCGCTGATAAAGCTTATGCTGTTCTGGAATTTCACGCATATCTTTTGTTCAAAACAGTGCGACGACACTTTAGAACAAAGTTCAAGAAAGATGCACCGAGTGCATCATCACTATATACACTTTTTTATCACCAAAACCGCCCTCTTCCATCAGTTGTTTCCTTCGTGTAGCAAACACCTTGCGAGTCACTTCGTTATGAGGCGTGAGGGCTTGTAGGACCAATTGTAAGCGGTAAGGTTTTAGTTGCAATGGTTTCCTTAGGAAACTTGTAAAAAACTTGTTTATAGCTATGAGGCACTAGGTGTATCTTTCTTGAACTTTGTTCGAAAGTGTCGTTGCACTGTTTTGACCGACTGGTATGCATGAAATTCCAAAACAGCATAAGCTTTCTCATCGTCTGTCGCCATCTTTACTCACCGCTCAGTGCTGCGCTCTCCCGACAGAAATCCGTAACACGCCTGCAAGAAAAGAAAACGTTTTGAGTTTTTCTACATTACTGTAAAATTTCATGGCAATATGGCAAATATTATAGCTACAGTAAACTCATGTAACCGCTCTAAACATTCGTAATAACCCTGTACTTGAAACAAGTCTGACATATTTTTTCACACTATGGTACAGTATTAATAAAAGGTATAAAGTTTAAAGAAATTGAATTTGTTTTAGGACTGAAAGAAAAGAATACTTTAATTTGCTATTTGTTATAATCCTGGAGATGTAATTTTCCAATTTTCAACAGTAGCAATCAAATTTTCTTTCCAGGTCTCCTTGACGTCCGTATCAACATAAAATTGCAATTCTATCTTCATGCTACGATTACCCTTTGAAGATCCTGTATTTTTCGTTCGTGTTATGACATGCTCGGAAAAGTTTAGTGAATGCATTTAATCTAAAAGTGTCCAGAGATAACTCCTCAGATATATTATACACATCAGTATTACTTAACCAGTAACCTTGGACGTGGAGTAAATTTTACCCCAGCCTTTTTATTTAATTTATTTCACCTTGTTTTGCCTGGCGAAGTTAAGGGTGTGAAGCCTTTCCTTCCACTTGACCATGTTTACACAATTTTTGAATATGATTTTTTGGTCTACATTGATATATTACAATAAGAAAAACATATTCCTGACAATAATATAGAATTTAAAATTGTGTGTTGAATTATGGGTTTCAGCACTTTCTGCAATTTTGCAAATTCAATTTGTGCCTGCAGGTCCTTTCCACTCTTACGGCGGCCGGTCTTAGTTTTGGCAAGGGAACTGTGGAGCGGAATTACCCCGCAAACCTGCCAGACTACAGCAGCGGCACCGAGAGACACAACACGGCGGAAAAAGTACTACGTGAACATCGTTTTACTGGCTGCTGGATTTCTTATTGTTCTGGATTGGTCGCTTCCCCGCTCCCAACTTCCCTTTCCAGCACTAGGATCGGCTGCCGTAACAGTAAAAAATACCTTTAGTAAAATGTGTTTCACTTGGGTCTTGAAAACATGTACTGAAGAGAGGCGTCTCGTGAACGCATGCTGCGTATGCGTCAATTGTGGGGAAAAGGACAGCTTGCTTTGCGACGACATTCAAGAGCATTTCTACATTCTAATTTCCTCATGTAGGAGAAGTATTTATTTTACACGAGAGCGCTCAACTAAGCTTATATTACATTTCTTGGATCTGAAGTGAAAGAAAGTAATAAATATTTTCCCACAATTGACGCATGCGTCACTTCAGATCCAAGAAATGTAATATAAGCTTAGTTCAGAGCTCTCGTGTAAAATAAATACTTCTGCTATACGAAGAAATTAGAATGTAGAAATGCTCATGAATGTCGGCGCAGAGCAAGCTGTCTTTTTCCCCACAATTGACGCATTCGCAGCATGCACCACATGCGTTGACGAGACGCCTCTCGTACTGAAGGTGAGTTCCGGATTTCAGGGGACAAGGTGTTCGAAGGACAGGAAGTGGAAATGGTGATAGATTTTGAGTAGAAATTGGAATTATGTAGGGAAATAAGTAGTTGAGATTTCTCGCGAGATCTGGTGTCGAGACGGTGGGAGTCGGAAAGCATTGAAAATCTGGTCGAGTGATAAGCAGGTTCTTTGGAAGTGATTACCCTATGGAGAAGGGTAAAGTTGTGAATGTTTCGCCGATCAATTAATTTGAGCCAATTTATTTTTGTGTAGAAAACACATAAGTGATATCTATATTTCAGATTGAAGATAAAGCGAACGCAGGAGTACTCTGTGCAGACGTTGAGCCAGATTATCTGATAGGTCGGAGTAGACAGAATCGCAGTAATCGAAATGTGGAGAGACAAGTGCTTGGACTAGCTTGATTTTAACGCTTATGGGTAGAAAATGTTTAATCCGTGCAAGGGCGTGTAACGCTCCGAAAGCTGTTCTACTAACTTAATTTATGTGATCTGACCGGGAAAGATGTTGATTAAATATTACGCCCAGATTTTTTTGCTGTCTTAGTTAATTGTATGTCTTTCCCTAACACCTTTGAAGCACAGAAAGCAATTTTTTGTGAATCTACAATAATATTTTGGGTCTTCGAAGTGTTAATTTGTAGCCCATGATTAGCTGACCAGGTATTGATTTTGTTTTGATCATAATTTAGATGGTGAATAGAATTATGAATATTTTTGGGAGGAAAGGAAAAATAGAACTGAACACCATCTATATAAATGTGATATTTACAGACTTCGAGTGAATCAAGGATATCATAAATATACAGAGAGATGAGTCGAAACCCGAGGACGGTTCCCTGGGAGACATCGGCGCTGATTGATCGCCACGACGATTTCTCATCCGAATTGAAAACACATTTTGGCGATTATTTATTTATACACTAACAAAACGAAGCGTCGGCTGGATAAGATATATTATACAAAGAGGATAGCTTAGAGAGAAAGATGTCGTGGTTAATTGTCTGGAAAAACTTTACTGAAGTCCAGGAATGCAGGTGCTATGGTTCCGCCGAATTCCTGATTCGAGAGGTTTTATTAGAATGTTTCTTGTCAAAAATTTCCGCGTTTGGTTACTGACAACGTATCCGAGAGCTTTGGAGTGGGTAGGGAGATAACTGATCGGCCGGTGGTCACTAAATTTGATAACTTCGTTCGTCTTTAGAAGGGGGCGAACTTTCGCAGGTTACCAAATCGACGGGAATATGCCCACGGATAAAGATAAGTTAAAAATATTTATGGGAACAAGAATGTAAGGGAGATTTTTTAAATAATTTAAATCGAGAATTCGTTTATTCTAAGAGCCATGGATTATATTTTATTGAGAGCTTCTTGGACCTGTTCTGGAAGAATGAGACCAAATATTGATAGTGGTTGGTAACGTACGTATTGTTCTGTTTTTAACATTGTCGTCCAGTGTTGGAATATCGCTGAAATATTAATTCAGAGTCTTTAAGGAGAAGTTTCAGTTTCGTTCTGTTTTTCTTTACCAATACCTAAAGGTCTCAGTTCTTATTCAAATGACATCCGACTTTTTCACACAATTTAGAAGATCGTTCGCTTATCGACGCTTTGCTTTGCTGACTACTTTGTTACAACGATTTCGTAATATTCTGAAACTTTCGAAGCTGATGGTTGCTGACCCTCTGCCCTTTAGATCTCTCCGATGTTTTCCGTAGGCTTGATCCCTAGCTGCCATGAGTTGCCGCAGGTCGCAGGTCGTCTGTCAACCACGGAAACGGGGGTCGTGAGACTTTCTTCTTTTTCATATGATACATAAATTCCGTTATCTGTCACCATAAGGAACCCTACTGAGTACGCACCTTCCTGTCAGTTGTTTATTGACTGTTACACGTGATGGTTGTGTTCTTGGAAGTGAGTAACCATTACATAAACTGCTGTAATTTTGGGCTGGGATAGAATGTACCCCATGTCACTTATTATTGTTTCTGTATTTCGGTTTCTATGTACTGCTGAGCATTTCATTGGTTGATTCATGCAAGTAATGTATTTGGAAATTCATCCACGTGAGGAAAAACAAGACGATTTAATGAAGTCACTGGCAAAACAATTAAAAGAACCACATATGACCAGAAATACATTTAATAAAAGATATTGTGTTGTATGTGCCATACCTGTATGTGGAGACTGCAAAAAATACGTTTGCCCCAACTGCTTAAATTAAATGTAAATATATGTTATATTTTTAGTAACAATGGTGTACGTGTTTATGTAAATGGTTATGTAAATTTCACCTTTCAATGATCTGATGTTAATATTTTCATTATTATTTTATGTTTCTGTTCTGTGTTGATTATCACAGTGTAAAAGAGTGTTCAGGAATTTCCTAAAGTAGAAATTTGTTGGTAGTAAAAGTTTCCTTTCCGCAAAAATAATTATCTTTTATCCATTAAATGATGAAATTTTGTCATGTACAGTGGCGCAAACACAGGGGGGTGCTGGTGGTTTCATTGGCACCCCAACCTTGGATGGAAGTCAATTGTAGGAGTCAAGGGGGCAAACGTTGAAATCAAAGAAAAACAAAGCTTGCAGAATCTAATCTTAGCAGGACAAAAGGATACTCATGATGAAATTAGTTTTCATGTATTTCGGCCAAGGGTACCTGCAGGGGGGAGGGGGCACAGAGTGGCAATTGCTCCCGCGGATTTCAAATTTTATACAAGTTAAAATACATTTCGTATTTTTTGTTTCTCGCTTCGCTCGCAATACCTGCTTTTCTTACACCCACATCAAGTTCAGAGTCCTGGCTAAGGGGCGGCAGAAAAAACAGAAAATTCTCGCTGCGCTCGCATTATGATTTTTCTTTTCTGTAATGCATTAAATTGCCAGAGAGAGATGTGAGGTCATCTATAAACTTTCAGACTGTTGCTGCTAAACAGGTTTGTCTTAAATGCACGAACAATTATTTTGAGGGATGGAGTTGCGCGCATGTGGGAGACAATTTATGTCATTTTTAATGTTTGTTTGTTATGAGATTGATGAATTGATTATGTAATATATTTAAATAATATATGTTATATATATGTATTAAATACATTTTGGATAGGTACAAAATTTCGTTTAACACGTTCCATGTGTATTTATTTTACGTCGCTCCATGTTGCACATGTGTAAAGCATAATTTGTACATGAAAGTTATGAATATCATGTGTAAAAGAAGAATTATATTTGGAATGCATTTATCATGCGTTTTCTGTATTTCACAAATACTGTTTGTGTGCTTGTTATCCGGTATTGGTTAATTTAAAATTCAACGTGTCGAGTAAATATTTCAAAACCTTTGTTCGAAGGCAAATGCTATAGCACGGACTTCTACCCCTTTTTTGCGTGATTTACGAGGATAATAACGTATTTTATACTACTGCTACTACAAAATAATGATAATAATAATAACAACGATGATATTATTATTATTGGAACGTTAGTATGCTCTGCGTTGGCAGTCAACAAGGAATACTACAAAAGTGTTCTTGAGCAGTTAAGTGAAAAAGTGCGGAAGAAAAGATCAGAACTCTGGCGATACCTGCACCTGATCCTGCACCACGATAACTCACCTGCTCATCGTGCATTCTAAATCACTAAATTTCTGTCCAAATTCCAAAATTTCTTTCCTTGCCCAACTCTCTTTTATCTAGATCTAGCACCATAAGACTTGTGCCTATTTTCAAATTGAAATTACGGCTCAAAGTGAAGCGGTTTGAGTAAACTGAAGAGATACAGGCAAAAACGGCAACGTGTCTTAACTCCCTCAAGAAAGTGTAATTCCAGGAATGCTTCCAAAAGTTGAAACACCGTTTGAATTGGTGTGTTCAATCATTTCTTACTTATTTATTTATTAACCAAATGATGCCACAGAATATTGTTCCATTGAGGCATACATACATTTTGTGCATTACATGTATTTGTGCATTACATATATTTGTGCATAACATAAATTGTTTCACTAATTACTATACAGACGAACACCTCACTCCTTTATCCACTGAGCCAGTAAGGCTCTTTTGAATGATTGAAGTGACAGACTGTTTATATCAAGGCTCGGATCATTTGCTACGACTTCATTATAAGTTTTACCCATTTTCCACATCGGATATATTTTTACATAATTTGTTCTAAATTTTTGTACATGAAACAACCAGGGTTTCGTTCTGGTTCTCATTTGAGGTACACGATATTGTAATGCAGATACTAACCCCATAGTGTCTATAATGTTATTTAAAATTTTATAAAGGGTGCTCATCAAATAAATATTAAACCTTTCTTGATTCTTTTCAATGTTAAAGTGCGATACAAGCTCAGAATACGGAGTGAATTTATGGTACACTTTGTCTTCTTTATACTTTATGTGTCTCAAGAATTTGGACTGAAACATTTCTATTTTCCTCATATGTTTTTTGTCCAAGGGCTGCCATATTACCGATGCATATTCTAGGGAAACATACAAAGTTATTACCGATGTTGTACTTTACAGATCATCCCCACATCTTTTTATGAATCCTAATTTCTTATACGCTTGGTTAACGATATGATGCATATGCACTTTAAAACATAGATTTGCGTCATATGTGACACCAAGATCAGTGAATGTAGTGAAGCTAGTTATTTGCTTTCCTCCCATCTGATAGCGGAAGTTTCTTATAGTTTGAGCGTTTGTTATAGGCATTACATGACATTTATCAAGATTAAATGAAAGTCTATTATTTTCGCTCCATTGTAGTAATCTATTTACGTCTGCCTCCAAGTCAAGGCTGTCTTCGTCAGAGGATATTGTTCTAAATATTTTTACATTGTCAGCAAATAAAAGGCAACGTGATTTCGTGATAATTTTTGGGAGGTCATTAATAAAGAGTAATTAAAGGAGTGCGCCCCCTGCGTCACCCCAGAAGGCATAGGGTATTCACGAGATATTTATCCTCTATAATTGACAAATTGCTTTCGGTTCGTTAGGTATCATTTTAGCGGCATAATTACGTTTTCAGAAATATTAAAATACAATAGATTCTGAAGTAAAATGTCATGAATTACCAAATCGAACACCTTGGCCAGGTCAGCATAGAATTCATCTACCTGCCTCCTTTCGTCTAATTCATAAGCTACAAAATGTATAAATTCGGCAAGATTTGTGATTGTCGACCTCCGCGATATAAAACCATGTAAGCCATACTTACACTTTATTAGTTCTAGTAAAATGTACTCAATTATATTGTAAAATTCGTAAACAACTTCAAAGTTCAACTAGGGTCGACACCATTCGAGATCTTGTTTGTTAGATTGCAACACTTCAGCACCAGGCGGCCATGGAATCTCCCTCCTTCTGCTTGTGAAAAGTTGTAAGCCTTCTGAATTTTGCCTTACAAATTGCTGATCGCGAACGAGCAGGGGCTAGGCCTATCGTATCTGGACTGGATGGAGAAGAGCGGGCTAAAACCTTATTAAAAAGCGCTGCTGTAAACCTACGGCCAGAGGCTTACAGCAGCGTTGCCATCCTCATGTTTAGAAAAGTGTTGTTCATGGACGTCCGCAGTATTTCTTTCCACCAGGGAGGATTAAGCAAAGTATTTTTTCCAGGGGTTGGGATAAACTAGGTATATTTCCTCCATAATAGAGTTGCCTCCTCAAAAGATACTAATTCAGTTTGAAGTTAACATTTTTCTGCGTTGCCCTAACAATAATTAACATAATTTGATGTGACTGAAATTAATTTAGATGTGTGAAATATATTATTTTATGGTTGACATTCATTTTCCAGGAAGGGTTTCTTCCTCTTGCCCTTCTGGACATCCATGGTGTCGTCTAAACTTCGAAATTATGCTACATAGTACTAAATTGTTCTGAGATCTACATATTATTAATACTAATTTATAACAAAAATATAAATATAAATTCGAATGGTTCAACCAACGCTATGGGTTCGACGTTAGACGTGAAAAGTTTGAGAGAATTCAACCTCCACGAACAGCGGCCTTCTTGTTTCATTTGTATCCATAACATCCAAACGCCTTTTTAAACTTGTGCTAGATTTAGATTTTTATATTTGGGTTGGCTTCACTATTGAGAGACAGGTCCTGTAAGAGGAGGGGGCTCATTGTTGTCGGGTATGAATGAATGGTTGGCTGCAAAGGAAATTTGAGCCGGTGGTGTTTGAAGGAGGTTTTTTCCAGGAACAGGGAATTCTGAAGAAAAAACTAATAACAGAAAAGGGAAAAAGGAGAAACCTGAAAATGAGTGGGAAACGGGAAAACTAGATATAATTACATTAATATGTCTTTAATCTGGTGTAGTGTAACTTCGTTTTTGAGGAGTGTAAGGTTAAATTTAGTGCCAAAATTAGGGTTTTGTGCAAAGTTCCAGGGAATTGTTCTGAAAAAATGTGGGGGTGGGGGCCTGATGTGTGTGGATAAATCACTAACCATGCCAGCCCAAAAATAAGTACAACGGGAAATAACCTTCATCCTGCTAGGCTTGCACTGTTGAAAAGGTCACGCTCCGCCACTGAAACCATGTTGCATGGAAGATTTTGCCGGTCGTACGTTGGTCATTATGCTCTCGTACAGTATTTGTTCAAACACTTTGCAAGAAACTGGTAGAATTGACACTGGCCTAAAGCAATCCGTGTTCTTTGCATTTGCCTTATTTGGGATGGGATTAACTTTAGTGATTTTCCATTTTGTTGGGAAGTTGTGATGTTCTAAAATTGTATTTAAGATTACACTCAACGGTTTTCTTAGCGATTCAGCGTACCCCTTGACCACATAGGGAGGAACGTTGTCCATCCCCGCTGCTTTTTTTGGGTTTTGACTTTTTAATTGCTTCCTCGTTCAATTCGATAAGCGATATATCGAGTTGGGAACGCACTCCGGTTTCGCACTTATCCGATTCAACAATAGAGTACTGTGAAGCATCTTTGTACACTTATAGAAAATAGGTATCAAATGCATTTACAATATCGTGCCCATTGTGTAAGATTTCATTGTTGTATTCAAAAGTATTACTACCCGAATCCCTCTTTTTACTTCTAATTTAAGTCCATAAGTTATTTACATCTATCCTTATGTTTTCCTCCGTCTCACGGATATACACTTTTAATGCTGCTGTTACCCCTTCCTTTATCTTTTTCCTAAGATTCTTGTATTTCCCTTCATGATACTCTGCGTTGCAATTACATTTTTTCACTTTTACTTTTTGTAATGATATAATTTTCACTTTATTTTCCTAATAATGTCACCATTGAACCACACAAGATATTTAGGTAACTTGATGCGTTTCAGTGGTACACAGTCATTTAAAATATTATAAAAAAATATCATAAAACATATTAGTCAGTTTATCAGTGTCCTCAATATCGCATAGATTTACCCAGTTATAGTCTGCTAATTTTTATATAAAGACTCGAAGTTCGCCTTTTTGAAGTTATATTGAAAATTTATATTTTCCGCTCGAGCTAAAACAATCCGCGCACTGTTCCTAATCTCAACCATCAATGTGGCGGGAGGGGGGGGGGGTTGATGTGCGTCCTCGGGTACGAGAGCGTCGGTTTCTCTGTGCACAGAGACGCTTCCTGCATTAGATAACACGAGATCACCTTTTAGGTGAAAGTACAGTTGACAAGGGAAAGCCACCTGCTAGAATGTTCCAGAACAATTTTCCAATAGTCTGGAGGGGAGTAATGTTTGTGTATATATATCGTCCTGTTTTTCTACCTTGTTACATTTGTACTTGGTGCGGAGTCTGAAGAAGACCTTGCTATAAGTCGAAACGTTACGTTTAGTTTATGTTTTATTATAAAATTAAATTACTGCCTTTGAATTTTGCATATTGAATTTTTATATCATGGAAACAAGGCTTAATGGTGTTATAATTACAAGATCAAATGTTCTACTCCTAGCATTAGTGACCCAATTTAGAGTTTTTAAACCAAATTAACCGATAAAATTTGACAGGTTCCTGACTTTCGTTGACATGGGAAGCATGAATTCTTTCACATAAATCTCTGGAATATTGAAATCCCCCACTAGAAGCAGGTGAGAGTTAGGAGTGAGAAGTTCGTATATTTTTTCATAAAGTTCCTTGTATACATCCGCAGGTGTTTCCGGTACGACGCAGACAATGCAAAATTAAAGTGATGTATAATCTTTCACTTGCAATTTAACTAACAGTGCATCTTGTGATAAGGATAGTTTAATTTCTTTGGAGTAAAATTTCTTCTAACCCCGTTTCTTCCTTATTTCTATCACACCTATATACTGTACTTGTGCCTATCGTCAAACAGTTCACAGTTCAAAATTGTGTCAGAAAGCCACGTTTCTGTAACACCCACTATCTGATAATCGTTACTTATAATATGCAGGCCTCTAACATTTTTGATGAACGAAGGTCACGACACTTTCCCTTTTCCCATCAGCTGACTTACCAGGTGGTGCAGGGTTCCTCGAGTCTCCCTTCGTGTCTTCAGGTTGTCGTTTCCTGGTTGTTTCTTTGCATCTTGGGAAAGCGGTGGGTGGCGGGAGGGAAGGAATGTTGACCTACTTTCGATACTCTGTCACGGTCCTCTTCTTTCCTGGACCTAGGGACGCTGGACGTGCAGGAGGGCACTTGATAATCATTACAATACAAGCTGAACAAAATGTTACGTTGTCGTTAGATTTTGCATTCCTCCACACGTTGCAAGATCTACATTGTCTGGTACTATAAGGAGGGCCTGCTTCCTGGAATCGGACGAACAGTATGGAGCTTCTTGCACCTCAAGGGCTGACTGGTAGTCGCCTTGATTTTCCTCTAAGTCCCATATCGTCCACGAATGTTCAGTGTGTTTTACAGCCCAGCTGACGTGCTTCAAAAAGGTGTTTCTTCAATCTTTCCCTCTGTTGCCTCATTGCAAACGAGTATTCTTGTTCTATGAAGATCTCAGTGCCTCTACGCTTGCTGCTATTTTTATTTTTTTAGCACCTCCTCTTTAGTAGTGTCTCGTAGGAACTTGCAAACAATGGGACGTGGTTTTCCTGATCGGGAACGGCCCGTTAGATAGGACCTTTGGATGGAGCCCGGTGGCAGTTTTAGTTGAAGAGTCCCTTCGATCATCCTTTGTACTGCCTCTGCCGATTCGTCCCAAGTTTCTCGCGCTTTTTCGTCGACGCCGTGAAGACCAAATTCTGCCTCCTGGATCTGTTCTCGAGAGTTCTCAGGTAGGATTGAAGGTTTCTAACGTCCTCCTTTATTTGGTGTGCTTCTGCTTTAATCCTCTATATCCTACCAATCAGTCTATTCACCGTGGTAGATAATTGCCTCATCTCGCACATGATATCATTAATGGAGCTCTTTACTAGGAGCATCATTTGTTTGAGTTCTGCAATGTCATTCGAAAATTCCACATTAGCACGGGGTCCGGGTTCTGTTGAATTCTCCCTATAATAAGTAGCGTTAGCACTAACACTTCGTATACCAAGTAACAACACGTATTCTTCGCCACGACACTTTCCACTATCCTTCGAGGGCCCGGACACCAGGCCACACGGAAGATCGCTTAGCGCCACTGTATCACGGAGTTCCCCATCTCTTTCCGACTCACTGCACACGGGAGAAAGCTGAAAACACGACCAACGCGGACCAAGTTCAAAAGCGATACATCATAATAACCTGTAAGTACTGTCATTTGAAATTACAAGCTCAACCTAAGAACTTTTCAATCACACGTGTGTGTGTGTGTGCATGTGTTTTCCCCATTCGTTCGTTCGAGCCATCACCAGTCAGTCATACCTGAACACGACTGAACACGCCCGAAACATCGAAAGTCAAACACGTAAATCCAGCTGTATCGAACCTGAGGGTTTTCTGAAAATGGCTAGTTAGATTCGTAGACACAGCTGAAAATGCTCTGTTTCAGACTTCTGATGTTTGAAAACAATAGTTTTTGACTGTAATATCACTATTGAAAATTGTGTTTGTGGGGGTTGTGCTATAACATAACGTTTACACTACTAAAGGATGATGGTTGCGTTGTTGCCTGGTAATCAAGGGTGGAGGCACATGGCACAGTGGTTCCAATCCCACTTTAAACTGTAGGTCCAGTCCCGATTAGCTTTTCTGTGCATAAAGTGGACTTAAAACAACAATTCAATCAACACTACTAAAGAATGTGAATTAATTTATCATGGTATGAAAATATGCTATAAAATAGCTATTTAAGCTATTGAATCATTCCGTTTTCAATAATCTGTTTTTAAAGCATAACCTTATTGTCTACTTACACAAGGGCACTCTGAGTTCATCGTTGGGGCCAAGTCTTCTGATGTCACGTCTGTAGAGAAATGGAGCGGATGGGATGGATGAAATGATTGAAGTCCTCCAGTCAGCCACCGTTTAACAGCTCGAAGCACTGATAGGTTCCTTAGGCTTTGATCACTGTTTATTTTTTTCCGCAGACACCTTAACGTTGGACTCAACGTCACCCAATCATTCGTACCGGACGGTGTTTTAGCACATGCCCGTTCAGGCACACGAGCCGCAACAAACAGCACTGCACACATATATGTAATAATAAATAAATAAATAAATAAAAATATTAAAAACAACTTCTCGTGAGCGACCACGTCACCTCATTACTTCTTCACTGTTACAACTTCGACCCTCTGTCCCAGGTCTCTGCACACTCCTTGAAACACTATGTTACACTATATGCTCTTCTGACCAATCAGGAGCTTGTACTCTCTCCTTCTTTGTACACTATCAACAGTGGACAAGGAGGGTGTGTGACCTAGCAAGTCTATAACGTTATATTTTACCCTTTTATTAGAGTAGGCAGAAATATGGCTAGGGTCGAAATGTATGTAGGCCAATTGTTTTCTTAGGAACTTAATGGTTTCCAAAATGGTGCCAGGCTTGTAAATATTCGAGTGAAAATATATCGTTCCACAGATGGACAGGGAAAAGGCTTCACATAAGAATGTCTGAAAACATGGTACGACTCGAATTGGAAGAGGGCCACCTTAGATAAGAAGATGTGGAGCCATCTAAGATGGAAGAAAATCTCTGGATTTGGAAAACCGAAAGAGATAAAGACGAAGTAGTACCTTAGTCACCTGTGTCGGTGAAATTTTGACTGGCTTACCAATACTGAGGTCCAGGCGCTAATTTTGGTGAAGAGACCTAGCTCTATTGTTACATTTTTATCAGGTTTCTAGCCTGGCTGGTGCTTGGCCGTGAAAATCGCATATAACTTCGACGGCAACGTGCTGTGCGAAGGTAGTTGTCAAAAATAGGGGTGGCGTCCCTGAGAGCTCCTATGACTCACGCTTACTTTCCAAAATAAGAGAAAAGAGTAATAAAAGAATGAAAAAAAACTTGGAGTGGGCACTGGGAAAAGTCCATCACATTACTTATCGGCACCTAACATGTTTGAAATAGTCAACAGTCTTCTATCAACGTTATTTTGGTGTGTGTATGTGTAGTAGTAATAGTAGTAGTAGCACGCAAATGCTCCCGTGTGTTTAAGGCCTCTCGTCCAGAGAGGCTTACAGAGGAGGAAAGAGGTCCAGTCCGCTAATGAATTACTTTACTTCTTTTTTCATGTCTTTATCATGGTATCATAATTCGCCTACACAGTTGGCATTAACTTCAGTAGCTAAGAAACGACGGCATTCAGGCTTAATTTTCTAGATAAAAAATATGTTACCTCTTTCTCTATCTTAGAATAACCCTTCCCAAAATTCGGACATACCTCTCTCAAGGCTGCTTCTTGGTCGAAGAAGAAAGCTCGTAGAAATGATAACAAGTAACAGTCGTCCAACCGAGACGTCAGACCTGGAATACCTGGAGGACGACACAGAACAAGATTAATTATCGAAACATTTTTTTGAATCTTATTTCTCTTTGTTAATTCTTCCAGACCTTCTTTGTAAATTTCCTCTACATTTTCATTGCCATGTGCTGTTTGGCAGCTTAGATCAACTTACAACATAGATCAACATCAAATTATCCTTCAAATGTGAACTTTTCATTTCAGACAACAATCTTACAACAGTCACAAAATAAATTTTCATACATTTAAAATTGATATCTAAAGTAGTACCTGAACCCAATATGGCCTACCTAAGGTTTGCAATTTTTTCTAGTGGTGTACATAGAAAGATAAAACTAGTGGCAAGAGTGAAAAGAGGGAACATTTCTCGAAGTTTACTGAAAATTTGAGCCCATTCCAAACAATAAGATGGCTGTAGGGAAGATTTTATTATAAAGTTACGTTTAGTACCCAATATGGCCTAGTCATATATTTTGTTCTTTCACATCAAAATATGCAACAGAAATTGAAAAGTACAAATATGTTGTTTTTATAAGTAGATAAGTATATTGATACACTTACATTTAATTTACATAATGACATGAGATTTGTACGAAGAAATACCATTATTTAGAAACCAACAAACAAGGGAGTAACATGTCACAATTTGTTACCAGAAGATATGTGTTACATATCATATCACAGTCTGGGTAATTGAAAGGTACTTTATCATCCTTAGCGACAGTGTTGTCAACTCTAGAGAGAAGTCGCTAAATCTGGCGGATTTGTAATGTTAGCTGGCGACAAAAGACGTGAAAAATTGACGAGCGACTTTTCTGGCTACTCCGTGTGGTCTTTAGTGACTAATCTGGAGAATTCACAAAATATCTGCGTACGTACGTCTAAATGCTTAAAAATGTCCGTTTCATAGTTATTAAATAAGAAAAAAACCTCGCAATTCGCTTCTGATACACAAAGAGTAACCGAAGCAAAGCATGCCCCCTTTTTCAGAAAGTTTTTGTGATGTTTATAAACATCAGTGCTCACAGCTCATTGTTTTCGGAGACTCCTGCTAGCGCCGTTGCGGTTGCCAGCCAGGCGGGAACGAATCCGATAATTCACGTCACGTTATTATAAAACAGAACGTTTGACTTTGTGTTCGCGTCGTGCGTGGGTTCAGTTTGGAGTTTTTTGTGTAGTGTGTGGTGGCAAAGGAAGCGCTAGTGTAAATTATAAAGTTCGTGTGTGTTTGCGCACAGGCCAGGGCAGGGCAGGGCAGGGCAGTTTTCAGTATGGGAAAACCGCAATACAAGCAACATTATCGGAAGGAGTTGGAAAAACTGTACAAATGCCCCCTGTCGATAGTGACACGGCGAAAGCGTATTGTAAGTATTGCAAAGTAGAACTGTATGCCAAAGCTACTGATCTGAAAAAAAAACAACAACAAAAAAAAACATTCGGAAACACAAAAAACATAAAATCAGATCTGGTTACTTCTGTTCTTCAAAACAGCAGAAAATACAGTTCAAACCGAAAAATGTAAATACTTCTACTGCTGAAGCTGGTGTAGCTTTATTCATTGCCGAACACTGTTCTTTGCTAACCGTGAATCACTTGTCCGAGGTATGTATGAAAAGGTTTGGTGACAGCTGCAGTGTAGCAGTCATTCGTCTGCATAAAACCAAGTGCACAGAAATAATAAACAACGTTCTTGCAGTGCATTTTCTCGATGATTTGGTATCTAACATCGGGAATCAATGTGAAGTTCAGTGTTCAGAGGAAAAAAGGAAAGTGACGAGAAAATGTTTTTATAGGGATATATATTTGCTATTTTCAGGAGTATATTTGATTTAGCAACTTTTTCTAGAGCATTTACACTTCATTTAGCGACTTTCTAGCGGATATTCTAAGGAGTTTTAGCGACTTTTACGTTCAAGTTCTTGGCAACACTGCTTAGCGAGTTCCACACACACTACGTGAAGTCCTTCGTAGACGTCGGACGTGGAAAATATATGGTGAAGTGATTTTCTGAAGGGAGTGAACGTTGTGCTGCAGTGAACGTGATTTTTGTGGGTGCAAATCTTTGCAGGAGCAGCATTATTTCGAGTTTGAATATTTGTGCATTAGCTATATTTTTCTGGCAACATGGGTATCACAAAAGGAGAATGGAGCAGAATCGAGAGCACGATGGAGAGAGTCGTTGCAAAAGAACTGAACTCTCAAATTGGGGATCTGGACGAGAGATAGCCCTGGCCTTTGTTAGCGACAAACTGCAGTCGCTAATAAAGACTTCTCTGACGCAGATGATAGCGGAGGCTGTGGAGGAAGCAGTTGGAAAACAAAGGAAAATAACGATGCAGAAATCAAGGCCCGCAGATCCACCGTGAGTGAGTTACAGTCGCATATAAACTCCATTGAGCAATACGAAAGGGAGACTGAACCTCGTGATCCATGGTTTGGGAGAATCGGAAGAGGAGAACTGTGAGGAAAAGGTGCTGGAAATCCTCCGGGATAAGGTGCAGGTTCCTGTCGACACATCCCAGCTCCAGAGATGCCACAGCCTGGAAGCGAAGCAACGCGATGGGAGGAGCAGGGCTGATCGTGCATTTCTTATCCTACAGGACTCGTCGGTTGGTGCTCAAGAAGAAGAAGCTCCTGAAGGATTCCGCCCCCCAATTTTCTATCACGGAGAACCTCATCCGGCAGAACCTGCAACTGTTTCACCAGGTAAGAAGTAGTGGAACTTTCCAGCGCGTGTTGACTTCTGATGGCAATATCCGGGCACTGCACAATAAGGGTGTGCGGGACGGGATCGGGACGGGAAATTTGTTAAATCCCGACATTCGGGACGGGAGAAATTCGCAATTTCCCGACCTTGTCGGATATGTTCAAAATTTCCCGAAGCTCTAGAAATCTCGAATTCTACAAGTCATTTTCACTTTAAGTGACAGTTTTTGAATTTAATATATATATCACCGGACATTTGATTTGTAATGAGATTGAAATTGGTTTATAGATTTATTGCATCAAAATAGGTTTGTGGTAATAATTTACAAAACATCTCTATATTGTAATCAAACGGTCCTGGTTTCAATACCCGGTGGAGGTACGTACATGGTGGTTCGGATCCCACTTTAAACGGTAGGTCCAGTACCGATTAGCCTTACTGTGCATAAAGTGGACTTAAGAACAACAACTCAACCTATCAATATCTCTTTAAGCTTCTTAAACGCGCTTTTATAGTATTTTATGTTTTTTCTCTCTGAATCTAAAGCTTAGAAATTGCAATTCCTGTGATTCTTACCATTAACTTTCTCTCTGAATGCTGAAATCTCTTCCCGAACTGTTTCAGCGTTCTCATTCAGTTCTTTTGATTTCCTCTTCCAATCATCAGGAATGTTGTACTCGAACCTTGAGTCGCTGAACACACTGTCCTCGCGCTGTTCCATCTCGGCTTCGTATGTAAACAAACAGAAATATATTTTTGTGAAGATTCTTCATAACTTATTGAACTAAGCTATGAAAATGATGTGTAACATACCAAACATACGCATAACGTATTTTACAGGGTATCCAGAGTGGGACTGGAAGTTTTTAAATGTGTGTTTGTTTAAAATGAGTAACTGGAAACATATACATGCATTATGAAGACAAGATCAACTTTTTTTTTAAAGGTGTTACAGCTCAGTATAGCTCCACATGAGCTCTGTTTATTGCACGGAGATGTCCTGCATGTATTCAATCTACCTCCACGTGTTCTGTAGCATGTGAGGGGTTACAAAAGCAAGAGCATTCCGAATACGGTTATGCTGTTCTTATTGATCATCTATCTTTTGGCTAGAATACATCATGCCTTTTATGTACCCCCAAAGAAAGAAGTCTAGAGGGGTAACATCAATCTTCTGCAGAATGTCAATGCAAATGAATGTATTTTCGGCTTGTCCTCTGGCTTAATTTCGTTCAACAACTGCACTTTGTATGCTTACAAACAAACCCTTTTGTGAAAGGCTTCGTGAACAGTGAACCTTTGAAATCCTAGCTGCCTGCTCCCTTCCCGTTTTGACGTCCATGACGGTGGCTACACGTGCTTTTCTCTGTACCGACGCCATTTTTGTTTGAGCGACACTAGCGCCGCCACCGCTAGTTATAAAAGTATGAAAATTTGGTGAACCAAACTTACGAATATACTTTTGCTTTTGCAAATGTTTTGTTAACAAAATTATGGGTTTGTTTAAATGTAATAACTATTTATAAATTGTCAGTTACAATCCTGACACCCTGCATATTAGCATTAAGAACGAAAATAAAATGCAACAATGGTTTTGACAACCTGGAACACAATCATTGGTCAATTTTAGCAAATATGCACACCATAGGAATTCGTGGCAGCGATAAGCAAAAATTTGCTGCTGTGTCATAACTGAAAATTTGAGAAAATGAAGAAAACTAACACTCCAATAAAGAACCTACATTTTTATTTTAGTTTGATTTATTTTACTTCGCTTTTCAGTCATTTTTGGCTAATCGCGAAGATGAGGATGAGTGAAGATACTATGATGAAATTGATGAAGCGACACTTACATAGATCACCTATGCTCAGGCTAGGATTTGAACGGGGGACATCTGGCGTCGTTTCGCGCAATGCTAACCACTCCGCTTATATAAATGAAATAGTCAATAGTAGAGGCATTCAGAAAAAATATATAGTTTCGTGTGCCTCCTATTCCAGAAATTACATAAAACTATTTAAATTCAATACATAATTCTTGAACCCATTGAGTGTAATGGATTATGGAGAATGTGCACCAGTTACAATAAATTGCTAATCAAGAATAACACCATTGACATCTTTTTTATGAACCTAAGGGACCTCAGTAAAGCCACTATTAACAAAATGGCTTAAGTTTAAAACCATAATTTTAAAATGAATGATCAGGTAGAAATGTAAATATAAATAGGAAAATATGGAATATTATAAAACATATGTATTTATACTTTGATATTTATATGTGCTTCCATACTTCAGAAACATATGTAACAGTATTCAGTAACCACTCCGCAGCGGAGGCAGGCTAAATAACTTATTAAATAAAAATAATAAAATATAGTCAAGAGTAGAGGCATTCAGAAAAACGTAATTAGGTGTTTCGGAACATCTTATTTGACCCCCCCCCCGTCCCGAATTCGTAAACTTAGCAACATTACACTTCAGAGCCAGCTGAGAGTAGCCAATTTTGAGTAAGTCCCTCAACTAGACCAAAAACCCTCTAGTGAAATATTTCAATTTCGCACATTCCATGAACTTAGATACTATAAACTGTTAATACAAATACTCAATAAAACAGAAATACTACATTGTATAAATAAATCTTAAGGAGTTGTTAAGATTCTGCTTGCTCGACTTGAAATCAGAGAAGGTTCAAACACTGAAGAAAGTTTCAATCCACCTGGAGGAAATCGTCATCAGGTTTGAGCAGAAAGAAACAAATTTATGAGGAATTCATGAAACATTTTATTTACAACACCCTACATAATATCGAACAGTTCTCAAGAAATAATATTTTTCACAACTTATCGAGAAAATGTGCTTGGAACACAGGAAGGTGGATGTTTGCATAAACGTCAACGTGTTTTTAAAATCATAATGCCGGTCAGTTAAAATAGAGCAGATAATAAAGGTCTCGGGTTCAAATCTTACCTGGCCGTTGATATTAGAACATTTCAAAAATTTATCCGTTGCGCCCAGATTGCCAGGATTTAAGGTTAAAACGTCTTTCTTTTAGCCAATCTTCATAAGTTATGTTAACACACACACATTATGACTAATTCGCATATCACATACATGTATTCAGGATGCTGTATGCAATGTTTTTTAAGATATGTATTGTTTTTGCTCTTCACTGACACCTAAAATATTTATTATTTATATATACTAACACACACACAATTATATTAAGCAGTGATGTAGTGCATTACTCTACCAAAGGGAACAGTATATGAGTTCATATTGCTAAGATTCACAATGTTATATTCGTTTCTTCCTTCGTAATAATTGTTATTAATCTCCTCACCTCCATCTTCCTATGCGTCTAAATGGAATAGTAAAGAGCCAATTAACGTTAGTAATGGCTATTGTGACGGAGCCGATGCGATAAGAAACTACTAACATCTTTTTACATAGTAAGTGACAAAAAAATACAAAACCTGAGAATAATCGTTAATTCGCCACTGCTTTGTATCAAAATACTTTACTAATTTCAAGAGAAATATTAGATATAAAATCCTTTGTAATAAATTCATAAAATTGGAAACAACCACCAAGGATTTAGCTCTACGTAACGTGATTCTGCGCATTCCACGTCGCACACAATTTCTTCCTACCATTGAAATAGCTTCCGGAAATGTTGACCCCCTTTCTTGCACCTCCTGAAATACAGAGAGTTAATTTACCAGCAAGGTGCATAAACTTTACAACCAACATTTCACTCCTGCCTCGATGGAGAATTTATCACATCTGAATGAAATAAAAGGCTTTTCCTAAAATCCTACCAATCATTGAGTATCGTTGAACTTGTGATGAGTACTGCGCCAAATTAAAATAAAGGAAGCTGAGCAGAAGTTTTCCTCGAGGAATGCATAAATACTTACAGTTATTCATTATAATCTTATATTATATTATTACGACACTTCCTACTCGGTAAATAACATGAAAAAAAGGGAGAGGGTGGGATTTTAACCTACAATGTTTCGTTCTTGACGAAAATGTATAACAGGTTCACAGTCGAACCAACTGCTCCATGAGATTACTAACGCGAAACTTTGTAAAACACGCTGATCTCTGTGAAAACAACCAGGTTCCGGAGTTCCGAACAATTTTTCTCCACAGAACCAAGGATAAGACGCACTTAGCAGAATCGTCCGGTATTGTGAAAGGTATCTTTACTGCAACTTCCTTTAAAATTTTGAAAAATTTGCCTCTCTACATTCAGTACTGCATACAAATGTTCCTGTTTTCAATTTTAGAATGAGGAATCACATTTTTCTCTACATTCATATTTCTACTTGCGATTTTCGTTAAATTAGGTATTGCATTGCTGGTTTAGGGTTTTAAACTTCATGGAACGTTAAAGAGTTCGGAAAAATCACAAGAGCGTTTTTTTAGAAAGGAGAATTGTTGCAAAGTTTGCTACTATATGTTGGGTCTGAGGAGCTATGTTGCCAAATTTACGAATTCAGGATGCTGATTTTTTTTTAGGGTGGAAAATTACGATGATTGAAGAGTACCTGTCGAGTTAAAAAATATATTAAATGTCTAATAGAGGAGTGATTTGAACTGATTTACAGTTGCTTTTCTTCCACTCTTGGCTTTTTGCGAATATTACTTTGGCATAAGACCGGCGATAGTACTTCGTGGCTTCCTGTCCCAAAAAACGTGACTTGACTTATTTCCTGTTATTCCGCTACGAAGCATAGGGCCTCAACGAAGCATCGCTAACGGACCATGTTAACAGTTCACCTTCCTTATCTCGTTCCATGTCTTTCCTGCTCCTATATTCCATTCTCCTTCTCCAACTAATTCTTAGTCTTCCTCTCCTACGTTGTCCTTGAGGTTCCAGCTCAATGCTTGTCTTTCTATTGCCGATGGATTTTTCCACAATGTGTGACCAATCCACTTCCACTTTCTTCTTTTGATCTTTATTGATCTTTATTCCTCTTGTGTACGTTTCCATAGACCTTTATTTGAGATAATATCTGGCCAATATATGCCCAGAAGTTTCCTTGCGCATGTATTTATGAATGTATGTATGTATTTAGTAATTTTCTTTGTTACTTTCCAAGTTTCACACCCATAAAGGAGAACTGACTTCACATTAGTTCTACAAATTCGCAGCTTATTTCTTATTGAAATTTCTCTGGTTTCCAAACTTCATATAGCTGAATAAATGACACATTTGCTTTCCTAATTCTCGATCTAACATCTTATTCTCTTCCCTCTGTATTTGTCACCAAACTCCCTAGATATGTAAACTCTTTAACATCTTCAATATTTTTCTCATTCAAGTGGAATTATTTTTACATTTGTTGTTACTTCTTAATGATTTTTCTTGGTACTATTTATATTTAAACCAACTCTTTTCCCTTCCTTATCCAAATATCCTAATTTATTTTCCATATTATAGTATGTGTGAGATAGCAGACAAATATCATCTGCTATCTAGCTAATTTGCGAGACTCCAATTTATACCTCTCCTTTTTCCTTCTGTTACCCTCTTCATTAGTTTATCAATTACCATCAGAAATATTGTTGTTGATAGAATACATCCCTGTCTTACTCCTGAAATAACTGGTATTGGATCCGTAAGTATTCCAACATGCACAACTTGGCATGTGGAACCATCATAGGAGTTTTTAATAAGATCAATCATATATGTTGGAATGCCATATTCCTTTACTATTGTCCACATTTTCATTCTATTTACAGAGTCAAATGCTTTCTGAAAGTCCACAACTGTACGGTACAGATTAGAGAAACATTCCATACTCTGTTCTATAATAATACTCAGTGTATTTATCTGATCTATACAGGAACGGTTGCTTCGAAAGCCTGCTTGTTCTCTCCGGATGTCTTTCTCACCACATCCTTTAATTCGGTTTAAAATAATTCTACTTAGAACTTTGCTAGGAACTGAAATTAGTGTTATGCCTCTCCAGTTATTCCAGTTGGTAATATCTCCCTTTTTAAGGAATTTTTACTAGTAAACCCCTTTTCCAATCTTCTGGTATTGATTCTGTTATCCATATTTTTGCAAAAAGTGGTTGTACTATTTGTATTGTCATCTCCATGTTTTCCTTGAGAATTTCTGGTGGAATTTTATCAATTCCGGGTGCTTTACCACTATTTTGTTCTCTCAGTGATATTTTAATTTCTTCTTTTGTTGGTTCTTTAGTAGTTATTTCATCACCTATTTCATATTCTGGCATTTCTTCCGGTATTTCAAGCAAATCTTCTGTCCCTTCTATGGGCTGGTTTAATTCTTCTGAAAAATATTCTTTCCATGTATTGACCTGATTTTCCGTATTCGTAAGGAGTACTCCATCTTTATTTGTCACTGGGCGATTCCGTATGGTTTCCTTTTGACACAAGATCTTTGTAATTTGGTATACGTCTTTCATATTTCCCTCATTTACTGCTTTTTCTGCCTTCCCGGCTAACTCGCTGGTTCATTTTCTACGGTCTTTTCTCTTTTGCGGCCATAATGTTTACTTTAAAACTGGCTACCATAAGTTGATGGTCACTGTTAATGTCAGCTCCACGTTTACTTCTCACGTCTATTATAAATGTTCTCTATTTCCTTCTATATATTTCAAGCTATATGATCAATCTGATTTTGAGTTATATGATCTGTGGATACCCAAGAGATCTTATATATATATTTTTATTTGCAACTAGTGTACCACCAATAGTCATTTCATTTGAGGCACACCAATCTACAAATAGTTCAGTTCCCCATTTTCATTTCTATCATCTAGGCCGTGTTTGCCAATCACTTGCTCCAGTCCAACATTTTCTGAGCCACTTTTGGCATTTAAATCGCCCATTGCTATATAATAACATCTTTCCTCTTAACCTTATTTATAGTGTCTAGTAATTCTTTGTAGAACCCTTCTTTTTCTTCTATTTCTGCTTGGTTTGTAGGTGCATAGCATTGTATAATGCTAACATTTCGAACCTTTGCCTGAAATCTGACCATAATTATTCGTTCAGATACAGGCTTCCAGTCCAATATACTTCGAGCAGTCCTCTTGCTTATGAGTATGCCTACTCCATTACGATGTTCATCCTCTTCATTTGGTCTACCTGAATAGAAGAAGGTCATACTACTAGATGTTTTCATCTCTTCAAATTCATTCAAACGCACTTCGCTCTTTCCCAGGATGTCCAACTTATATTTCTCCATTTCCGCTTCTACTTCTTGTAATTTACCTTCCTCATATAATGTTCCAACGTTCCAAAGCCCTACTAGAGTTTTCTTTTTAAGTCCAAAGGTCGTCAACAGTTTGTCCGTCCGGCTATTTCCTCGTTTGGTTTCTTTAATAATATATATTTAAGGGTAGTGGATTATTGGCCCTCTGACCCCATCTTTAGGCCCTGGAACTTGCCACTCCAAAATGTGGGACACAGATATAGATGTTAGCATTTGTTTGTTTGGGACTGGGTAGGAATATTTGAATAGGATATACTAGGTAAGATGGGACGATGCAGAACGCCTTAGAGTGGCTTCTCTTCTGAGACCTGTCCAGCATGGGTGACCCTGCTGGTAGAAAAAATCTACCGCTGGCATAGCTCATAGCCTCAAGAAAGCACGCAAACCCCTCCTCCAGCACGGTCAGTGCTCCTTTAAGGCAGAATTCCCTGGAGGGTTACCCCCAAAAAACGCATGGCAAAAATTAGAGAATCTTAGTAATAATATTTTTCCGATTAAATGCAATAATATATTATGTGACAATTGCGTCTGAAATTGCGAATTCCATTTGACTCGTGGATCTTAAGAGAAGCATGTGAAAGAAGACTATAAGTCTTTTCAGTTCTTACGGGGGGCGCTCTAGAAGCTGGCAAGGGAAGTGGGGAGCGGGGAAGCGACAAATCCAGCGCGATAAGAATCGCAGCAGATTGTAGAACGAGGATCACGTAGTACTTATTTACGCCACGTCGTATCTATCGGCGCCACCGCTGTTGTCTGGTTGGTCTGCGGCGAATTCCCCGGTCCCCACTTCCCTCGCCAGCTTCTAGAGCGCTCGCCGTAAGAACTGAAAAGACCTATAGGCCACAAGAAAATTATCGAAACGTTCTTGCCTGATCTGTAAAAACTTTCTGTACTATACAAACTAGCTTGTGTTCAATATCTCAGATATGGTACATGTGTGTGTGGTATGCTCATGGACGTATATATAGGTTAAGTAAGGGGGTCCAACTTGTGGTATAATCAGGGTATAAAAAATCAATCTGTCACCACATGGAATGCTACTCTTTACGGACTTCTACCTTATTTTCATAAAATGAACAGAAAAGTACATTTTAAGAAAACCTTTTCCACCTCTACTATTAGTAAAAGTTAGAATTGATATTTTTCTCCTTGCTTCAAAATAAAAATTGACATTATCGGTGTTGATTTTAATATTCCTATGCACAGTCACCAGCAATAAAATGGCACACCTAGATCTAGCTGGTAGAAGTAGCCATTGAAAATTTGTTATTAAAATCCAATTTTTGTTATAGAGTTAGGCAACACACACAGCGCCTTGCAGGGAAGCGATTGTTTTTGAATCCAGGTGTCTCATTTTTATTACCCGTGACTGTACAATAAAAAGAGCGAGGCCCATTAGTCCAGTATTTCCCTTTGAATTTTGAAGACACGATTTTAACCACTTTAATATTGAAAACATCCTATCGTGTGTTGCAGTTGAAGCTGTTAGTGTAGCTAAGATATCTGGGTAATAAAGCTGGTCAAAATTTTCTATCGGCTATAATACCTGTATCTACAATTTGCCAGTTTCTTTGCCACGTTTTAAATTCAGATTTGAAAATGTAAAAAATGTAAACTAGGTTTCAAATATTTTTTACACTGTTCTAGTAAATGAGAGAGAGAGCAGAGCCATTTCACATTTTTCTAAGAAGTTATAGCGGTATTGCAATGTCTTTACTAAATGTGTGGCACTTATATATCTCCTAGTTTCTCTGCTTCTGAATAAGTTTAGTTGAAGTTTTCTCTACTTTATCTCACTTCTATTAGATTATTGGGATGTTCATGGCAATGAACAAGATCATAGTTCACATTTCGAATTGCTCGACATAATATTGTACTGCATGAAAATACCTTCTTTAGAACAAGTAAACATACCACTAACTCCCAGAGATTACACAGTAAAGAAACTGAAAATCTCGTTGAGATGCTTATCTTGTAAAGTTTGTTCAATTGGTGAATACAATTCAAATCGAGCTACTGACTGTCTGCTCTGTCCATCCTGTGTCACACAACTTTGCGTAGCAGCTAGAATTAAAGTGTATGCTGCACAATGCACAAAAGATGCTTCTTAATACTTTTCTGGAATTATTGATCTCACCTCATAATTCTACCACTCATTGCAGCATCACCATTGTATCCTTAACCGACCATTATTTCTAAATCCATAACCACTGCAGAGAGAGCTGAAACTAATCAAGATGCAACTACAGGATCTTCAATGGAAACAAAACGGAGAGAAAATTTCTCGTACCAATCCAGACTTTGGAAAAGGATCCATTGACTTTTGGGATTATTCAAAAGTCCGGAAATTTTAAAAAGTCGAGAAATTTCAAATTGTCAGGCATTTGGAAGTTAAAGATAGCTTATTCGTAAAATTCAGCACGCTATAAGAATCAGGAACTTATAATGAAATGGTAATATTCGTGTTACTAATTAGAAACAATTGCTTTGGGCAGAAATTACATGTAATATTATTGAATTAGCAAAATGTGTATAATTTGCTTTGCATTTTCTGTTCAGAGAAATTCTGTAAATGATCATGTAACCGTGTCTCGCGATAATTTATTTCCTGCCCGTATTCTGCCCTGCACGGCTCTAATTTAGAAGAAGGGATAAGTGTGAAGAATTTGTTGTGAGCAAGTCGCTACGCATAGGGGATAAAACAGGTAATCTGGATAAATTTACTGAAACAATTATCGGGGTTGGATCCGTTGAATCCCCCTTAAATAAGCTAATGGATATGCTAACGTACTTACATACTTGGCACAAAAGATTATCCTTTCCTTCAAGATTCGCTCATCACAAGCATAATATCTGTAATGATGATTTACAATATTGCCCCGTATGCTGCAGAAGGTTGGAAAATTGCCAAAATGGAGTAAAAACAATCCTATAAAGATTGAATTAGGCCAGCTTTTTAAGCAAAAAAAAACACCACATATAGGCTATGTAGAATATTTCAGCATAGTTTCTTTTTAATCCTGTATTTATTTTGTGTTAAATATATTTGAGGCAAACATTTTTTTGTGTATTTAGGTCGAAGTGATAAACACCCGACCTTCGTATCGTAGTCATTCCGGGAGATTATTGTATTCGATAATGTCAGATAGTATTCAACTGAAAACAACAACAAAATAAATTGTCGAATTATATTTCTAACTTTCAGAAAAGAGATCAAATACATTTTACTATATCATTCTCTGTAACGTTTTCATTTTTGGTTTTATTAACATATTTGCAACATAAACGTTTAGTTCCAGTATACTGTAACACATACAGGAATTATTGAATCATCCTTACCATCCAACACGGAGACATTTAAAATATCTGAGGGAAATTCATTTTGCGTGATGATGTTAAACCTGAGACACTGCTATATATCTCACAGGAAATGTCATATTTCAAATATTGATTTAACTGTTGTTTTAAGTCCACTTTATGCACATATAGGCTAATCGAGACTGGGCCTATAGTGTAAAGTGTTGTGCCATCGGCGAGGCCCTATGTTTGAAATGTAGAAAATGCAAATTGAATATCTGTAATTAATTTTCACAATTTTTTACTTTATTTTATCTCAAAAACCAAATGGAAAACAACAAAATTTCAATTGTAACACTGTTAAGCCTTGTATCCATGTTAATAAAACATTAAAATGCTGACCAAGGGAAACTTTTATAGTATAAAAATATACATAAAAACGTTACTTTTCCACCCTCTAACAGGGTCTTCGTTAGAGGGTGGAAACGTAACGTTTTTATGTATATTTTTTATATTATAAAAGTTTCCCTTGGTCAGCATTTTAATGTTTTATTAACAAATTTCGTATATCTAGACAACAGCTTGCAACGTTCTAACCGAACTGTTTTGGTGCGACCAATAAACTTAGCAACGTTCAACCAGGATCACCAACGTTTTATAGTCAAAAGACTCACTGCAAAGTTTTATCCATCATGCTAACTTTTTCGCTAGTCTCAGGGTTTGGGGTGAAATTATAGTCTCTTAAGTGTAATACTGCTTTGATAACTTTAACAGGATACACTTTCCCAATAGAAAAAACGGTGTACGTTTAGCACACGCACGTGTATGATATTACACTCACTAGAGCCGATACAGTGCCACACAATAAGGGGCGGGTGTAATGGCTGCGCTTAAGTGGATTCACTGGCGTAGTTTGGGAACAGTAGCGCTTTTTTTGGTTGTTCTTGGAAGTCGTAACGGCAGCTCCAACACAAGTCAGGAAACCTCAGTTCTTTATGTGCGTCAACTTCTGAAACTGCAGGCTTATCGTCAAAATAGGACTAAGATAGGTTATTGATATCTACGCCCTCCATGCTTGCCGCTGAACCTTTGGCTGTGTGCGAGAGGCGTCTGGAGGAGAAGCAGCGTGGTGATGGCACCAGCGACAATCGAGACATTATATTTTTTATATATTTTTATATGTTGGATTTGGCTTTGCTGCTTCGTTCCATATTACGAACGGTACCAGATATATTTCCTTATTCATGGGGAAACACAAATTACTCGAGACGGAGATCCTAGGGTGACTAAGGCGAAATCTGCGCGAACCAATACCCTCCAAATCGTCATTATTTTTCGTGTTTCCGATTTGCGCCAACAGAAAATGTGGACGGAAAGCATATTTTTGTGGTGATGTATCATAACGAAAAGGAAAAATTAGGACACCTTTCGTGTTTTATCCTTCGTTCATATCATTATGCCCTAATGCACAACCTCTATTCCAGCATGTTTTGAAGTTGTGTGAGTGTGTGTGTATGTGTGAATTTCTGTATACACACACACACACACACACACACACACACACAAACACAAACTTATTACTTTGACTAATCATGCGCCATCATTTTCAATTTACCTAGTACAGTACGGTGTTGCGATAAGGTAAAGTAAATACCCCCTATAGGGACTAAGTAATTGGCCTTGGCAACAAGATAATGACCTTTCTCATTGAGGCTCTTACCAGCGTACAGCATCAACGGTGCATGCTACGTTGAAAATTCAAGCACGTTATAATTAAATCCTCATATTTCTAACCACCGATATTAGTGTGGAATCCATAGTTGTCGTGGTCGCTAGGATGAATATTGACACTCCCAATGCCGTTCATCTCCAGGACACCCCTTGCACCGCTTGGGATCGGGGGTGGAAAGGGGGTGACATTTAAAACGACCGATACTATTGTGGAATCCATAGTTTCCGGGGTCACTAAGATGAATAGTGATACTCACAATGCCGTTCAACTCCAAGACACCGCTGGCACCCCTAGGGGGTGGGGGGTGAGAAGGGGGTGACAAGTAATTGAAATAGAAAACGACCGACATTAGAGTGGAATCCATAGTTTCCGGTGTCGCTAAGATGAATAGTGACACTCCAAGTGACACTCCAAGTTCATTTTACAGTATACTTAGAATTCATTATTTTCCTGTCTAATAGAAGATTGTATAAATAAATACCCGCGCAACGCCGGGCAATCAGCTAGTGATATGATAAATATCTGCAATGAAGTAGCAGGTTTCGGGAATAGAATTATCGTCATAACCGCCATTTTGATGACGCCATTAAACACAAACCAGGAGTTAAAACCTTGGTGTCTTGGGCGTTTTAGGTTCAGGAATAAATGTAGAATCCGTAGTGCAAGAGGCACGTTCTTCGCCGCAAGTGAAATATTCTTCCACTTTTTCATGCTTTGGAACCGCACTAGTGCTAAACGTTAATACCAACAAATATAAGATAAATATTACACATTCTTTGAGCCTCGCAGGTCCACATTAACAAAATAACAGGATAACAATAAGTTAATACTCATGAATAGAATACATGACCCAATTTTCAAAGGAGTTAATAAGCCATGTAGGCCCTAACATTGAACAAATAAATAACGTTGACTGTAATGACAATGTTCAGAAATAACACAAAGTAAAGATTAACCCTCCGTAATTCACGTGTTCATAGTAGCGCAAATATTCCACAGGGCAGCCCCATGAAAACCAACGTTATTTACATGATTGTGGAAGGAAGCACTTACTGGAAATCAGGCGAAATATGAACGCCAACATGTCCATTTCGGACATTTAAATTATCTATTAAAATAAATGAAGTGAAAAGAATGAAAGTGCGTCATTGATTTTCAAACTTAGACTCATGAGGCAAGTGAACCAAAATATTGTTGTAGTAATAATTAAAACTTTGTCATATAATGAAGGAACTAAAAAATCAACTTACCATGCACAAACTTTTCAACGTATTTTTCAAAAAGAGTTGAAATCGTACAAATTATATGGGCTTAGAGAGGAAAAATTTGTTCCAAAATTCTCAGTCAAAATGTTACTGACTCGCAGAAAAAAGCATTCAAGTGTACAAAATACAACTCGAAGAAAATTACAATACAATTTAACAGTGTTGAAATCGCAATATGTTTTTCTTACTCTTACGAGATATACGTAAGAAAAGACATACTGACTCAAATGAAAGGAACCGAATCATTTTTCAATATCGTTATTTTGACAACTCCAACATTTCGTATGAGTGCTGCAATGGTTTCTGCATGCAAATAATTTGCATTCCGAACAACGTACGGTTGTTTTATTCTTCATCTTTCCGCCAATTTCATGGCTGGCTGCAACTGAAAGAACGCTGGATAAAAGGCGATGACGCTTCTATGTTTTCTTGTGAATAATGTAGATAGGATACCTAGTGCTTTCCCGACCATTATTGCGCTGGTAAGTAAATAGTAAATAATAATTCAAAATTCTAAAAAAAAGGCGGAATTCAGTGTAGGTTACGGGGGTTAACATTACAAATTAGTATGATATCTCAGGAGCATTACAAGCTGTAGAAAACCGATCAAGGGTTCGTGTGAATGGCCGAGAAGAATGTCAAACCACGTGTGATTTTTAAGTATTTCAAGCGTCATAGCGCTGTGTCGAAAGAAGAGGAAATTTCCTGAAAGTCGTCCTTTCGTTGGCCACACATCCAGCCGAGCCTTAATTGAATCTTAACAAGCTGAAAGGATTTTTTATTTATTACTTGATTACACGACGTTTTGATACCTTGTATTCATTGCCTGCCTATAATAAAAATTCTTATCATGGATATTCCAGAGTAATTCGAGCCCAGGTGCTACCTACTTCTTTAACCTGCAATCGTAATTTCAATGACAATAAAAATAAATCAGTTTTTATTGACACACTCTATACGAAATTATTGCATAAAATACATCGTATTTGTTTTTCATGTTTCTCCTTAGTAGGTATATTCTTTTTAATCCACTCTCTAGCCGTGAAAAATATGTGCATGGAGAAATACTTATACATTCCTTTTAAGTGGCTGTGCTCCAAATATTTTGATGTATTATTAAGACTTCGGTGATAAAATTACGGAAGAAAAGAAAGTAGAAAATCTAATGACAGAATAATGCCTTACCGAGAATTTGAAGTCTTTCGGACAAGATTCTGAGTTCGACTCCGGAACACACTGGGTTCATTGTATATGCTCTTTTGTCAATTCAATGTAATCATAGTTTGCGAAAAATTCTCAAATCACGAAAGATTACAGTAATAACTATTAGAAAACACAAGATATGAATTCCTGCCAAAAGTTTAATGTCTTTTGATTCCCCACATGACCCCCTTCCCATTTAAAAAAAATGGACGGTAATTCAAAACGCGGATTTCAAAATGACGGCCATTGTTGTGTTATGCCCCAAAAGTGGGCTCTTACCCAATTTAGATTGGTGTATTCAAATGTTTCATATTCCTTACAACTTCTGAAATAATAGGCTGTACTGCGACTTTTGGACCACCCTGTACAATAAAAATAATATGCTTTGTGTTTTCTGTAACTTGAAATGAAAAATGCCAACTTCTAGGAGCTGGTCAACGGACCGATTCCAACCCTCGCTCTTCAGGACGCTCATTTTCAGGTACGCAAGAAAAAATAAAAAAATGTTGCTTTATACCGTCGTGCAAAAAGACACTCACAGCACAGCTGTAATAGCAACACTACTAATAATAACTGAAAATTAGGAATGATTGTTACTGAGAAAAATCATAAAATGATTTTAAAAAATATTAAATGTCCTTTAATAAGCTGTCGATGAAAGTATTAACTCGCCGCTTTCGCTCCTCTTAACTCCGCTCCATCCAATATCAGTTGTGCAAAATATGGAGCTACCGTGAATGCATCTGCACATACTAGATTGCCGGAATTGGCTCTCGTACATCTGTCGCATGTCATAATCGAAACTTTAATTTTGAGTCACAGAAAATCCTCTTCAATATTCAGCGTTACAAACACGAGGAGCAAAGAACGCCTTCGTGCATGGATTTCCAGAGCGCTAAGAAGACGACCGAGTTCGCTGCCGAACGAGAACGTCATAACTGGAATATCCAATCAGAGGCCGTTCAATTTTCGTGACGTATAGCATCAATTTGGCACAACCTCTGAGGCCAATTTCTCGCAAACTATTTCGAATTAACACAAACTATTTTGCACAACGTTAATATAAAATGAATGGCATTCAGTGATACAATTAAAATCATATTTTAAGTTAGAGTGGAAATGTCCATTGAGATCCGAACCACTGTGTGTATCCACCAGGTCCCGAGAACGAATTTACAGTTTTATCTATAGTATTAACATTTCGTGTCCTATATATTTCACAGAATTGTTCGAAAGTTAACTGACATAATTCTAGAATAAACAAAACTACAAATAAACTAGAGAAACCTGCTGCTGCATACGTGCGCTGGAGCACAACAAGTTTCCAATGAGTGATTCAAGCTAGCTGCGAGTGAAGGTCATTGAAAGAAATGCGAGGGGGACTTCCACTACAACCAGGCGTCTTATCTCTGCTGCCCAGAGAAAGCAATTAAATCATCGTTATGTTTTTCTGCAAAGCCAATGTTGAAAATTTTCAGGAACATAAGAAGTAATATCATATTGCATATGAATTAGAATTCTTTAGTTTAAAAGAGATCCTTACAAACTGTAAGGTTTTTGAATTTTGAATTCAATTTTCAACAATTCTGAATTTCTATTCAAGGTTTCATGGTCATGTTCGCTATATTTGGTGAAAAATCGAATAGTATTGTGAAACTACTTGTTCCTTGCAGCAACTATGTGTATATGAATATTACAGTTTCAGATATTGAAAATTGCAGAAGCAGTATCTTTCAGATACGTAAAGTATCTGGTTTCGTCCAAAAACAGAAAAACGATGACGTTACAGCAGAGGATTAAGTGAATTCTATGAAATGTAAACCGTACCCTGCATTCTGTCTTTCTATTTTGATTATTTTACATCGCTTTTCTACCTTTTGATATGGCCGCACCGTTAAGGATTAATGAAGATGTAATAAAATGAGTCATGGGATAAAATTTCGAAATTACAGCCTTTAGCTTCGTAGATTGTTGTGCTGACCACTATAACACGGATGCTGGTCACTTATACTCTTGTTGTTGTTGAATTGGTGTTTTAAGTCCACTTTATGCACAGTAAGGCTAATCGGGACTGGACCTACAGTTTAAAGTGGGATCCGAACCACTTGTGCCTCCACCGGGTATCGAACCCGGGACCCCTTGATTACAAGGCGACGACGCTACCACTGCGCCATCGGGGAGGCCCACTTATACTCTTGTGCTATTGTTTTAAACCACGTGTTGCAAAGAACAAAACCATTACTTTAATGCTAATTTGCAGTTTATATCTCAGCAATTCCAATTCCAATTCCAATTCTTCCAGTATAGTGGCGTTACCTACCGTGTCAATGATCTGCAGAATACTTAATATGTTGTACAGAGCACTTTTCATACGTTGTTGTTAATGTTATAAAGATGCTTTGAAACAAATTTCAGCTTCTCTTTGAATTAGTTCCTTTATGTCGTGAAATATGGTGTCCTTAGCGTCAGAGTGAACGCCGGGGACTTTTGATATGTTGTTATTAATGTTATAAAGAAGCATTGTACTAAATTTCAGCTTGTTATTACTGTTACTTCGTGAAACATTTTATTTGTCCGCCATTTATTCAATATGGCGGACTTACCGTACGGGTGATCGCAGAGGAATTATAGTATGTTGTTAATTATATTACAATGATGTTACATACCAAATTTCAGTTTGTTGTTAATTAGTTTCTTTAATTCGAAAAAATCATCTAAAATTACTGCACTATTAAGAATGTTCAAATTTTGACACATTTACTAATTCTTTGGAGAGCGGTTGACTCACAAGCTAAGTGCAAGGGCGTGAAAAAAATTCAGGACTGGGGTTTAAATTCTCCCATTCTTTTCAAGACCCCTTGCTTTATTTTTCAAAGCAAATTATTTTCAAATTAGAGTCAATACATGTTAGAACTATATGCCATTTGATAACTTTTCTTGTCGCTGCGTCCAGGTCAGAATATATTGCCTGGATAATCTTACAAGTCAGAAAATATTTTCAATCGTTAATGAAGAAATCTACATGTATATTGTTCATGTGACAAAATAAAAGTATTGGGTATTGTGGAAAAAGAACTCCATATGATAAGAATGTAGAGACTCTTGACATGTGTCCTTGTGCTATTAAAGGTTGTGAAGGTTATGGTAAAGGTTAATGTCCGGGTTCAAATCCTTTCACTTAGAACATTGACCTAGAAAGCAGAGCGTTGCCACGTTGGCTGGTAAGTAGACTGTTTATAGTATGTGTTCCATTCTGATATTGAGATGTTCGTAATGTTTATATTCCTAATTTGGTTCCTCGAGCTCTATATATTAGTTTTGAAGAAAGTTCAAGAATGACATAGAAGAATAAACGCAAACAAATAGACATCCATCCATCTCTTCGCCTAGATTCGAAACTAGTTCGCTTGGATCTGTGGCAGTTTGCGTTCAAACTTTCTGATTAATGGAATGGATATCAAATATGTTATATTCGTCTTTTCTGAAGTTTCAATTTTCTCTTCAGTTTCGTATATATGTTTAATACACATTAATTAGTACGGTTCCAGGACCAAGTTGGTCTATCGAACAGAAGTTTAAAAATAATTTAAAAAATAACATTAACGCCAACTGTACATTACTACTATGTTATCTGCCTTTCACGTGTTTATTTATGAATATGTGCATCAATAGACAGTATTATCATGAAGTTAATTAACATAACCCTTGTGTCAAAGATTTCATTTCTATTTTACCCTTCCGTTCTGATAGACTAATCATGAATGAAGGGAGGGATTATTGAACGGGAATAAACGTCACCGAAAAGATATATAATAGGAACTTCCTTTCTGTCTGTTTTGGTTATTTTATGCAGCTTTTCCTTCCATTTGGTTTATTCACTGTGGAGACAATTAATGAACTGATGAAATGGTCAATGAGGAAAACACAATGATATATCCAGGATTCAAGAGTAAGATTTCTGTCTTTCTCCAATATTACACTGGGCACATGGAGGCCGACTGGAAAAATAAAATCGGAACATTGAGTTTTTCCAATTATTAATTTTAAATGTTTGAACTTTCAGGCAGAAGAATGAGACACATTCAGTTTAAAGTCTATTACAATTATATCAATTAACCGTATTCTCTATGTTCTTGTGATTTCATTTAATGCTAAATAATTAAATAAAATAGTGCTAAGTTTAGAATGCTGACTGCAACTTTTCACATTACCTTAGAGGTAAAAACAAGCTAGATATACTACTTATCCTATAGATGTTAGGATCATGTCTCTTAGTGAATTTTGTTAGTGCACACATTAAAGAATAATTGTAATGTAGCTGTTTCTGTTAACTTTTAGGTCTTATGTCACTCACTCATGTCATTATTAGCTTTCCATACACCATCTAATGTTATTTTGTGTTAATAATGTTTATGCTAATATCGTATCGTTCTCTTAGGAACGCAGGGATCTTAACCTGGGATCATTAGATGTCCCAGGAGTTGCGATAGCATCTTGCATCCCAGGCACTCGCTTGGCGAATAACTCTTATTCGAGAGGTTGTACTCGAATAGCAGTGAATTTCAAGAGTATAGACACACTAAAAGTTTTGTATTATTCGTATGTAAGACCAAAACTCGAATATGCATCTGTTATATGGAATACAGACACAGCAAAGTACAGTGAAGCAATTGAAAGAGTCCAATCACGATTTCTTAGATTTTGAAAATACGAATTTCACAAAGTTTACCCCACATTTGAACACTACTACAACCTAATTTATGAAAGTCGGTTTACGAAGCTGTGTCATAGAAGAACGTTACAGGAAATAGTATTCTTGTGGAAGTTGTTAAATCACGAATTAGATGCTGAACATCTACTCTGCCAGACAAATTTTCGAATCCCGTCGTCGAAAACTAGACTCAAGAACGAAGTTTTTCTTATAAAGAAGGCTAAATCGGAAATTAAAAAGAAATCTCCATTGTGGAGCATGTGCACTAGTTACAATAAATTGTTAATCAAGAATAACACCATTGACATCATTTCTATGAACCTAAGGGACCTCAGTAAAGCCACTATTAACACAATGACCTAAGCTTAAACACATAATTTCCTAATGAAATGATATGTGAACAAGTGTGTGTGTATATATATAGGAAATAATTTTAAATGCATTTTTATGTAGGTGTGTGTATAATATATATATTTATTTATTTATCGAACTCAACAGGTACATACCTAATTACAGAGCCCATGTGAAGGATACATAGTGAATACAATTACATATATATATATATATATATATATGTAATTGTATTCACTATGTATCCTTCACATGGGCTCTGTAATTAGGTATGTACATGTTGAGTTCGATAAATAAATAAATACACACAATATCGGATATTAGATCTCACTACGATTGTATCGGCATGTTGTTAGGAAATACCTGTATTCAACTAGAAGCTGTAGATCTCCGATGTCTCGCAGTAACGTGGAAGAACGTAGACTTGTCCATTGAGTCGAGGTATAGGTAGAGAGTAATAACTTCTCTACTCCTGGTGACGGACCATCATCGGCCCTATAGCTTGATGTTCCAAGACTGACTTTTCCCTCTTGTAGTACGTATCTTGTCTCTCATCTCCTCCGACCTCGTCTGATCCCATCTATCAAAATACACACCATTTTATTCTCCAAGGATTGCTGTCGTAAACACCAGGTTCATGCGCTTCTTTATTTCCTGAAAGTTGTGTGTTACCTGGTGGCCTACTAAGATTGAGGTAACACCTTTACTCAGCAATATTTGAAGTTCCTAGCGACTGCTTCCTCTCTGTGATTCTGATAGTTGAGAATCGAGAGTAATTACCTTTGTTCTTAATAAAGTATATGGTATCTTATAGAAATTATACGATATATCATTGTAGGAGATATAAAATATATTGTTTAAATATAAGCACAACGCAGGTTAGTTGTAACGTAATATCTGTAACCAAATGCTAGGTGAAATATTATTAACCTCTATTTTAAGCCTATTTTTTCATGTGAATAGTGAACATTTTAAATATATTTCCCTTCACCTTTTTTTTATTTTATACTTCCACTACCACATAAGTAGCAGTGACTCTATCTTCACTGAAGCCTTCTAATATAAATATAATATAATACTAATATGAAGTACTACTTTACGGTAGCAAAATATCACATTTATAAAATTTTATTTCATTTTGCCAAACGTAACATTAGGACCACAACAATGTCAAGAACAAGAAAGTATAAACATCTCTAAACACAGAATGAGTAATTACTCATGTTTCATAATTATGTGATATAACAGTGCTACTAGCAAATATATTTGTTGTGTTTATCATTCGACCGTGAAAAATAACACCTTCCTTTGAAAATCATAGTTTGGTTAATACTTCTTAAACAAATACGAATTTTCGGCCCTTATGGACGAAATTTACTGAAACTCTTAAAGAACGTCTCAATAATAATGGTTCATCTTCCATTAGTATATTATGATTTCAGAGATAATGTTTATTGGTAAAGAATTGTAAAGCAGAATTCACCACGTGCCATGACCACTGTTCACATAATAGATGTACAAACAACATGTTGCAAATTTTTAACTATAGTTCAAATCACAAACCCTGACACCTTCTGTAAACAAAACCACCTGCATGCAGAAAGCATTGCAAACTCTTAGAAGTAAAATAATCCACACGAAAATCCAGCGTTGTTACAGGATTCATGACGTAAGGTAAAACAATGGCAAATTTGTAGTATGGGATACGCTGCCGCAAATGACGTCTCACTTTAAACCCAATGCTCTTTCTTTTTTTACTTATTGCTTCACCTTTATGGTTAACTCTTTGCACCAGTAATCATTTCCCATAAATTTGGCTTCCTTCTTGCATGCGAATTGAATATATTTTACTTGCATTTTTAGACAAAATGATATAACATGGTAATGTATATTTCTAAGGATGATATAGATAGGAGTGTATTTGAAATTTGTTTGTAGATTTTATGTAAATTGTATCTTATGTAAATAAAATATATAATGGGCATAAACAGCCATATGCATTGCTGTAAGTCCAATAAATATATTGATGATGATGATGAAAACAAGACAAAGAAAGTTCGTAAATTTATTGCGGTTGGAAACTTTGACAAGCATCCTAATAACGATTTTTGTTCCGCCAAATATAGTGCACTTCGTAAAATAACTTGGTGACATGGCAAGGCAAGATAAGTGTGAACATTTTGTAGTAATATGCATTGTAACTTTCAATGAGCTTAGAGATTTGTGTACATAATGATATTTTATAACATTGGTTATTTTCTAAAAATAATCATGTGAACAGCAAGGAAGTAGTGCAACTTAGTAATATTGCCTGACTTGTCCTTAGAAAAATAACATGCCGAGTTCTATGCGTGCGGGAAGGTCTCCGTGTTCTCCGAGCTTGTTTTCAAAACACCAGCAAGGACAGCCTTTGAAAAGGGGTGAGAAACAGATTCTACTCAATATTTATGTAACGTTCTGTCAGTCGTATCCTGAGAAACCAGTAAATGAAGTGGTTAAGTTGGTATCCCAGTGCAGTGGTGTGTCAGTGTCTGCAGTTTTAAGGGTTATGAAAGAGAGAATGACCGGGAGAGTAACAATGTATGCGGCTGCATATTCATCTGATGTTTTGAGAGCGGGTTCTCACATTCAGAGGCTCTTATATAAAATGAATAGGTGCGGCGAACTATGAGTGTAACAGCAGATGATTGCGGTCATGGATCAGCTGACGCGGAGTGATACATCGAATCGGTGAGACCGTTTGTTTACAGAAGGTCTCAGGGTTGGTGATTTAGACCTTAGGTCAAATCAGTAGCGTGCCCAGGGGTGAAATTTTAAGGAATGTTGCCTTTTAAACTTAAAAAGGCGCTGAGAGTGGTGACGTTGGTAAAAATAAATGTACTTCACACATTGTCTTCCAGAAATTCTGTTCAGGTTTTGCATGTTTCTTTGCATAATAAACGTTTGGAAATTTCATGGAGAACTTACATAGAAATTCCAAGCGAGGTCATCACGATTAACTAATCGATGCCGCTCATGAATCTGAACCCATTAAACTTTGTTTCAAATCCTAAATCAAAGTAATGGTGTACACTTATCTCTCTATTCGTAGTGTGATCCGTCTATTTGCATTTTTATAGATTGTTTTAATTAACGTTACATTAATCAACATCAGGTTAATCGCGACAGAGAAATGTGAGCACAAAGAGGGAAAATAATAACGAAGTTGTCGTGGTTCTCATTAAGGCACTCTCTCATGCGAGTAGTTTCTGCGGGAAATCGTAAAAAAATACTAGTTTATTCCACCCTTCCTATTTTTATTTAACTTGGTTTACTTAGTTTCAACGGATGAGGCGAGGACAAATGAACTTATGAAATGGATGATTGGACAGCCACAGTGACGCCATACATCCATTACTTCCACAATGTTCTGAATTTCGATTTGTCTAATGATTCCTCACGTAGCATTTTTGACTGCTCTTTTTCAAGTTTTGCGTTTGACAGCATAATACGAGTATATGGTATGTGATCATGATTCTGTATAAACCACAATTTCAGAGAACCATCTTGTCAGTGACTTTAATATCAGTAAATGAGCATTTCCTTACGAGAAACGTTTGTTAAGGAACCAATTCCTGAAATTTTCTTCTGAAGGCCTCGCAGCACAGGCTTTTTTTTATTTTTTCGTAATTAATAGTAAAGTTACATCTTTTCATATTTATAAATACAACATTTTTATATATTTATGTATAATTGTAAATTCGTATTTATATTTATTACAGGAAAATATGAAACACAAATGCAAGTATATAAAATACATAACACCGCAGTCCTCAAGTTCAATTAGAACTTGACTGTCTTAATTTCTTCCGGGAACTTTTCATACAAGCTTGGAACATTTTTCGATTCTTCTGAACCATATAAAGAAGATGAGGCCAATGTTTGTGCTCCTCGTCATGTGTGATAGCTGTTACAAATGCTTATAACAGGATCATATAACGCTCCGCGTTGTCATTCGCAACTCTCAGTTACTTAGCTATTTCGAGGCCACACTGGTAGGTATCGTGAAGTTCCCAAAGATCAGGATCAACTTGAATGATTTTTCCTGTCGATACTTAAGTGGATAAAAAAACATGATTGTGTTTTTCATCAGAAAGTCGGATAACATCTTAGTTGTAAATTTGTCAATCTTCTCCTTTTGTAGTTTTATGCGGTTCGTCATCACCATCTCGTTCAGGAGGTTTTTTTTACCGTCTTTCGCTTTTCCTGAAACATCTGAATCGAAGCAACATCTATGAAGTGTTCGTTGAGATACGAAAATAGTGGCGTGACCAAGGAATTGTCATAACACTCTCCTGTGGTCCAGTATTCCTAAACAAAACTTCAAAGGCAGAAAAAAGACGGCAAACTCAGGACTGATTGTTAAAGAAGCATAAGTAACCTCCATTTTCGAAATACCTGGGAAGGACACTGATCAAAGCTGCGATAGTTTGCTGACGGAAACATTTGATAAATCTGCATTTTTTCTTTGCATGCTATTATAGAAAACACTGTAGTAGTCTGCTGTCATTTCTTCGTGTTTGCACGGGAAGATGTGCCGCGAACTATGTTATTAGACATTCTTTCAAAACGAAAATATAGATGTCACAATGTCCTTTACTTTCTCATGTTGTAAGCTTGAACTCGTTGAGAAACATCCACATCTTTAAATCCCTTAGTGTCCAGCGCCCACATTTGATATCGGCTGTGCACAAACTACAAAAAGCAAAATTGATCGTGAAGTCGTTGTTATTATATGTTACGAATTGGCAAGACTGATCTGCGACAGCAATATCAAAGTGAACGTTGGATTCAAACTGGAGGGTGTGATTGTTGTATTTGATAAATATACGAGTACAGTGGCGGCGATTAGGGAGGAGCGAGGGGGCAGTTGCCCCCACTTTTCGCCACTTTTGCCCCGGCACTATTCTAAACCTTACCTACGAGTACAAAGCGAAATATACTGTCTTTGCCCCCAGTTTTGGTTCCCGTCCTTGACCCCCCCGGTTTTCGAACCCAACGAGCGTGGCAAGTGACACAATCTAAGAATTTTTTTTCATTTTTGAATTTTTGAATTTAAATTAAAACTTTTTGGGTGCGTCAGCACTGAGGATATTTTGCACCCGTCACATTATACGGGGTCCAGCCCCTTATCATCACAAAAATAAAAGCGTGTCTGAAAACTAGAAGTTCCTTACCTTGGTTAAAAGCTGAGGCTAAAAATGCCGCTCAGCACAAATAAGGACAAAACACAGGACGACACAGTCTGTTAGTCTGCAACCCAAGGTGTACTACGTGGAAGTGAGGCTGACTATTGGGTGCACTACGTTGAAGGAACACCCCTTACACCCCGTTATTTTTTCATAATGTTTACATAATTCTACCTATTATCTATTAGTAAATTCTTTAAACAACTATAATGTGTGTACATTATTATATAAAGCCCAATGACCTTTGAAGTTTACATTGTAGTAACAGTACAGGTTTCAGTTTAACTACCCAGGTTTGATGGCACAGAAGTGGATGGGTGAAATTTCACAGCAGTTTACCTTGGTAAGAAACATTGAGCAGTAAGCATATGTTTCACTTGAATTATAATTTACACATCAAACTGATTGCAGAGGAAAGATAGAATATTTACTATATCGCATTTAGAAATTATATACCAAAATGATTGAAATTTAGAAGATTATAAGTATTCTTCGTAGCGGAACCGGATTTCTTTTCTATACGTTTTGTTACATGAATATCAGATTTATTTTCTAATTGAAAAAGCATAAAAAGTAGGCTTCGCAATTCTGTAATTTAATGGCTTTTCTAATTTTCAAGTTGAAGGAGATGTTGTTTATATCTAGGAATGGACGATATCGAAAATCTGATATCGCGATATAGGCTTAGGCCTACAGTTTAAAGTGGGATCCGAACCACTTGAGCCTCCACCGGGTATCTAACCCGAGACCCCTTGATTACAAAGCGACGACGCTACCACTGCGCCATCAGGGAGGCCCTCCGCCACGATATAGATCGTCAAGATATCGTGTCGATGTATCGTTTAGTTGATATCGCCTGGTCGATACTTTTTTTCATTTTCGCGATATATCATCTAGACGATATATCACCCAACGCTATCTATATCTGAGGGTATCAGATAGATACAAGCATTTATTCTTCTTTGCTGGCTAAATGTTAAAGAAATCGCAACTCCTTTTCCGGCCATGTCACCTCCTCATTAAGCGGCTATGGCGCTCACCCAGCTTGAAATCAATGAGAACCTGGGAGCAACTTGGGTGTAAAGGCAGCAGGAGCGTGGTGATGATCACAGCACATCGAAAATTGCCAAGATCGAGAATGCTTGGGACCCTACCTCCAAATTCTCCTTCAAAATTAAACTTTTTTCAATCTTTTCAAACTTATCGTCAAGAGTCAGTTTACTGTTCAGTTTTCTGCTAATCAACGGTTTTGTGTTGTGTTGAGTTTAATTGCTTTATCGCAGATCTGTCTGAATCTAATGGAAAAGAGAAAAGCAACAGTGCAGTGAAGGATATAATCTGAGAGATTTCCAAAAAAAAAGAAAAAATTTCTAATACCCCCTGTGGTATTTTTGGATACTATTTTATTCTCAACCTTGTAAGACGTTTTTTCAATGTTCAATTCCAATCACACCCAGTTCTTTATTCTCTTATATTTTCAACATTTTCCCCTACCGCCATTAAAAAATCACCCCCAAATTGTTCCAACGGTTTTTTCTTATCAAAATATGAAATAGGTATATGAGGCGAATTTGAGATGTTCGTAGGCGAATACTCCATCCAGTCTCGAACCAGGGACCCGTTGACCTTTTCAAATTTGTCTTCGCGAGTCAGTTTACTGTAAACCATATGGAGATTTCACCAAACAGTCGAATGCACTGTCAAAAGGAAAGTTTAAAATCCCAACTTCTTTCCACACAAATTCTACTTCTGCTACTCGAAGACCCTGAACGTCCAAAAAACAAACATCCATTTTGTTCAATAAGTAAAGACAGTCAATGTATCTTCAATGTTGCCCCGGCATACGGCACACTTGTCCAATTGAGAAGCACAGAATCCGCAGGAAACAAAATGTCGACACGGAAGAATTACAACACTGCATGGATTATCAAAACATATTTTGCAAACTGTCACAGAATCCACACTAGGTTTATCGGACGTTTTCTCAGGAGTTTCTACACGGTCGCAATACTTGCAATTCTTGGAGTTACGATGTAACGGCGCAACACTCTCTATAAAAGGACAATGGGTTATGAACAGGTAATGTCCTAGAATCGGACAATCTTTGGATGTCCAATCGCAAAGTCCATACGAACAATGAAAACACAATACCCTGTCGCTAAAGCCAGAATATTAAAATCCTGCAGTCACTAATTCTTCCGGAGTCGGACATAATCCTATAGGCCACTTTCTGTACGTTTTGTATCTCGAATTCACTGATACGTAATTGATAACATACGGCTCGGTGCGAGTCCAGCAATCGTGGTAAGTAAACACTCTCATATGTCACAAAACGAAAAATAATCGGACACTGCAGATGATGGCGTCCCTGGTATCGGCGATAAAGCTACAGCCAGGATATCTTCAGGATCGTCGGGGAACAGTGATCTGTAAACACCAAAACCTTCGGGAGGAACCAAAAAGAAACAGGGATGTCCTTCTAATTACGTAACAAAGGACGAAAACAGCCAGAACACCACAAGGGATTTCTGTTCGCCAACAAAGGGAGCCACTCTTTCACTCTCTTCTTCAGAACTTCGTTGATCTTGTCCTTTTTCTTCCTGCGACGTAGTTCGCACATACACCCGTGACTTGGAACTCCTGTTCTTTCGTCCGCTCTTTTTTCTCTCTCTTCTATCTCCTTCAACGACTCGCAGTGATAATGAACACCTTTTCCTAATTCGTTGGACAGATAACATCCACACCAGGGAGATTCACGTATCGCTACATACATAAACGGAAAATAACTCAGCAACCGATGCAGAGCCGTCCGATCGTTGTCCAGGTCGCCGCAAGATCGAACAAGTTCCCAGCTCTCTTCGTAGCTGGTATCGTAGAAATTCACGCCATTATCAGACAGTCCTGTACCGCACACATCCATTCTCAGACATGATCCTCTTATCTTGTGTAGCTTCTCTATCTATCCTTTTATCTCCTACGTCACGAGTTCCGTTAAACATTTTTGAAACAGTCACAATTCCTAGAACGCTACGCCCACAACATGTTCAGACATGTTCTGATATGTTGAAACATGTTCTGACATGTTCAGACATGTTCCCTTTGAAACAACCCATTTCTAACATACAGCTCATTGATTCCATTTCTGTTGTTTCTATGTAATATTCTCGGAAGTAGTTAACCGTATTCACCAGATGTTTTCCTGACTGATATGAAAGCTCATTGTTAATGAGCGTTTTCCTGTTCTTGACTGATTTCCTATGGAAAATTCTCGGAAATATTTAACGGTCGTGAACAGATCATTTATCGCTAAAAGATTATGTTATTCAAAGGGTACCCGAAGCTACCTTAATTGTCCTACAGTGATAGTGATTGTAGATTCAGAATCTCCACGTCGTGACATTTCAGTAGAGCGTTGAAAGAGAATCTAAGATTGAATATAAAAAGGGAGTAAACAGCCGATCCTGGAAAGATGAAACTTAGTTCATCCGAAAGAGAACTTCATTTCGAATCCGACAAGCTATCAACCATCCCTCTAGCTCAGTTACGGATGGATATATATCGATTTGAAATTTTCGCAAAAATTACTTTAAAAAATAATCGAAAAAATTTAAAATAAAAAAAGTTGAAATTTATTTGAAAAAAGTTGAAACAAAAGGGCCCTCAGCTAAGGCCTTGTTTGCGTAAGACCTCACGTTTCAAAGGTCCCTCAGTTACGGTCCTGTTTGCCACAGAGTAAAACTAATTGTACATTCGGAATCTACATATACCCCACTTTTAAGACTGTAGGCCCTGTACGCAAGTTTCAAAGAACACCCCGTTTCAGCCCTGTTTGGCCAAAAGTAAAACTTACTGCAGATAAGGGCCCCAACTCCAATCCTCTTTGCCTGAAAAGTAATTATACATTCTGGATCTCTGTGTTCGGAACCCCTTTCTAAAACTGCAGGCCCTGCACTCAAGTTTCAAAGAATCCCTGTTCCGGCTCTGTTTGTCCCCGAGTAAAACTAATTGCAGATAAGGACCCCGGTCCTGTCTATCTCAAAAGTAATTACAGATTTAGGCGTGTTCGGTACCACGCTTTAAAACTGTAGACCCTGTACTAAAATCCCCCGGTTAGATAAATTGTTTTCACAGGCACTTTCTCCATTGTTCGGTTGTAAGTGTTTAGTTTTTAACGCCAGTTAATCTGTGGCAGGATGTAACAAGAAAGTAGAGCTTCTATGAATAGGCCATCTATCGTATTCGCATTCCCGACGGAAATCGTTATATAATAACGATAACCGCTAATAATTAGTCTATATCGAACATATGTGTATGTGTTCTAACCATTACAGAGTTTTCCTTCTCTGCCAACGCTTCAACATTACATGGTCAGCAAGAAAGCTACATCGTTAATGACTAAACCCTACACCGAAGTTAAAGTTATCTCTTGTCCGCAGACTCAAAGAGGAAGTTGGTTATCTCTGGCATGCATAATCAGCAGGGAAGTTGCATCCGTTCCGTTAATGACTAAACCTTACACAGAACTGGTATGTATGTGTTGTGACCATCACTGCAGAGTTTTCCTTCTTCCGTAACTCTTTACTGACACCGTGTTGTATTGATGGAGGGAGAGAATTTTGTAAGTATATTACATATATTTATTTCCATACAATAACAACATTTACTTGTATGTACAAACTGTTTTATTACTTCAGTTCATAGTACAGGTTCTTTTTAGTTTAGATATTTCTTTACACATTTTTTGTTAAAATACTGGTACTTTAGTATAGGTTTCTCGCAGTGGCGGCGATTAGGTTCCAAAACTGGGAGGGCAAAGTGACAAAACTGGAAGGGGGCATCCAAACTAGGGGGCAAAGTGCCAAAACTGGGGGAGCAAAGACAGTTTACTTTTCTCGTAGGTGAGGTTTAGCATAGTTCTGGTGCAAAAGTGACAAAAGTGTGGGGGGGGGGCGAAAAAGATTCTTAACGACAAATGCGAAGGTACATATTTCGCTTTCTGTATGTTTTCTACACAATCACCGAATACTGACGCATTTCTTTTCCTTTCAATAATGAAGCTGAATATCTTGACCAATGTGTCCACCTTCACTTCATGCATATTTAGGGTGATTGGGACCGGGGTCTATTTTTGGTCCGATTGCTGTTTAATTTCCGTCTCATGCACATGTAGGGTAATTTGGACAGGGCCCAGGGAATATCCAGAATTGGATGTGTTATGGGCAATTCGAGATCACATTTGGAATGTTTTGGACACCACGTGGGACGTTACCTGGACAATATGCTTTAGTTAGACATTTTTGTACATACTTTGGATATTGTGTGGATACAAAAAATACATTTTAGACTACATTTGGATCTTATCTGGACACGATTTAGATATGAAAAAGACTTGTCTTATTTAACATTTTCTGGGTGTTATTGGAATGAACAAAAGATGTTTCCTGCTTGGAACTTATTATGGAAATTTTCCTAGCATTATATGGATATAACAGGGACTCTTTAAGAATTAACTATAACCCTATTAGGACACCTTTTATGTATCAAATAGCTGTATCCTTAACTGAATTGCCAAATTCGTGACGGAAATCGTGTGTGCACAAGAAAATACTCTCCATTTGTAAGAAACATATATGGAAATACGGGAATATCATCTGGATTATATTTAGAAAGATTTTGAAAACATCAAACTGAAACTTGGTGGTGTTTAATATCCATCCATCTCTCAGTACCAAATGACATTTTCAAAAATCTCCACCGCCATACAATATTTTAAATCTAACCAATAACACCCTTACCTTTTTCCAATATTTTTGGTACACCCCTCAATTTTAACTCCTTTCAGAAAATGTAGTATGTCCCTCAATATGTACTTCTACTACTATATAATAATATTGACAGAAATTCCCTCATTTGTGAACAACCCTCATATATTCTTTTTTGTCGCAGCCCAATTTATTCATCTTACCTTTTATCCCAAAATTTATATAACCGTAATGGTGAATATTCCTCCAACTCCCTTTTATCCTGAGTGTTACATAACGCATTAGAGATACCTCCAAATAATTGATATTTTTGAATATATTATTTTCCTCTCTTATCGAACCCTATCTTCACGTATTCCTATTTTTAACTTTCTTATTTTCAACAGACACCACATTTCTTAAATACAAAAAACGAACAAATATTTCCCCACACAAGAACCGTTACCAGATCCTATTATCTTTTATCCTTTCTATTTATACCTTCTTTTCCTACATCAAGTTTTCCGTTAAACATATTTCAAACATGCAGAATTCCTAGAAGGTTACGCCCAATCGTTTCCCTTCTCTCTCTTCTTCAACCGTCTTACGTTTCTTTCCATTAACAGTGGACCTTCCATCCTTATCACAAACCAAAGAAAAAGAACAACGTTTCTCGCATCCCCCATTCCCCAAATCCCGGAAACGCATATCAGAAATCCAAGAAAACCGACATCAACGCCATCTCTCCTCAAACCCCGGAAACGCATAATTCCAGGAAAACCAAACGTCGCCGGAAAGCTCACATTTCCTCCTCCCCAACAACCAATCAAAACACTCCTCACAAAACCAAACCACGTCCATTTTATGACGTCACACCAATCAAAACACTCAAAACAATTTCATCACCCTCCCCAAGAACGGAAACGCTTATCACAATTCCAAGAATTCACAACCACAATTTTCCTTTGCAGCCTGAATTTAGGCAACATACATAACCCAAAACATGCTATACGCGGGTGTGTACTACTGACACTCTTTCTTGTCTTTACTCATATGTTTTGCAATGAATTCCTTGTTCAGAATCTATAATAAAGTAAATTTGGAGCCGACTCTGTGCTTCAAAGTTTCAAGTACATAACCAGACATCAAGAAACTGTCAGGCTATGCAGGCACATGCATCTCACTAAAAACTCTGAGGTTTTACTATAAAAGCCAAAAATTATGCTTCACAATTTATTTACAAACAAATTTTTTTTTCATTACTTTTGTTTCAATATATCTGGAAATATATGTGAAAATTTAAGTTTTTTATTTACTTCTTAGCATACATGTGTTTCACATTTTTAATTTTTGTAACTAATCATAATAAACCTTAGAAATATTATGTATATTTGCTTACTATGTTTCTACATACAGCCCAAATGCAATTTTGCTCTATTGCAGATACAGGCCTCTAACATCAAAAATGCTCCACCAATCAGACAGCCAAAAAACCCGAAAACCTACTTATTAGAAAAAAAAAACTATGGTGTGGGTACATTAGACGTTCAGTTAAGACTAAAGGGTACTATGAGAAAAAATGATTTGGAACCACTGCTTTAAGTAATTGACTTATTTTGGTATATATATATTGTCCTCTAATATCAAAGAACTTGTTAATGCGAATCTTCCAGCTCCACTATCAAGGCAAATTAATGAATATTTTCAGGTTTATCTTGCCTGAATCTGGTATATGTAAGCTAGCACGATTTATGGTAAAATACTTCTACAGCTAGGACATATCTTGATACCATTGTAATGATTTATTTCTCGCTTCTCTCATTTGCGATCTCACGCAAATTCTTATCAAATCTTATCTCAATAATTATATTAAGTGTTCCCTTGTTCTTCATATTTGCTTGTATTTATTTCTTCGTCACAAAAACACATATCCTGATGTACATGTTATGTTCACCTGTGAGTGTCCGTTTCTAGTGTTTATCAGCATGACTTGTTGAGCATGGACTTTCACAAAACATATGGAGAAATGATACATTTGCTTCATTCGTAAGGTTTTGAAATTCGTAAAATTGGTTCTAAACGTGCAATGAAACTTTGAGTTGTTATAATTTATGCAGTTCCATTGGTTCAAATATTTTGCTCACGGCAGCGATGCACAAAATTGAATTGTCTATGTATGTCTGTATTTCGTGGGTGCTGATTCAATATGCCAGCTTATAACTTACTTCTCATCTCTATCTTCTGTTTTTTTTAGATATTTCTCCTTCATTTCGGACAATTCGGCTGCAATAACTAATCAACGAAACGAGTATGTTATGTTGTTGTCCTTTCAAGAACAAATATAACAAATAACTACTGCTACTACTACTACTACTACTACTACTAATAATAATAATAATAATAATAATAGTATTACATGTATCTAACAATAATAATTTTTCAGAGTCGATACCAGTTTTAGTAGGCGTAATTAAATCAGACTAACGGCACATCTGGCTAGGAGCATTCGCAGTGACCAACTTAATTTATTCTTTTTATGTTAATTATGAGGCCAAAACCAAGAAGTCTAAAATGAAAAATTCAGATAAGCGTTTACGCTACTATATTTTTTAGATACATTTTCATCTGATACAGTAAATTCATGATTAACATAAGAATATTAGTGAAAAGTACTATATATTTTACGAATCCGTAATTTACTAATTATCGGCTGCTCATGTCGAAAAACCTAAGATCAATATAGGCTACATTATAAGCCTCAATGTAACAATAAAATATTAAAATCCGACCATTTTTCAGAGATATAGTCCGTTTTTCTTAAAAAAGTCAACGTATGCCATCTTGAATAGGCCGCCATTTCTATTAACTACCACTTTGAAATGGCAATCATGGTTTCTTGCAATCCTTACACGCCCTATAACTGTATCTTGTAAGGGGAAATTAGCAAGGATTTCCCAATAATTTTTCTTAGGAGAGCATATTTAGTCATAGAAACTTTTATTGTTATTGTTAATATTGCTATTATTATTATCATTACTATCATCAAATGGAAGAAAATGCATTTCAGTTGTTTACAAATTCAGACTCGATTCTACTACAGAAAACTGGATTCACCTTGCTTCCTTTCAATAAACATCTATCACTTTGTTGATGAACAGTTCTTTGTCTTTTTATACTTTTCAGACTTTACTGACATCAAACAGAGACAACTTAATCTACTGTCCTTCATGAACCATCTCCTTGATGTTGTTATGTGATTTATGGTACTGTTAAAAAGGTAATAATTCAAAATGACTGGATGTGAATTATCACGGTCAGATCCAGCTGTTTCGTAATGCAGAAAAGCGATGAAATTCCAATGGCTCTTAATAGATGTTAATATTATTGATATTTTCTGCACTATAGATGTCTGAAATTTCTTGAGACTAACAGTTTTATTTCAGAAGTGCTAAAACAATCTCTTGGATGCGAAATAGTGTGTTACAATTCAAGATTTTCACCTTATCGAGAAATTTCGAAAATTCCGCACACCCTATTTAACTCAGTCAAGATGTTGTCGAAACGTTCTATATTTATTTTGTTGGATAAGTTAATTGCTGTATATTGCAGAAAAATATTATTTACAATACAATAACGCTACAATTTCACCATTTGGTTTTTTATTTATTATTTAAAGTAGGGTCACATACATCCTGTCATCCTCGCTTCGGGCGCCCATGTAAATTAGTACCTAGAAATTAAACCAAATGCTTGATTTTGTGTACTTGCTTGGCTCATGTGCTACATTTGGTCAGGGAACAAAGACGAATTTTGATATATACACAAATATGATGGAAAATGAAGATATAAAGCTCCAAATGGGATGTGTCCTGCTCTTGATGAGATTTCTGTGGGTGAACTTACTAATGCTTGGCCCTACATTATCCAGAATGCTCCTGTAAAACATGAGAAACTAGTTATATTTTCTTTACTACTAGGGGAAGTCGGGCGAATATGAGCATAGTTAAGGTTTTTCATTAATAAACTTAAAATCCGTATTTGTTACAGTTGCAAACGCTTCTCCGTTTGATTCCTCATCTTGTTTTCTACTTTAATCCAAAACAGATAAAACAAGAAAAGGATAGTTTCTTGTAAAAACAATATTTTACAAAATAATGTCAAGTTGCTGATATTACCCTATAGACGCGGTAATATGAGCAACTGCAAATAAAGCTGGATATATCAAGATTTTCACATTTTCTTTCTTATTGCAACTGTAGTTATTACAGTGAAATACAAAAGTTTAACACAAAAGGTCCTTTTCCATCATTTGGAATGCTTGAAATATAGTAAAAATAAAATGTTCAGAAATTCACCAGAGAGAAAAACATTCTTTAAACATCTTGCATGTACATGTAACCTTTTGTCACATCATAAACTCAATCCCCACAAACACAGCATGTCTCTGTCACTTATCATCCCTTAAAAAATTTACTTTTCATTTAGAAAGGACATTCCTTTCATATTAACTCAGCACTCGAGACATCTTGCTATAATCTTAACACCTCACATATTTATTTCACTTCATAAACCTGTTACATAACATAAACTCAATTATCTCCCCCCAAAAAGCATCTTTCACTTATCTCACAATCTTATAATTTGCAGTTTTGACATGTAATTCTCATAGCTTAGCATTTTTACTCTACGCAAGCACAATCCACCACAAAAGGAATGTCTCCGTCATCACCAGCCAAAACAAAAATTTGTAGTTTTCACATACAAAGATGACTCTATCTTCCTCAATGTTTGCACAGTGCTCATGTAACCACTCGCTGCAATTATCACACCTTAACCATTTGTCTCTACTGAAAGTCATCGCTGTACTTTCGTCCGCAGACAGGACACATGCAATCGTCCTCAGTTAATGTTGGTTGCCTTATTACTGGTTTCTTGATAACTGGTCTGATTTTTCTTTTCATACATGCGGCTAACTTGGGACGTTTTACTTCCTTCATGGAGGTTAATTCCCTGGCGACTCCCCTCTTTTTGATGGTGGCTTCTCTTGAAGACGTGGTAAAGGAGACAGTCTGTTGATTTTCTTCCTCAGCGTTGGCTTGTCGTATGTTGCTTCATTCTGGTATGTTTTCAGATATTCCTGATGTGGACGGACTTGGAGAAGTTCCAGATGTGGAGGAACCTGAACTCGTAGATTGTTCTGATGTGGATGGACGTTGATTGACTTGTTCATTTTCAACCCAAGTTGTTTCATGGAAGAATACGACTGCGTTGTTTGATCTGGAACCTCTTCATCTTCAGCTATGTACGAATGACTAGGAACTTTTTAATAATATAATATTGTTATATTATTATTATTATTATTATATTGATATATATTTTTAATTATATATTATATATAATTTTAATATTGTTCAATTACATTAATTTCTTTAATTTAAATGTTATAAAGACCAGAATAATTAAACGATTAATCTAATTTTGGAATATTGTACAGGCGAAAATAGATGCTCATATTTCCCCTTTTCTGCTCATATTACCCCGAATTCCTCTTCTCATATTTTCCCAGACGCCATGATTTGAATTACCATCTTCTGTGCCACAATGCTTACATGCAACGAATCAGTTTCATTCTGAATAGAAAGCCTAATCACTACGCTTTCAAATGACCATTATGGCATTTTTTCAGACTAACAACTTGCATGTTCTTTTAGTATATAAAAATTCCTAAATAACTATGAGACTACATTTTAACAATAAATTTTCACAGATTTACATTAAAATAACGCTGACACGACAAGGACTGTCGCTAGGCTCACAAGTGGGGTACTGGTAGAGGCTTCAACGAAGTGCTGCTGTCGGACGCGGAAACGAGATCCTCCTTTTGGCGGTGTGCGCGATAATACTTCAACCTGCTCATATTCCCCAACTGCTCATATTCTCCAGACTTCCCCTACCATGTAGACCAATGGCTCTAAAATATTATCATATTAGCGAACCTGTGTAATTGCTGTAGTGAAAACCGTGGAAATACAATCTTAGTGCTTGTTAGTTTCTTTTTTGAATTTCATCAAGTATTGTTACAGTCATTGTTGTGACTAAGCTGACAAAATTGTTTGATTGATTTGCTTTATTTTACTTCGCTTTTAGTGCCACTTTTGGCTAATTTGCGAAGATGCGATTCAGGTGACAAAATTGTCACCTGGCAAATTGTTCATCATTGGTCAGGGACACGCGAAGAAAATTTTCCATTGTTTAGTAATTTGAAAATATATATATATATATATATATATATATATATTGGCCATGTTTTTGCTTTCAAGATATTTAAGAAGAACATGCTTATTCTTCACCATATTTATAAAAATTATAATTGTATATCTCAAAGATGTCTGTAGGTATATAATTTTCTTGCTTTGAAATAAAAATTCAAATAGATTTAATGTATGCAAGAAATAAATGCGTTCAGAACTTTCTTGAATAACGTACGCCAATATTTGATCTGCAAATATGACATGCCACTAGCACAGTCATATGGATTCCCTTGAGCCTCACCAAATCTGACATTTTTGACTGGGATTCATAGGAGAATCTGACGGACACTTCCAAGCCCTGGAGAATTCCTTAGAGTTGGAGAGCGCTCCGTTTATCCTGTACTTGTGAGGGCTGTGGACATTTCCAAAAGTAACAATTCCTGCTTCTTCATATGTGTAGCTGCAGAACTCCTGAAAAATAGAGCATTTCTTCCTCAAAAAAGTTACACATTTATAATCATCTCGATCTATTATACGTATGTTCTTTCTCTTGTGGACTTGCTGATTTAAGTCCACTTTATGCACAGATAGGCTAATGGTGATTGGACTTACAGTGTAAACATAAAAAAACTATGTTCCTCCACAGGGTATCGAAACCGCATCCAAATCTTAATGTGTAGTAATATTACTAGCAGTTTATTCCCCAGACATTCAATCACATTTTTTCTTATGCAACTTTTCATGTACATGATCATTCATCTTTTTTATAATTATAGCAAACAGATCATAAATTATAAAGATAATTACTTATCTTAGTTATTTCCATTAAAGTTCACAGTGTTAACTCACGTATTCTGATAGAATATTTGACATGTAGAGTTCTAAAGTCTTCTGGTCATATTGAGAGACGAAGAAGAAGTCTTCTATTATTTGTTCAGGGCATGTGGTGCTTCAACAAGTCCTTTGTTTGAGCACACAGAACTATTGACTAATTTTGCAGCTAGTATTTTAGTAATCTGTTTATGGAGGGAGACGCTAGGGATGTGAAGGGGTGTTTGCCTACCTCTTAATTTTCTTCAATACCCTTATCCCAATGCTAAATTTCAACCGAAAGCATTAACTATTACAGTGTCATATTATGTTATGACTTCTTGAGAATCGAATGTTTGGTATTGAAGTGAGACGCCATTATTGTATTCAAAAGGCAAACCATACATTCCAATCTGAGAGAAGCCGCATTTTCTTATTTTTACTGGGGACAGTCTCTACAAAGACAAACGGCTTCATCTTTCTTGTTGTTAAGATTAGATTGAGATGTTATTCTTTTTTCCTTTTTCCGTGAACACCCAATGTAAAATAAATTTCAGTTGCTGTAAAGGTATCTTCAGGTCATGCTCGCGAAACTATTTGTATCGTAAGTTACAACGTGAATGACATTTCACTTTTGTTAATAACACACTTCTATGTAACTTGTATGGTGAACGAACCATTTTCGGTTTTCTAAAAGCTGTTTCAAGGAAGTCAAAAGCTGAAGAAGATTTACATTTCGTCGTCATGGACGGTGTTACACAAGGTGACTTCAACATAGCGAAACAGGCTGGCGGAAGGTAGGCTATGTATGAATACACATGATGATGAGACAACGCATGGAAGGGTTATCAGTTGAAGAAGTATAAAAAGTGACTTGATGATTGCATTAAAAAATAACAACGCAAAGTGGACATAAATTGTGTCCTTGCGATCAAGAATTCGGGATATTAATTAAGTTTAGACGTGTGTTAGGGTGTTTGGATAAATCATTGATATATCCTTATTTATAGCATTTGATATCATTGTAATTCGTGACCGGGAGAGGAGGGAGATTGCCATTAGAATATCCCAAGCCATAGCCTACAGGCCGCAAATTCATGGGGCCGCACAAAAGTGAGACGCTGAATGCGTAGAAGTGACAAAGACTATTAAAATTCCTAATTAATATGATAATTGCAAAATAAACATGGCATGTACTTTCACTTGCTTATTTCTTCATACCTCTACTTTCAGTACGGTAGTTTTTACAGTAGTGCAAGTTAGTATGGGAGACTGAAATGAAAGTCGCGCAAGGTTACGTAATATAAACTTTTGTTCCTCGGTTGAAATCAACATCCTTGTTTCTCAGTCCTTGACCAATGTGGCTATGTAATATAATGTAAACAATTTTATGTGAGTGTATTCTTGTTAAATCTAAGTGTATTCCTTTATTGAAGTTTAATCAATAATCTCTAAACATATGTGCATATATTTTAAAATTTATTACTGTTATTATTACAGAGTATGCAGTTAGTGGAAATTAAGTACCGTGATAACAAAACTGTTAATAATAATAATGATAATAATAAGAACGTCATCAGGACCCAAATGTTATAAATCCCCCCACCCCCTGTCGTGTTGATTGTATTGCATATGCTTAAAAAAGTGTGTTTTGAAAAGCATGAATTATTATTATTATTATTATTATTATTATTATATTATACAGTTCCATGCGATTGCATTTTCTAAATGCATGTTTAAGCTGAGTGACCACATTCTTGGAGTGTAACACTCAATAAATGACATTCGCCTGCCTCGAATAAGCATTGCTAATTTCAAATTACAAGATATGTTTTGTTGTCTTAGGCGTACGCAAAACTAATTTATTTGAGGGTGCCTTAAGGGAAGTTTCAATTGCCCAGCTGGGCAGAGTTAGTGTCCTAATTGTAACTTCATGTTCCTTTTTCACAGAAACTTTTAGACATATGAAGATGAAATTACAACATTTACAACATTACAGTCTCTTAGTATCCGCTCTCACTTGAGGACAGATGTGCTATCATTATTGATTGATTGATTTATAAGGTTTTGGTGCGTCGATAAATATAGCCATTCCCCACCCTGCAATGTGTACGGGGAAATATCCCCTTATCTACAATTCTTGCTTAAAAATTTAGAACAAGAGATGTGAAAAGCTCTTTAGAAAATTTAAAAGTGCTAGGCTGTAGAGAGACTTGCACAAGACAAACGCCGCCTTAAAAGATAGAAAAACTAAAAGTATCCTGACACACAGGGGAAGAGTACAGTTATTCACCCAAAGGTATATAACATTAAATAGTAAAACTCTGCACTCATCTCCAAATAGGACTGAGAAGATTAGAAGTTTGTCTGAGGAAAGCAGAATCGGTACATTCAACAAGAATATGACGAATACTTAAAACAACATTACAAACACGACACACTGGAGGCTCCAGCACTTGCAGGAAATGTCCAGTCCCGATTAACCTTTCTGTGCATAAATTGGACTTAAAAACAAAAATTCAACATTCAATAACTTGCAGGAAATGACCATGGGTTAGACAATACGAAGTCGACTGAGAAGAACTTCTTCTTGACTAGAGGGACGGGACGAGGAACTCCATGCAGCAATGGTGGGCTTAATATCATGAAGCTTGTTCCCCGTTTTCGCATCCCAGTCCTCCTGCCAAGTGTCAAGTATTCGACAACGAAACACAACCTGCAGGTTGCTAGCTGGCTGAAAGTGGACTAGAACGTCGCTGTCTGCATCAGCAGACTTGGCAGCAGCACCGGCTGCTTCGTTCCCCTGTATGCCCACGTGACTAGGGACTAGAGGTCTGCACGGGCTCGGGCCGGACTCGGGCCATACATAACCAGAACTTCTCGGAACTCGGGCCCGGACCTCGTGCCTATTTTGTTAGCAAATATTGTCATCGAAAATTAATTTTTAATTATTGAAATTATGGTTTACTTCGATACTGAGAATAGGAGCATTTTTTAAATGTCTCATCATTTGAAGGACTGCACGACCTCAGCTTTGCCGTCAGGTGTGCACGCGTTTCACTGTCGCCAAGCTTAACCGCCACCCAGCCAGAGCGGCGCCAGGCGAGCAGTCAGCAAAATTTGGAACTTCCCCTTTCCACAGCAAGAGAGTGTGTATCGTTCATTCGTCAGTCAAGTGCCGGTGTTTGTTGTTCTGTTGTACGCGCTCGGGTTTTGTTTTTACTTTCGAAAATGAACACAGAAGAAATTAAAACTAAACTGAAGGATGGGGAATATGTGTTAGTGGAGAATACGCGTGGAAAAATGACATTGGGAAAAAGTTTCGAGAGATAAAGAAGAGGGATAGCGATGAGAAGATTTGTGCTGTGCAGTGTATGAAGTGCAATGTGGTTTTAAGTTATTCTGCTTCGAAAACCGGTACTTCTCATTTAAGAAGGCATGTTTGTAAAGTAATTTCGGGACAAGGTAAAATTCTATCCTTTTTTCAGTCTTCCTCATCGCGTCTTCCACAAAATGTTAAAGATGAAGTTACAAAAGCATGTGTTTCTTCGTGTTGCAAAGATATACGACCTTTTGACATTGTGCAAGGTGAAGGATTCATAGAATACTCTCAGATATTGGTTAAAATAGGTTCCCAACATGGTAATGTGAACATAAAAGAATTGCTCCCCCACCCTACCACAGTGTCACGTAATGTAGTGAAAGACGCTGAAATCCTCCGAAATTCGCTGGCTCATACGGTGCAAACAATGATTGATAGGCGGGAGTGTGCTGCTACTACTGATATGTGGAGTGATGATTTTAAACACATTTCTTACATAACTCTTACTGTTCATTTCGTTAATGAGAAATGGGGGTTGTGTAGTAAAGTGCTCTTCACAGCAGAATTTACACCTGACCGGAAAACGGGAATGAACATAAAAAGAGAATTAAATCGAAAAGCAGTTTCAGTGGGTCTTGAACAAGGCAGCCTTTCTCAAATTGTTTTTGTAACGGACCAGGGAAGTAACATCGTGAGTGCCCTTCAGGCGTACATCAGATTAAACTGTTCTTCCCATCTACTTAACACAATACAGAGGAACTTATTCCAGAAACTCTCGGCGGAAGTTCATTTATCGTATATAGACACACTGACAACAGAGGTAAAGGGCATAGTGCGGTACATGAAACACACAGGTCTTACGCAACATTTGAAAACTACCCTATATCAAGAATGTGAAACTCGATGGTACAGTAGGATTGACATGTACAAATCTTTTGATGTCAACTACAATGACATTGAAAATATTGTTATCGTACGCCAGGAAGAAGGGAGAATGGCACACGTTCAACGAGATATCCTGAGAATGCTTATCGAGTTTCTGGAACCATTCAAAGACGCTTCTCTGCAATTAGAAGCAGATACATACCCCACACTACCACTTGTGCTTCCTTTGCGATTCAATTTAATACATCACCTTAAAGAACAGAATCTCTCAGATCCAGAGGATCTGTTGCAGTTAAAACAAATTGCATTAAATTTACTCGCAGAAAAGTTTGTTTTGCACAAATTTCATAAGATTGCTTGCTTCTTGTGTCCTAATTTCCGTCAGTTGAGAATGCTTGAAAATACAGAGAAAGAGGAGACAAGACTCGATGTGTGTTCCTTAATACGGGATCTAAAGAGCAAAGAGCCAGAATCCCAACGTAAAGATCATTCTCAGCGAAATAGTTCTTCTGTCCCTTCTCAATCTCAAGTTGCCAAAAGACTAAAAATACTGGATTTCACGTGTATCGAAGATCAAAATATTGATGCCCGAAGTGAAAACGAGGCCGAAGAAATTGAAAAATATTTAAATCATAGTTATGGTTCGGTTGACATTAAAGACCTACTGGAATGGTGGAAAGATCACGAACAGGAGTTACCGTATTTATCGCGGCTTGCCAGACAATTCCTATGTATACCAGCTTCAAGTGTTAGCAGTGAAAGGAATTTTAGTGCAGCTGGGTTGCTGATCCAACAGAGACGAACCAGCCTCAGTTCTCAGTGGACTCTGTACTTTTTCTGCACAGTAACATGGGACACTAACCAGTAACCTGTCAGTAAGTAGGCCTACATCTTTTTTTTTTAAAGTAGCGCATGTTTTGTTAATATTTGTTTCACCAATAGTAGATGTAGCAAAAGTAACAGGATTTTTTTTTCTCATCGATTGTTTACATTTTTTATAACAGCTAGTTAACGAAGTACAACAGTGCCCATTTTTTTTTTCAAATGCTGAATTGGAAAGTAATTTTAATTATGTTTTCGGGCTCGGGCCGGGCTCATGTTTACTTATTATCGGACTCGGGTCGGGTTCGGGTTTCCTTTCCTCGGGCCGGGCCGGACTCGGGCCTTACAATTTAGGCCCGTGCAGACCTCTACTAGGGACCCATCAGAAGCGAACATCAGCATTGGCACATAAGGACAAGACCCGTTGAAAAATGCGCTTCACTGCCTGATGCCGGGAACTTACCTATTCCATACTTTGAAGCACTTCTGGAATCAGTCCAGACAAAAACTTTCTTCGGAGCATTTACGTCAGCAAACTCCAATTGATGGAGTGAAACTCTGCCACGCACAAACAGGCAGAATGTAATGAGAAACCGTAGCTTTAAGAGTCTATGACGAACGCGGAACTGCCTTTCGAAGGACAGTTATAACCATGTAAATGAAAGATTCAGGAAATTCTCAAGTTGGAAGAGGCAGCACAAGTCGAGTAATGTCTGGCAGATCACAATCAACACCAAGGGATGACAGGAACTTGTCTGAACGAACACCGAATGATCTTGTGCCACGAAAACGTAGCCGGTACATAGTTAGCATTCTCTCGTCGGAGATATAACCGAAATGAATAAAACTAAGAATTATATATTTTAAATTATAAAGATATTTCGTATTACATCGCAAATGACAAAATATTTTATGAAAGAAATAAAGTTCTACTTAAAGAAAATCGATTTTCCACTACTTTACCGTTGATGTGTCTACACAAAAAAAGTTAGCAAGCAGGCGAAAGAGACGAAAGTAGAAGATAATAGGAGCGGAAGGAAGAAAAGGGAGGATAAAAATTGAGCGATGAAGAAAGAGAGGAATGGAAAGAAGATATATAGATAGAGAGAGAGATATGAAGAAAAGGGGAACAAGGGTGGAAAAAGAGGGAAACAAGATGACATGAGAGTAGAGGAGAAGAGGAGAGTGAAGAGGAAAGGGGAAGAGGTGATTGGAGTATAAGGTAAAAGAGAGGAATGGAAAATTGTGCAGTGGAGCCTGTAATCGAAGACAGGAGAGGAGATATGAGGTGTATCAAAACGATAATTAAATGAGCTTTCAATACATGTATAATATATGAGCATTCAATAATGTGAGGATGGACAAACACACATTTCTTATTTAACTGAAAATAACAAGGACGACTAATCTGCTCTCTCCGCAAGACAATTACTTACATAAAAAGGCTGTTGGGAGCCCGAGACATTTGGTGCACCTGAGTGGGACTGGGTGTATTAATCTTGTGCCATTTGTTAGCTCTAATAAATATTCATACGAATTTCGTAAAGTAGACCACCTTGGGAACACTGGCTACCTTTTACTCACCTACCTTGCAATTATTTTACTTAAAAGGAAATTCACTTTTATCTGCTGATTGGTGAAAACGTTTATCTTTAAGATACATGGTAAAATAAAACGTGTATTACCCTTTTACTTTTGTGTTCCTGTAATAATGAAAACATGATTATGTACTTAGTATCCTCTGACTTACATGGGCGAATGCTAGAAACAGCAGCTGTTCGTTGTCGTATTCCTCGAAACCAGGAAGCCTCGGCTCTGGGCCGTTCCTCTGCACATACTTTCGGTAGGCTCTTATGGACTCCCTAATCCCTCCGTTGTCTGCTATGTTCTCTCCTAGAGTTAACTTACCATTCACCTGGAAATTATGAAAAAAGACAATGGGACTAAGTTGCAATTTCCTATTGTAGTGCATTAGTGATACATGCTTTTGGGTAATTGGAGATAATTTCGTGCTTTAATACTGTAGTTTGGGGATTGCTGAGAAGTAACCATGAAATTGTCGTCCATAGCGCACATACAGGGTAAGTATTTCCCTGATTACAAACTTATATCTATGCTAGATACAGATATGCGGTATGTTGGAAATGGTAGCTTAACTCATAATGTTTTGTTATCAGTACACTTCAGTACACTTCGACATGTGCTCCCTTTGTTGCCCTTATAACATCTAGGCGATACTCAAATTCTCTCCATGTCTTTGCCAACATCTCTTCCGTCACCGTCTCTATAGCATCCCGTAGTCGTGTCTGAAGAGTTTGCATATCAGGAACTGGTGACCTAAACACTGTGTCCTTAACGTAAACCCATAAAAAAAAGTCAAGAGGGGTTATGTCCGGCGAACGCGGTGGCCATGATATGGGAATCAGAATACGAATCAGACAAAACCAAGAAATGGAAAAGAAACTTGATGTATTGCACTACTTATTGCCATAGGTTATATTTGCCTATCTACCGTGGAAGTTGAAACATAAATATTCATAATCAGGGAAAGACTTTATGCTCACCCTGTATAACATTCCTAGGGAACTTACATACAGTGTGGCAGGAAATAAAGTCTACCGAAATACACTTGCACATACACTTATTTTGTAAGTACTGTGTAATGAACAATGTTACCTGTATCAACACATCATCTGAATCAACACTTGCATTTATCAATACAACAACTGGTACCGCACACACTACATTTGAACATCAATAGAACAATGAGAATACATGTTCCAGATGTCATCAATCCAACAACAAATATTGTTCATAGCAACCCTGCAAGTTTACAAAGGTTATCGAAATTTTACTAATGCACTCGGCAATACCTATATGCATGTGCAGCGAACTTCCGAGCGCGAGATAAAGATATCTCCTCCAGCCCAATACATCGTGTTCATATTATTCTTGATGAGCGGTTAATCCGTGTCCAACATAGGGTAAAAATTCATCTAATTACTTTAATTTCTGTTGATACTACAACAATTCTTCCCGTCCACTAACCGATTCACTCCATCCACAATCAACGACCCTAATATAACAAATCTCCTATGAACGACCTACGAGGGACGTTCTGAAAGTAAGTTTCGTCATTTTTTTTTCACAGGGAAGCTTTATTACAAACAGAAGAATACAACGTTATAACGAAATTCAATCTCTTGGCTATTTTCCTGCATAGTCGCCACCGACATTGATACATTTGTCGTACCGTGAAATCAATTTCAAGAAACCCTCCTGGTAAAAATCGGTGCCCAGCGATTTAAAGAAGTTCTTCACAGCCTGTTGCACCTCTTCATTGCTTCTGAAGTGACGTCCCGATAGTGTTGATTTCAACTCAGGAAAAAGGTGGAAGTCTGATGGGGCAAGATCGGGACTGTAGGCCGGGTGATTCAATCTCTCCCATCCCAGACAACGAATGTGTTCTGCAGTGACCCTTGCTGTATGGTGGTCTTGCATTGTCATCCAAGAACAAAAACCCCTCGATTCAAGAGCCCTGGTCTCTTGCATCGAATGGCGGACTGCAGATTGCTTAGTGTGTGTTAATAGTGTGTCGCACTTCCATTTGTGACCACGTTTCCAGCACACGTCTTTCTGCCTTACTGGTTTGCACTCAAATGAGATCGGGCACGTCGGTCTGCTGCTTTTCTATATTCTTCGGCACTCTGCGCATGCGCCATCGCTCCTCTGCTCTCGCTCCTCCAGTCGTGAATTCAGGAAAGATTGTCTTTTGATATGGCAATGTATTGTTTTCTCACTTTGTAATACAGCTTCCCTGTGAAAAAAAATACGAAACTTACTTTCGGAATGTCCCTCGTATGTTGCATGGCAAGCTTTAAGGATATCTAACCGTCTTCAAGTAAGAGTCACTGGCGTACAAATTATTCTTTTTTGAGCTGGGCGGGGGACTTGTAAAAAAAAAAAAGGTAATGCATAGCTGCGTTCAGTGGCTCAGTATCTTGTTTAGTTTGGGTTACAAAATTCAACCTCCTATATGCATATACACATACAATATTTTTCAAAGCCGCTAAAGAGATAGATTTAGAAGTTAGCAAAGAGAAAACTAAATATATTCTTACAAGCCGAAACCAAGTGTTATATAATAATCAAAATCTAATTATTGATAACAACCTGTATGACTCAGTTTCCACATTCATATACTTAGGAGTAATACTAACAAATGAAAATTATATTAAAGAGGAAAAAAAACAGGCTTAATTCAGGAAATGCATGTTACGTTTCTCTTCATAAACTTTTGTCTTCTCGTTTAATATTTAAGAAACAAAAAGTTGAAATATACAAAAGAGTAATCTTGCCTGTAGTATTATATGGATGCGAAACTTAGTCCCTTACATTCAAAGAGGAATATAAATTGAGAGTATTTAATAATAAGAACCTTAGGAAAATATTTCGGATTAAGTGAAATGAGGTGATAGGTGAGTGGAGAAGGTTATATAATTTAGAAGTATATAATTTGTATTCATGTCCAGATATTATTAGAATAATTAAATCAAGAAGATTTAGATGGGCAGGCCATGTGGCATGAATGGGAGAAAAAAGAAGAGTATACAGAATTCTTGTTGGGAAACCTGATGGTAAGAGACCAGTAGGAAGACCAAGATGAAGATGCCGGGATAATGTTGATTTGGACCTATAGGAAATCGGTAAGGATGGAAAAAGAGTATGTAGAACTTGATCAGGATAGGGAGAGATTGAGAGTTTGTGTTGCTGCAACCATGAACCTAAGGGTTTAAGAAGGCTAGAGAGTCAGTTATATATATATATATATATATATATATATATATATATATATATTCTTTCTTTCTTTCTTTATTTTGATTTAGAATTTATGGTTATTTCAAAAATGTAACAATTCCAAAACATAGGAGGTTCGAGACCTCGTTCTGGGTTCATTTAGAATATGATGGAACAGGACACCAGAAATGTGCGATGTGAAAGTAGCGAACGAACAGGCGTCTATTCATTTTAATGCAGAGTGAGATTTCAAGGATGGATTCTACCCTATATCTTGAAACATCAAATCTCATTATAAAAGAAATATCTCAAGCAAGGGTGATTATTTCCAACTCGCTAGATAAGTACACTATATTATTAAATATATTATATAGTGTTTAAGTTCAGTTCGTCAATAAGTTTACAGTCCTATAGCTACCTACAATAATTGCAAATTTGCGTTACGCAGTTTATGGCGACTGGGTACAACTTATATAAGCCTGTTTGGCACGAGCCCACCCGGAAATTCGCCGTCTTATCGTGATTCGTTGTGGGGTGCTTGTTGTCAGAAATAAATAACAGATTATCTAAAAAAAAGTTAGAACGCTATGTTTGTATTTTCATTTAATACGCAAATCCGAAATCCCTTGAAACATTGAAAAATATTGATTCATCGTGTACGAGGATGGTAGTTCAAGAAAACTGTATATTGATTTTTTTTTTTTCAAACAGCCGGTTTCAAGATTTATTGGGTCTCTTTTCAGATGTGCCGGACCCTGTGGCTGAGTGGTTGTCGACCTCCTTGGCCAAGTGGTTAGCACATCGCGCTGCGACGCCAAGGGTCCCGGGTTCGAATCCCGCTTGGGCATGGTTGTATGTGAAGGTCCATTCATCAATTACATCATGTCATCACTCATCCGCATCTTCGCAAATTAGCCAAGAGGCACAAAAAGCGAAATAAAATTAATCAATCACTCAATCAATCAAAATCTTTTCAAATGTGGTCCTATTAAATGCACATTTTGATAATTGTGAACGTGTGTTGTATGGTGACATGTAAGGAGAACTTTATTGTAAGCGAAAGCATGTGTGCGTCCCTACTTACAGATTTACGCATCTACAAAGAGAACCCAAAAACACGTTTCTACCTCACATAATCAAAGATTATTAGAATTCAATAGAATTTGAACCAATATCAATAGGTGAATGTGAACACGGGTTTAGTGCCATTAAACTAAGTCAGAAAAATTATTTAGAAGTTGTAACACTTTTAGAACGTACTCCAAATGTCAGGATTATTAAAATGTGGAAGTTAGTGGTACAGGGTAAGATTAAATCTTTGCTTGGATCATAGAATAATACGAGTACATCGCCATAAATCAGTTTCCGTGACACCCCTTTGGTAGTTCATTCTTCATAAGATATGAGCTCCATTTGCATTTTAAACTTTTGTTTAAAAATTATTCAAAAGCAAAATATTTATTGGAGGTCATTTTTAAAGGAGTTTGCACTTGATTCTTTGAGTTTTCCCGACGTCTTTAATGCTTTTTTTTATATATATATAATAAAAAATTGGAGGCACCGTAGCCTCTTCAGATCCCAGCCCCCTTGCGTACGCCAGTAGTTACAGGCATCCGAAATAAACTCCTGACCTAAAAACGGGGCATTAGAAGGAGATCACCTCCCAGCATTCCTGAAAGATCGTTTAGGCTTGAATATAAAATAATTTTTATTATTAACATATTATTATTATTATTTAATGAAATATGGATCAAATAAATGACACATCACAAAACCGAAAATGAAATATGATCTCCAGTTGCTGAAATACATTAGTTTTTCATAATCTCGGTATGAGTTAAATAGTATTTCTGGTCACTTCTGGTCAACTTTTGATGTTAATTCGAGACTGTAGTTGAATGCCAGAAGTATTTATCATAAAAATTAATTTTCTTGAGGAAACTTTATTCTTTACGAAATGTTTACAAAACTCCCCACATATCTTACACATATTTGTCTTTTGAGTTTGTGTCAAGATGAAGGAATTTAAATTCTTGCTGAAGAACCGTATTGAAACAAAATATACAGCTTCGCTTCTTGACCATGTTCAATCATTTCCCTACAAACAACGAAAAACACAAAGCAATATATCTCGCGACGTGAGCTAACAGTAGACTGCTGAATTCTCAACGACAATGGAGCATTTACATTTAATTATTTATTAATACCATCCACTAAATCATACATCGTAATAAGATTGTTAAGGGTTGGAAACGCAGTTCAGCTTTTTTACCACGGTGTTGTCATCAACATTTTTAGCATAAAATTTCTTTGATTTTTCCTTTTTTTTCTTTTTGCTAACTGCTAGACATCTGTGAAACGGGACAAATAGTGATTTTTTTTAGTGAGACACGCCACTGAAACGGAGCTGTCCCAGTCAGAACGGGAGGAATGGTCACACTGTCACTACTAACGACACACCAGAATGAAAATTGTACTTATCAAGACACCAAAGGAAACATTTCAAAGCTTACCATGAAGTAAAATTCGGGTATTATCTGGGCCGTCAATTTAATAGAGTACATTTAAGAAATGTATCAGCCATTTTCAAAGCCTTTCTCATGTTTGTCAAGTTGGACATTGAAACGTAAGTTAATTTTCTTTCTTCACTCACATCAATCCGACTAAGAGATTGGCGATAAATATCGGAACGAAATTCGTGACTATTTAGAAAGTGGTGGATTGGAATACCTTGCATAATATCTAATGGTTAGTTTTAGATTACGTGCATTAGGTTCGTTGTCATTGAGGATGCATTATGACATGGAATTTGCTGTCAACTTCCGTTAACACTCTTTCAAGAATTAGAGCTGCAAAGTTCTACAGTATCCTATTCGACCTCGATCATCGCTCTTCATATATCTTAACTTAACCTGTAAAGGGATATTCATATCGCGGTGAAAATTTGATCATTTGCTTATAAGCTTAGGGGTCAATTTTATTCACAATTATCTCGAGAAACAGTGGACATATTATTATTTGTAAGTAGTAAGATATGACGTTTCTAAAGAAATATTGTTTCACGTTCTTTAGAAATGTTGCCCTTGACATTTCAAACACTTCCATACATTTGGACACACCCATGGGATCCACGATTGTCAAATAAGCTATTATGAAGAGATGTGTGTGTCGTTCCTTCTTCAGTTACAATATGAAGATAAATTAACTTTCCTAAAAAATAATCATGAAGTGGCTCGCTAAAAGGGCGCTAGTGTGTATTACAATGAATAACAGTAGGCTCAGTTCAGTTCCCCTTTATTTCATAAATTCGACCAACATATTCAGTCATATTTCCTAAAAACAATTAACAGGACTTGTAATATTGGGAAACAAACATGGTGAGCCTAAAATATACTTATTAAGCTCATTATAAAGACAAAACTCTTTGTTTTATCACGAATCATTTAGTAGAGTTTTGTTGAGAAAGTGTTCAGGTTAACGATTTTCACTTTTCTTTTGTTTTCTTGAATTCAGCAATACGTGAGAGCCTGTGCCGTTAGTCAGGCAATATTGTCGCGAGCCAGGTAGAAAAGGCTTCGTGCGACTGAGTTTCCAAAAACAAATTCTAATACTCTTGTATAGCATTTAGAACACGGCATGGCAAAGAATTACCCACAAGCCAGTCCATCTACTATTCGATCAAGAAATTTGAGTATACTGGTTGTCTGAGACGAATTTGGGGAGAACTGCATTATCGCATTGATATCTGCCATGTTACAAAAATGTTGCAGATAGAACATTTTAACAGCCAGGAAAACGGCAAGATATACTCTTCCAACCATGTAAGTAATTCAGCTATTTTATTAAACCTCTTGTTTCTGTAGAACATTCAAACTGTCTATTTCTTTTAGGCTGTAGTGTAACTGTAATTGTTTCATGTCAATTTCATACATTTTGAGGATAACCGAGGTAAGTTTCTTACCAGTCATTTCATAATTCTGTGTTAGACAAAGAATATTAGATGGAGAACAATAAATGAATAGTTCTATTATTCTACACTTACATCTACGTATTCATCATACTGGTTTATGAAACATTTAGCACGTTTGTCATATTCCTCCACTGTAGTTTTGTTCCACCATTCCTTCAGTTCTCCGTACTTGTTGTAGTCTCTACCTGAAGAGAAAAATAAATGTGACATGTTTTTGAGTGAGAACAGAAAGAATGAATGTTTGTGTTATTTATATTTAACAGTTAATAAAAATAACAGAATAATGCTATACTGCAGCGCCATAGATATATATTTTGGCTCCCTAGGCAGAATTGTCACTTGGCGCTCCGCACTACTACCGCACCTCGCACCCTCTCCTCTCCACCCTCACTAACAAGCACGGACATTTTAAGTGCGTCCTTCAATATTTTATCCATACAAAATTTGAATCCAAGAAAAACACTTTAACAATAATATAGATCTAATGTAAAAATTCATACTTTGCATTTGTGATTGGAAACAATAAGCATCTGTACAAGCATTTTGAAGAATATTTCAGTTATGTCTAAATGAAAATATCTTTGAAAACATATTACCACTACTAGTCTGGGAAACAAAATTACAAGATTGTGTTACCAGACACAGCCTGCATGTAAAAGAAGTGAAAAAAGTTAAGAACAATCATTATTGTAACTAAAACAGTGTGGATATTATTCTCTGCAGAAAAAAAATGTAATGTCTAAACTCTGCTTGAAAAAGTTACATTGTTATACGTATTACATATTATTCTAAGTCAAATTTACAAAATCTGGTATTTATACCACCAGACTGATATCTCACAAAGAAAATAATTACAATTTATCTTTACTTGCTTCCAATGCAGAAAAAATGACAATTATAGCATCAAAATTGACCCTTTTTGTTATATATTTTTTTAAATAACAATATTGAGAGATTATGTAACCTTTGCTGAACCATTGGCTATCTCAGTATTTTTAGCTACAACTTGGAACATTATGCACCGGGTTGAATGGTGCGATCTATGTTTACTTGGTGATAACCCCACAGGAAGTATATTGGGGTCACTTCATCTCTTGAAAATCTTTAACAGATCAAGGGTCGAAGTAGGGAAAAAGGGACAATTGCAACCTACCCCCCACCAAGACGCAATTTTAATTTTTAATTTTACAGTCTGTACCCACCGTTTACCGACACCACAAGCCCCAAATCAGCCCCTTCTCACCTGTGACTACGAAGCCAAGTAGTCATTTTCAGAAACCTTTGAGGTTCGTTTGACCTGTTTTTCACGATTTTGTTCGAAAACGAGCATTTTTCGTAGCTGGGATGTGAGTTTGCCTATCATTCTTGACTTTCGTCGTCCGTGCGCGCGTCACGCATCGTCCAATGTCACGCATGACTATATTCAATTGGAAGGCTACAGCCTAGGATCGCCACTTTTCGACACATGGAACTCCAAATCAAGCCCTTCTCAGCTGTCATGCTTGAAGTTCAAATGACCGTTTTGGGGGAAAAGTGTGCGATTATGAAACAACCCCATTCGTGATCCTCGGGCCAAGACAGAAACTCGCGATTTTCAAGTTCATCAGGTGACAGCCATTCATAGGAGGCAACGGGGAGACCTTGCGTCATGACAGAGCCATTCAAGTTGTTCATATCGATATAGAATATATGTTTGCTACGTTTTCCGGGATCGTAATGGGCCACGTAGAGTTTGTTTGCTACTGCATGTCGAAGCGGGCACTGATGAACTCCTGCTCGCTTGACAGCATCGAGAAACATATGTTGTTCGTTATCCAACACAAGGTCAATCTCAACTTCGGTATTCAACAACGTGGCCTGCCAGGATAAACCCCGCGTGGTGTACAGTCGGAGAAAGAATTACCTGGGCTACGGGACCTAGAATTTCGTAACGTCTTAAAGCCTGTTGTTTATGCAACCCAAATAACAAAATATTCGCTTAAGTTTGTCTGGTGGATCTGAGTTCTCGGGAAGGATTGAGCATTGATAGCATGAATCACATGACTCATGCCCCAGCGACAACAAACAACAGCTGGGTGCTACGTGGCCTCAAGAAGAACATTTCAGCAACTGGTTTCTTAACAAGATCTACTCGTAGGAAAATATTTTTCGAGTGATACTAGTAATTGTCAAGAAGGTTCACTGAAATAATGGTTCTCATCACAGGCCACATGCCACACGCTAATGGTTTAAGTCCAGTTTATGCACTGGACCTACAGATTAAAGTGGGATCGAACCAAATGTTGCTCTATCTGGTATTGAATTCGGAAGCCTTTGATTACATGTCGAAGAAGTTACCACTACGCCATCGCAGAGGCAATGGAACGCCTTGAGAAAGAGACGAGTGAAACCATATTTGACGTAAATTTTAAAAATAAGACAATATTTTGTGGTCACAGTTTCGAACCGTGGGAGAGGCATATATATTTCTTGTCCCATCGTCCATTTCACGAGTTTATAATTCTTCCTCACCGACACGATTAACACGAGTGATAGAAGATAAGCGAAGTAAAATAACTGAAACAGAAATAAAAGGAAAAAGCGAAACAAATTTTATCCATAATACTCTGTAGTCACTTCAGTCGTGTACAAGGAATCCTACCTTTAAAGAAAGCCGTGGTCTCTAACTTGTCTTTTCTCCTTCCTTTGTGCTCTCGATTCCCTCTGTCACGATTGGTCTAAAACTAATTAATGCGACGTTAATTAAACAATCCAAACAACAAAACAATGCACAATCAACTGCTCAACATTCCAATTTTTTTCGAATCGGAAAACAATTGAGATGCAGTAAAATGAAGCAAGAAGCAGTAATAAAGTGGGAATTTGGTACGGTATAGAATTAAATCGGTGAAGATGTTCCATTTGATTGGATTTTTGTTATTTAGTGTCGCTATTCTTTCACTTTTGGCAAATAGCGACGATAAAGATGAGTAATGAGTGATGATATGATGACATTGATTAACGGACACTCACCAAGAACACCCGAGATTCGAACCAGGGGCCCATGCTGTCGTAGCGCGCTGTGCTAACCACTCCGCCATGGAGGTTGGTTAGGAGTGGACATTATACCATATTTTGTGTGCGCAATTGGGATAAATCAATGGAATGACTAGGCATAGTATATTATTAATATATTTATATCATAATATCACGTCATATTATTCGGCACGAAGTAACATCATAGACATTCCAAGTCTACAGACCATCGCCTGCTCTTCTACCACCTTCAGTGAGACGGAGCGGAGATATTCCCAGGTAGAGAGAGAAGCTCTAGCCATAGTTCACGGAATTAAGCGATTTCACAAATTTTTACTCGGATACAAGTTCGAGATTGTTACAGACGCACGTGCTGTAAAGTTTATATTTTCTCCGGATCGAGTCATTTCAAAACATTCATCCAATAGATTGATGAGATGGGCTCTACTTTTATCTTCATACCGATATAATATCATTCATTCAAGCAAGGTAGAAGTAGCTGACATGCTAAGCAGGTTGCCTACGCAAACACGTGACACAATACCAGCTGGAGAAGAAGAACTTCATGCATATTTTGGGTCCATTGAAGACGCTGTAGCTCCTCTTTCAAGAGTCTCAATACAGAACGACACTTCAGAAGACCCACTGCTCTCATTAGTGGTCTCATATAGTAAACGGTTGGCCAGATCAACTCAACACGTCTGAGAACGGAAGAAGCTCGCTCTTTTCTTCCAAAGAAGAGTTCACCTAACGTACGAGCAGGTAACGCTCATTGGTCAGATAGACTTATCACACCCACAGTGAAACGGAAAGACGGTTCTTAGAGTTTTACACGATGGACACATTGGTTCAACTCAAATGAAAGAATTTTGTCTATCGAGATTTTGGTGTCCAGGCATATCAGCAGAGATTACAGATTTTGTAGCGATCTGCAATACATGCCAAGCTAATGCTCCTAAGGTCGTACGTGAACGAGAGATGGCATAGAGACCATTTTCTCTTTGCGGGTCGTAAGTTCCTACTGATAGTAGACGCCTTCAGTAAGTGGACAGAAGTATGGCGTGTACATACTTTGGACACAAAGGAAACAATACGCTGGCTTATGAAATCTTGTGCCACGCTAGGGATACCAAATACTATTGTATCATAAACGGCCCAACGTTTACTTCTCTCGAATTTTGTAACTTCTGCCTTAAGAAATGCATCAAATATATTACTTCGCCGCCTTATCACAATCCTAGCAACGGCTTAGTAGAACGATACGTTCATGCTGTCAAGACCGCTCTCGTTAAGATCGTAACTGACGAACACAATCTGCGCATGCTTGAACTTGATATGGGAATCGCCAACCTTCTTTTCATCCTTCGGAACGCGCGACTGGATGGAAAAGAAAGCCTACCAGCACTTTGGGTCTTGAAACATCGGTCCACATAATGTGCCTCTGTCGAGTGAATCTTCGTTGAAGCAGAGGAAGTCAGCAAAGTTTCGGAACGACTCTTCGTCGAGATATGGTATCTTCGCCATCAACTGAGCAGTTTGGGTTCAATCACCTAAACACGGTACTCCCAATTACATCCCAGGAGTTGTTATTTGTCGCATTGGGGATAGTATCCTCTACGAGATAATGTTGGCAGATGGGGTCACACGAGCGGTACACACCAGTTGGTTGAAGAGACGTGTGTCACGCGACACTGCAGATGGCGACGACTTCAATGTTTCAATACCAAATAGAAATTCAGCCAACCCCGGTGGAACAGTACCAAAACCTACACCAGTCAGAGCTGGATACCAAGGACCAGGTCCTGGCACGCCTCATTCGTCTCCGAGAAGGTCTACCAGAATTCGCAGCCCACTAGATCAATACGGTCATCAGCATACCTGATTTTTTTTTAATGGGATGATACGGTCCAGCTAATAAGCGTATGGCTACAAGGTTTGGCCTTCACAACTAAAAGAAGATGAACCGTAAGCAGATGTATTCTGTGTTTGATCTCTCTGTATCGTGATTTGAATGTTTCGGACAGTTATCTATTAAATATGTTGTTGGTTCACCGTCTGGATTTAATCTTGTGCAACTTAGTATTAATCTACATTACCATGTCCTTCACTCGAATCTATCAGTAGTTGCAAGAATATTATTAAATAGAATAAAGAAACCAATAGAAGGAACAGGCAGGATTCCATTCCAATAGATCATATGTGGATCATATAAATACTCTCCGAATTATACTAGAACAGCCAGCAGATGGAGAACAACCCTATATACAGTCTTCATTGACCACGAAAATGCTCTTGATTTACTAAATAGTAGCAAAATGTGGAAGATTCTTCACAAAAGAGGTATGCCTAGTAAAATACTAAATCTCATGAGAAACATGTATGAAGGAAGCAAGTGTCAAGTTATACACAACAACGAGCTATCGGAACCAACAACAAATAAAACTGGAGTAAGATAAGGATGCGTGATAGCGCCAACTTTGTTCCTATTAGTGATGGACTATGTAATGAGGATAGCTTTGGACAAATAGAGAAGAGGAATACGACGGAATATGATGGATACAGATGATGGAATTTGCAGATGATGTTTCCCTCCTTTCGCAGTCCTTCAATGATATGGAAAACAAAATGAAAACATCGAAACTGAATCAATAGTAGTCGGATTAAAAATAAATGGCGAAAATCAAAAGAAATGAAAACAAATGCAATAAAAAAGCAGAATTGGAAATAGGTAACACAATTGTCGAAGAAGTGGAAAAGTTTCAATATCTTGGAACAATAATAACAAAAAATAGAGGAGCAGATGAAGATGTCAAAACCATAATAAGCAAATTTAATATAGCTTTCATTCAACTGTATCCAATATGGAGAAGTAAAATAATTGGATTTAGAACGGAGCTCAGGATATTTCACTCAAATGTTATGTCAGTTTTACTATATGGCTGTGAAACTTGGAATCAAACAAATAAAAGAGGATACTAACTAAAAACATTTGTGATTGGCTGCTTAAGGAGGATCATGAATATAAGGTGGCCTGATAAAATTACAAATTACAAACTTTGGGATATCACAAATTAGAAACCAATCATACAACAAATAAAGAACAGGAAATGGCAATGGATCGGGCTTAACCTGAGAAAACCGGATGGCTCATTAGAAAAGGATGCCTTGGATTGGAACCCCCACGGATCACGAAGGAGAAGACGTAGATGTACTCCTCGAAACATCTTAATTGTCCGGCCTGAAAAATTTGAAAGTCCTGAATTCAATAATTTGGCAACATAGCACCTCAGAGCCAACATAAAGTAGCCAACTTTGAAATAATTCTTCTTTCTAAAAAGAAACCGATCTTCGGATTTTTTCAAATTCTTTCACATTGCATTAAGTTTGAAACCCTAAACCAATAATAAAATACATAATTAAGCAAAAATGGCAAGTACAAATGTGAATGTACAAAAAAAAAAGGATTCTTTCAAATTATTTCCTTCAGTTATGCTTGTCATTTTATTCTCCCGTTTTCACTGAGTTTATAATTGCTGCGGCAAAAACTCTCTAATTTGACGGACATTATATTTCACTACGCATGAAGACATTTGAATTTACGTTAGTCGCAGGGGCCTTGAGTTTGTATAACTGTTAGATTTTCTATCTTCTCAAATTAGTTTTTTTTATTAGGGCAAACTGATTTCCACATATTCTCCGATTTTTTTAGAAGGTTTTGAAATAGGTTTGTGTGTTTTGTTCATTTTATGTCACATTTTTGGTCTTGAATTCGTAAATATTTTTTTCCCTTTCATTATTACGTCGTTTGTTTCTTGAAATGTGTAGGCCAACCCTACCTGCTATTTGTACCCATCTGAATATACAAGCTAACAATTATACCTTGCATCAAGTTACTATCAATGCGATCTGTAGAACTAGATACTTTGCAACAACGTGATCGAATGACGACTTATTGGAATAGATAGCAATATGGAAAAACCTTTAATACTGATTTCATGATGCATTTTATGGGTCCCTGCGCTTTAGTGTTAAGCATCACATGATGTCAGGAATGTAATGGTTGAAGGCGTACTGCATTACACCCTCATTGAGGAATAAAATTCCCTTCACGATGAAATATACGAAAACCAAAGAAACTACGTATCTTTGTGAATTAGAGAGGATATCTTGAGCAACTGATATGGATAAAATTTGCAAAATAACACCAGAGAGAAAATCTGTAGCAACAGTTTTCAAAGATCTTCGAAAGATTGTTTAATGTAGAACAACCACCAGCGACACAAAGTTTCAGAAATATGTTTAAGATGCCACTCTTTGCGAAACTTGGTTCGTACGTACTCCTTTTCAGCTGTCAGTAATACATACAAATGTTTAAAAAAATCCCTGGATTTTCAAATTCATAAATGTGATAAACATTTCAAGTTCTCTTAACAATGTAGGCCCTAATTTGGATTGATTTGGTGCTTTAAGTCCACTTTATGCACAGTACGGCTAATCGGGACTGGACGTACAGTTTGAAGTGAGATCCGAACCACTATGTGCCTACACCGGGAATCCAACCTGGGACCCCTTGATTACAAGGTAACGACGCTACCACTGCGCCATGGTGGAGGCCTAATTTAGGCCCTAATGTTGCAACAGTGACTGGATGACTCATGTATCTCGAGACAGTGCACAACTGGAATCGGCGTTCGATTTTGATGAGTCTTGGAAGTTTGCAAGGCCTACCAGATTCATAAAATTATTTTGTTGCTATTATAACTATTGTTATTTTGTTGTACTTCCATATTAGCATTAGTGGAATATGGAAGTGAAATATGGAACGTAGCAGCACATAGTCACACCGAGAAAATTGAATCAGGTTGCTTTGTATGAAAATTAAAAAAGTTACATAATATCACTAAATTATATGAAGTAGTTGGAGATATTTAACCTACCATCCTTGAGCTCAAGAAGGAAATATAAAATTAATTTATTGATGCAAAACATATTGTCAAATAGGACTGATAGTAAATACTTTATAAATATAATAGTATATAACGTTCCTAACTACAAACCAAGAAAAAAACATTATTATCAGTAAATTTAAAAAATGGTAGTGAATTTATAAAAATATTAATCGATGATTTTAGCTATGACTCCCTTAAAATATTATCTTTAGGTATAAAGTTAGGTTTAATGTAAAAACCACTGTGAGTTTATCTTGTGATATTACTGTTTGTGACATAGTGCTGTATAAGGTATTTTTAACTGTTCCAGTACATTTAAACAAACTATTATTATTATTATAATTATTATTTTCATCTTCACCATTATCGGTACTTTTATCCAGGTGTTGGCCCCCACACAATAAAAATCGTGTTTCCGCCTCTGCCCATGCTAGTAAGAACTCTTCAGCTCTATTGCCGCGACTAATTAACAACAAATATCTTTCACACAAAGAAGCTTCCTTTACTCCCTACGGCTTCCCCCTATGCCTCTTCCACACTCGCGAGTAGTGATAAATTTTTACCACTCAGAAAAAAATGTTTGTTTGAGAGGACTTAAAGAATGAAAAATTATATTCAATTGTTAGTAACCTTTGCATTTGTCACTGCACAATTATAAACATTGATAATTTTTGCTACCACTGTCTTAAGTAAGTTTCCAACCTCCGTTGGGGTGCTTTTGAAGTACTCACAATGTTTCACCCTCTGTTTGGCTCTTGGGTTACCTGTGTCATTTTTCGATATGTATTGTAAAATTTCAACACTGCAAACTTTACAGCGCATGCGTGCTTATGTGTACCCGAATGTTCTTTCTTTGTCTTTGTTGTCCAATATTTTAAAGTTACTGAAATTAACATTATTTATTATACTAATTAATAATAGTCTTTTAATTATTTGTGGCAACGTATTGAATTCAATGAAGTATTCTTAAAAAGCAATACTACTAAGTAAGAAAAATATCAATGTTATATAACGTAAAATTACAATTATAAATATAACATACCTCCAACTGAATTCAACCTTATACCAAGTTACAAAGCAAAAACGAAGCCATTAAGTTAAACTCCTACAGCTGATGAAAGATTCAAAATCTTAACTACAAACTAATAAATAATTATTTAATTACGGCTTTGCAGTAACCAACAACATAAAAAAGCAAAAAAGAAAATGTAAAACCGTAGAGAAACAGAGCACACAACATACTTTGTTATTCTACGGGGTGGCGTAACCAACCGTTTATGTCGAACCCATGAGTTAGCTCATGCCCTAGAACGGTTCCCATGGCTCCGTAATTGAGTGACCTGAAATAAACAAAACGAAAAATTAATTTATTCATTTTCAATATTTTCATGTAATAATAACTTGAAAATTATGTTTGAAAATGTACAGGAAAGATTTAATTCATTTTATTATGAATGTTACAATTTATTAGAGAAATTTAATATTTCGTGAGTAGTGGAGTTGCACCGGTTCAGCAACCGAAAATGGGGCTCAGTGGGGCTCACAGTGTTACCGACTCATGTTACTCTTTCACACCCTAATCTAAACTAACATCGTACTCTATTACAATCTAATCTAACCTAAATGAATAACACCTTACCTTACTGTGATGTGGCTAACTTCTCAGATATATAACATTTGGCGAAAATCCCCATTCACACAATTGGCAACTTATTGTCGTGGTATTTCAACTCGCGTGCATAAAAATCACCATGCCTATGAATGTATTCGGGTTCAGCAAGCAGGCTATCATGGGAGCCCCGAATTACACTACATTGTCATTAACAAATCCATAATTTCGACAATTGGACCAAACCCCTCCCTTTTGAACTTAGAAACACCAAACTTGGACTCCAAGACAATGCTAATGCAGAAAACCCGAACTCTCTACAACCAACGGTTTCCGAGAATTCGCAAACAGATTTTGCCTAAGTCTTATCGCTTAGGTTGTAGACCCACTTCCTGTCACCATTTTGGATTTCCAAACATACGTTGTATTTAGACTTTGATTCACATATAGGTGTACATTATAAATTCGCAAACAGATTTTGGCTAAGTCTTATCACTTAGGGTGTAGACCCACTTCCTGTCGCCATTTTGGATTTCCGAGCATGGCTTGTATTGAGACATTTACTCACATATAGGTGTATATTATAAATTCGCAAAAAGATTTTGGCTAAGTCTTACCGCTTAGGCTGTAGACCCACTTCCTGTCGTCATTTTGAATATCCGAACATGGGTTGTATTGAGATTTTTGCTCACATATAGGTGTACATTGTGAATTCGGAAACAGATTTTAGCTAAGTCTAACAGTTTACAAGATAGACCCACTTCCTGTCGCCATTTTGGATTTTTCGAGCATGGGTTGTATTGAGACATTTACTCACATATAGGTGTATATTATAAATTCGCAAACAGATTTTGGCTGTGTTACCGCTTAGGCTGTAGACACATTTCCTGTCGCCATTTTGGATTTCCATGCATGGGTTGTATTGTATTGAGACATTTACTCACATATAGGTGTTGATTATGTTTCCAGACAGAGAGGACAAAGAACACCAAAACTCGGAAAAACATTTCAAACCCTATGTTTCCACGTCCACCCGTTCTGAATATATGAGCAAAAAATATAGTTTAAGTTTTATTTTTTTCTATCGCGAACTTGGTCAGTTTTTGTGAAAAAAATAATTGGTTCTATGACAACATATGTTCATTTTTTAGGGGGGTAAAAAGGATATTGTACCGAGTACAACGCACCAAACCCGAGGTCTCTACGGTTATCCGTTCGGAAGTTATGAGCGATAAAAAAAATTAACATGGAATTTTTTGCAAAATGCCCCGACACCGTTTCAGCTTACTAGGACCTCATTACTATGAGCCTAATCCTAGATGCCACATGCACGCCTGTCCTTCGTATCGCATATGCTAGTACGCCAGATGACATCATGGGAGAATCACAATTCGCACAATGATCCCACCCGAACGAACGTTGCACACGCTAGAAGGAACAGGACAGTGTACACACACTTCACAGAGCTTTCCAAGTTGGAGCAAAGGAAACTGGATGGAATATTAATTGCATCTTGCGTTCTTGGTGGTATCTATTTAAAGACTCCCCTTCAGGAAGGGAAGATTTCCAACAAAACTGTGAAGGAAAATTGTTTCCCTATAAGTTCTGTGGTACAAGATGGGTGGAAGATGCAGCCGTTGCTAATCGTGCTATTGCAATCTGGCCACAGGTTAAAACGTTTTTGAACTCCTACAAGGACAAACTAAAGCTGTCGATGTGCACAAAGACTTTTCAGACAGTAAAAGAAGTTTGCTGTGATCCTTTTGTTATGGCAAAAACTGAGTTTATTTTCTTTTCTTGCCACAAAGTTAGAAGCATACTTAAAGTGTTACCAGACAGATTCACCAGTGATCCCCTTTCAAGCATTTGACATAATGGATCTTCTTTATGGACTTACGTCTCTGTTCATCAAGAAGGAAGTTTTGGACAAAACTGAAAACCATGCGTAAATGGTTAAAGTTGATGTCAACAGCAAGGCAAATCTTATGTACACAAAATAAGTGAACATTGGATTTGCAACCTCAGACATCTTGAAGTCATGTTTGAAGGAAAAGAAAGTGAGTGAAAAAGATGTTTTTAGCTTCAAACAGGAGTGCTTAGAGTTTATGAAAACTTTAGTTAAGAAGATCCAAGCCAAAAATCCCTTGAAATAACCAATATGTCTAGATGCCTTGATCCTAGATCTATGCTATCTGACGAGGATGAAACAACTAAATCCTTTACTCATTTGCTTTGAGACAAAAATCTTTTGAGTTCAAGTGAGTGTGATTCAGCTTTACTCAAAATGGAACTGGTTCTTAAGGAAATGAAACCAAACTCTGCAGCATTTAAAGAGTTTGACCGGAAAAGCCAACGTTTGGACTCATTTTTTTCAACTCATCTCTCCAATAACAAGCAGTATGGTGACTTGTGAAAAGTTGTGAAACTTGTTCTCCCTTTCTCATGGACAGGTCTCTGTGGAACGTGGTTGCTCAGTTAATAAGGAAATGACTATAGAAAATTTGAAGGCCCATAGTCTCAGAACAAGAGGATTGGTGTATGATGAACTAAAAGACAAGAACGTTCACGAGTTTGTTATAACAAAGGAGCTTATAGCAAGTGTGCGTTCAGCAAAAATGAGATACCATCAGTACCTTGATGATCAAAAGAAGAAACAAGCCAGCGAAGAGAAGTATTTAAAGAGACAACAGGTAAAATAATTTGTAATTGAGCTGAAGAAGAAAATGCCAGACTTGAGAAATCAATGAGCATTATGTTGCAGGAAGCTGATGATATGGTTATTCAAGCTGAAAGAAGTCTGATTTTACTCTTTTAGCCAAGTCAAATGCTTACAGGAAAAAACTACTGAGTCAGTAGATGAAATTTCCAAGATATCGGAGGAAATTAATAAGGTGTCTGAATCCCTTTAATTATTTTTTCCAAACTTCTGAATCATTCATTGAAAGTAGGTTGTAATATTGTCATGTTTATTAATCTTATTTTCTTTTGTTATTTTCATGACACAAACTATCATGCAAAATACAAACAGTATGAGTATATTATACTGAATGTTGATTCTGAACCATCAAGATATCTGGTAAGATTTCTACTAACTTGTTCTTCTGTAGTTCAATTCAGTTGCATTTTATATTTTTATAGTTTGTTCTCTTGTATTTTGTAATATGTAAAAACTAGAAAATATGATGATGATAATAATAATGGTTAAAAAAATTGGTTTGCTATCATAAATATTCCAAGTTTTCTAAACACATTTTTCTTGTTTACTTGTAATACAAGATGGTAATTTTTTATAAACTTTTATGTAAAGTGCTCCCCTGTGCTTAGCTCGATGCCATGAAGCCGGGGTGATGTGAAACCCCCCAGGGTTTCCCCAAGTACCCATGTCATTTGACGCTGGGTGGGCGTCGGGGCCGCTTCCAACGTTAGAAAAGTTCGCGGATTTGAACCGGCCGGAGATCGAACCCGGGACCTTTAGCATGATTGTAGACGCGTTAACGAATGTTTTTCAGACTTTATTTTTAATTTACATTTCTTTTTACATTAAATTATTCAAACTACAATTCCTGTTACATTAAATTATCCAACTACCATTTGCAAATAATTTGCATACATATGACTTTTTCTCCATATACCACAAGAGTTTAGATAAGCATTACAAAAGTCTCGAAAATTTCCTGACACCGGATTTTCTATATTTTCATACATTAAAAAGTGGCTAAATGCCAATGTAAAGATTGTTGTTTGGTAGCCGGAAAAATATTGAACTCCGGCTATAAGATATAGTCTACCTTAACACTAGTGGGTGACAAACGACAAATTCTACTTATACATTGTTGTAAAAATAACCATGCCTCTTTTATTTCTCCACACATAGTCAGGCGATGTTTGATTGTATCAGTTTCATTACACGTGGTACATAACGCATCTATACTAAATCCTAATCGAGCTCTTTTTTCTTTATAATCTATTAACTCATTTATCGCTCTAAACCAACATGATCTTTGTTTTCTTGTGAGGTGGCGTGCATGTATATATTTCCAAATTATGTTTCATTTATAAATTGGCCCCACCTAGTGGTTGCATGACCTTGTCGCTGGTGGTGGGGCTTGCATGCTCTAAAGATCCTCTAGGCTATACTGGCGGTAGCACAGCTACCGGTAGGGTCACCCATGCCAGACAGAGTAGAGGGGAGGAGCCAGACAAAGAAGCAACCAATCGGTCAACGGCTCTGACGACGGATGAAGATGCATAAACATCTCAACGGCAAAGGAGGCGGAAGAACCAAAAATCCTCTGCCTTGAGGAAAGGGTGTTGACCCAAAGGCTAAGGGAATAAACCCTGAAAGAAAATCCTGGTCCCCCAGGTTGGGGGTTGGGCGTGGGGCCAACACCCCCACCCTGGAAAAAATTATCTCGTTAAAAGTAATCAAAGAGCTATCCCCGGACGGAAACATTTGACGACGAACTGGCGAAAGAGAAGGACAATGATATATAGAACTTGGAATGTAAGGAGTTTAAATGGAAAAGAGGTAGAAATTGTCTCTGAAATGAAAAGGACAGGAGTGAAATACTTGGCAGTAACAGAAACTAAGAAGAAAGGACAGGGATGTATAACATTAGAGGATGGATATGTGCTAATATATAGTGGAGTACCAAGATCTGAGAGGGCAAGAGCAGGAGTAGGTTGTATCATTCATAAGGATAATATTAAAACAATAACCAACTGGACAGCTATTAACGAAAGAATTATGATAGTATCCATCAACGACGATAACCATGAAAGGAGTTTAATAATAGTGTATGGACCTAACTAAGATGAAACAGTTGAGAAAAGATAGACTTTTTATGAAGAACTCCAGAGTACCATAGATGATATCACAATAGGAAATATCATCATTCTGGGAGATCTTAATGCAAGAGTAGGCAACAATCCAGAAAAGGTTGAGATGGTTATTGGCAAATACGGCGAAGAACACTGTTCAGACAATGGACAAAGACTGATAAATCTTTGTATTGCAAATGATCTTATAATTACAAATACAAAATTCGACCATAAAAAGATACACCTATATACAAGAGCTGAACCCTCTAAGAACGAAAAATCAATAATCGACTACATAATCATAAACAGAGACCAAATGAAATATGTAAGAGATGCAATAGTTTGGAGAGTCCCGGAAATTGGCAGTGACCACTATCTTTTTACAATGAAATTAGTAACACAAGTTAAAGAAAAGAATCTTAAGACAAAGAAAAAGCATGTGTCAGAATCTCTCAAAAGTTATAAGTTGAAGGAGAAGAAATATCAGGATATCTATAAAGAGAAAGTCAAGGATAAAATAGAAAAGCTAGGGACAGGAAGGGATTTGGAAGAAAGTTGGATGAATTTCAAGAAAATAGTGCTTGATGCAACAAAGGAAGTACGTGGCACATACAGAATAGGAATAAAGAAGAAGAGGACCCCTTGGTGGACAGAGGAAGTAAGAGAACAAGTGAAACAAAAGAAACAAGCATGGCATAAATATTTAACAACAAAAGACAAAGAAGACTACCAAAAATACAAATTGGAAAGACAACGTACTAAAGAAATGGTCATTCTTGCAAAGAAAGAAGCATGGGAAGAATTTGGTAAATTTATGGAAAATAATTATAAAGAAAACAAGAAACTGTTTTATAAAGTGTTAAAAAATATGAGGAAAGATAAAGAATGTCCACTGAAATTCATCAAAGATAAAAATGGGAAAATGTTAACAGAAGAAACAGAAGTTATGAATCGGTGGAAGGAATATTTTATGGAATTGTTAGAAGATACAAATATGGAGGAACAAGCTGATGAAACAACTCTAGAAGTTATATTGGAAGAAGATGACACAATTAAGGAAGAAGAACTTAATAATGCCATAAAAAAGTAAAAATCGGTAAAGCTGCAGGTCATGACAGGATTACACCAGAAATGGTTAAATATATGGGAAGTACAGGAAATAAATTATTAGTCCATACTATTAACCTTGCTTGGAAATACAAAAAGACACCAAAAGACTGGAGAATTGCAGTGATCACACCAATATTCAAAAAAGGAGACAACCGATTATGTTCAAATCACAGAGGAATTTCATTGTTGAGTGTCCCAGGTAAAATCTATGCAAGAATATTGGAATACAGACTCAGGCAAGAAATTGAACACCAACTAGAAGAAAGCCAAAGTGGATTTAGACCAAATCGAAGCTGCCAGGACTTAATTTTTACACTAAGACAAATATCAGGAAAAGTGATAGAATATAAAAAAGAAATTCATATGTGTTTCAAAGATTTGGAAAACGATTTGACAGGGTACCTTGGATTAAATTATGGGAAGTGCTGCAAAGAAGAAAAGTGAATGATAACCTGATCGCTAGCATACAGAGCTTTTACAATAACTGTTGCAACTACATCCGTATAAGTAACATAAAATCTGATGAATTTTATACATCAACTGGAGTAAGACAAGGCTGCATTTTAAGTCCACTTCTGTTCATAATTTTAATTGATGAAATTACAAAAACTTGCCAAAGAAAGATTAAACCCTTTACTGTTGGGAATTGGCTCATGAGACCTGTACAAATATCAGAACTAGCTTTTGCAGACGATCTCGTTTTATTTGCTAAAACTGAAAAGGACTTACAATATAATTTAGATGTGTGGAACAGAGAACTACAAAAGGTAAATATGAGAATTAACACCAGTAAAACAAAAACAATGATAATAAGTAGAGAACATAGAACTCATACCATTAAGATAGGAGGTGAGAGCTTGGAACAAGTAACAAAGTTCAAGTATTTAGGGTCTATAATAAGCAGCAGTGGGAAAATAGATGAAGAAGTAAATAATAGAATTGCTACAGCAGGAAGATTATATCATGCTCTAAATAGAAACTTCATAAATAAAAAGTAAATTACGAAGAAAACAAAGTTGACAGTTTACAAAACAACGTATGCACCTACACTAATTTACGGGTGTGAATCATGGCCACTAACGACTAATTATTCTAGCAAACTTCAAGCAACTGAAATGAGATACCTAAGAAGAATAGAAGGAAAAACAAAACGAGATAGAGTAAGGAATCAGACAATTCGAATGAGCCTTAAGACCCAACCTTTACAACAACAAATAGAAGCGTCGCAGTTGAGGTGGTTTGGTCATGTTCACAGAATGAGTGAAGAAAGGATACCTAAAAAGATATGGCAAGCTAAAGTAGATGGAAAGAGACCAAAGGGAAGACCAAGGCAGACCTGGGACGGCTGGATGGAAGAAGTTTTGAGGAGAAGAGGATTGGATACCAACAGGGCAAAAATGTTAGCCAGGGACCGAGAAGGATGGAGAGCTCTTTGCAAAACCTCTACACCTGACGGTAGAAGAGGATCGACTAAGTAAGTAAGTAAGTAAGTTATAAAGTGGATATTTCCCCATAATATGTGAAGCAGGAGATCCCTTGGCAGTATTTTGTTTATAGATTTGACTTACAGTTTGTTTTGGTGGATCGTCATTTCTCATCAAAGCGTATATTAACTCAATTATCACAGGAGAGTAACGACTGAAGAAAGGTGGCACCTTTGGTTTGTTTACCGGAGACACCAGCGGAATTTCAGTGAACAATTGTCGTAAGAAATCAGCATTTGGTTCATTTACGCTGAACACCCGCGCTACAAACCGCTGATAGAACAAGGTTCTCGCTTTCACTTGGAAATCGATCAATTCAAGGCCACCATGTACATAGGAACGTGTAAGACTAGATTGCCTATTTTTCCACACACATTTTCCAATGAGGCTCTTGATTGTGGACGTATATTGAGGTGTTATTGGTAGTATCTGACAAGTATACCATAGTCTCGACAGGCCATATATATTTAAGAAAGTAATTCGTGAAATTAAACATAAGTCAAGATGATTATACATGTATAAATAAAACCTTAAATTTGTACATAATTTCTGGTAACTTAAGTTTATACTTTCTTTAATGATAGAGCCAAACATTATTCCCAATATCTTTAGCGAATTTTGCATTGGGAACACTGTTGTAGCTAAAACAGGCCACTGTAACCTTTAAGCCATACAACGTGTTTTCAAGTTATTGACCTTGGGATCGGACACTCTCTCGTAATCGATAAGACACTTTTTAAGGCCAAAGCATCTGCAGTGTGTTTACAAACAACCGTTACATCATCCACAAAGGCACTGACCTTCATGTAGAATCCGTTTACAGAAAATCCTTGGACTTGTTCATTTACATGACATAGAAGGGGGCCAAAGATAACGCAAATAGTGCCAGAGACAAGGGATTACCTTGAGGTAAGCCATTACGTACTGTAAAGGGCTTACAGAGATTTTTTTTACCTTTGTTTTGATGTGTATACCTTCCATTAATTTCCGACTTTCAGTAATACGGACCGGCTGTATACCCATATAATTTAACACCTGCCATAAATACTGGTGATTTACACGATCAAACGCCTGAGAAAAGTCAACAGACACTAAGAAAGCATCTGTCTTACTATTTTCACACAGTGAAATACAATCTCTTATGTTGGATAGCAGATGATATACTTTTTGATTACCTAGTACTCCATATTGAAAGGGCTGAACTAATGTTTCTATATTGTTTTTTAACCTGTTTAAGATACATCTCGTTAATATTTTATAATCCGTATTAAACATTGTTATGGGTCTATAATCAACTGTCTTCCGTGGATTCTCTTTTTTTGCTATGAAAATTGCAACCCCCGTTTTACATAAGGTACTCAGTTGCCCTGTCGTAAAGACTGCATTTACCCATTATGTTACCGTAGGTCCTATAAGGGGCCAAAATTGATAATAAAAAGTACCAGAAATTCCATCTAGGCCTGCGGAGGATTTCGATTTTGCCTCACACACTGCGTGATAAACTTCATCCATCGTAAATTCTGTTCCATTTTGTGTCTCATTTTCAAACTCAGCATGAGGACAATATTGTTGGATATATTCTGTGGAATCAGACAGGGAATTACTTGGAACATTATATATTTCACAAAGGTTCTCCCGTAATAAATTACGTACAGTTTCTTCGTTTTGACACCATTCTCCTTCTTTATTTTGGAGTTTGGTAATTAATTTTTTTTATTTTCTTTTATGTATTTGAACTACATGATTTAAAGATACATTTTCATCGGGGTCAATATTTATTAATTTACTTCTTGCCTTTATGCTATTTACCTTTTTGGCATATAACTGAAGTAATTGCGCCTTGACCTTTTTTATACGACTTTGTGTCGACCTATCCATTTGTGCCTTATTATGAAGTTCTCGTAACACACAAAAATGAAAATTTACTAAATTTTTCCAATTTCTTGTATTTTGTATACAATACGTACGACAAAGTCTTTGGAGGGATGGTTTAAAAACTTGATCCCACCATCGTATAATATCGGCATTTCTCAGCGTTCGTCTTTGCCAACCTTCCCATGCCGTTTGAAAGGCTTCAATAAATTGATCCTCCTTCAGTACTATGGTATTCATAATCCAATATCCCACATGTATATATTCAAATGGGAATCTCATTTTCATTACTACTGCATCATGATCGCTAAGAATTACAGGAATTACCTCAATGTCTGACACCAAATGTTGTAAACTATTATGGACGTACATAAGGTCTATACGCGATGCCCCGGTTTGTGTTTTATAAGTAAAGCCTAATTTTCCTGGTTGTAGTTTTTTCCATACATCAACGAGATTTAGACCAGTTACTAAAGAGTTGAGTTCTTGGGAATAACTGAAGGTCGAAGTTTGGTCTTCTTTATGTAATGCACAATTCCAATCTCCAGTAACACAAAGTCGATCTGTGTGACCATCTAAACAAGGGGCTAATTCCTGTGTTATAAAATGTCTACGTCTATTTCTATTTTGAGTACCAGAAGGAACATACGCATTACAAATACTTAAGTTACCCAATTTACCAATTATAATCCTCCCACAGGGGTGAAACTGAAAATTTAACATATTTAAACCATGACGTACAAAAATGGATGTTCCCGTATAATTTTGAACACAAGTATTGTATTCATCATAGTATTGATGACACTTCAAGGAAGGAACCCCCACCTCTTGAATACATGCAACATCTACATTATTATTAATTAAAAATTCACGTAAGGCCACAAGTTTAGTGTCACTACTTAACTTATTTACATTTATGGTTGCTAATCGGAGAACCGGACTGGCCATTCTACTTCGCAAGAGGAAATAAAGGGGACATATTAGTATAAATAATAACATTTTGCAAACATTTTTGGTCATTATACACTCAACCATTGGCTGGTCATTACTGTCGAATTTGGGGTAATATGTTTTCAAACTTTTCGTCGTAGGATAAGCAAATGAAGCATTTTTTTTTGTATATTATTACGTTTCTGTATTGTTTTACTTACAGTTCCAGCCGATAATTTCTGTGAGGAGGATCGTGGTTCTATCTTTCGCACACCTCTATTTGGAAGTAAGGAATCCTTTTCAACATCCGTTGATTTGTCATCCTCTTCATGTTCCATTGGATTTGTGTGGTCCATTTCTCGGTCTTCCACCTCTTGGGTTGGTGTGACGTCGATTTTTGGTTCCACTTGTTGTTCAGGGAAGGAGTCTGGTTGCTTCCTATAGCTCTTTTCATTTCTTACGGCGGGCTCTCTAGAAGCTAGCAGGGGAAGTGGTGAGCGGGGAAGTGACCAATCCAGCACGATAAGAAACGTAGCGGCCAGTAGAACGAGTTTCACGTAGTACTTTTTCCGGCCGCGTCGTGTCTCTCAGCGCCACTGCTGTTGTCTGGTTGGTCTGTTGCGTAATCCCCGCTCCCCACTTCCCCTGCCAGCTTCTAGAGCGCCCGCCGTAAGATCTGAAAAGAGCTATAGTAAGGGTGAGCACGTTTTCTTCAACCGGAACGGTCGGAATCAATGGGGTAAGGGGTGTCTCTTGGTCGCCATTGTTGTCATTCACTTTTTGGTCACAGGTCTGCTGGGGAATTCCATTTTTCATTCCGTCATCTTCGTCTTCCATGGATAACTGCACTACCGCTCCACTATAAGATCTAATGGGGCGAGTTGGAACACGTAATACCGTTGTTTTCCGGTAAGGACAGTCCTGGTTTTTTGTGAAGGTTACTAGCACAAATTTCACACGTGGGTGTCTGTCCAGTATATATTATGTGCGCTATAAATTTATCGACCTGAATAAAGGACGGTATGGGTTTTTCCAATGACATTTTCACTACTCGCACTCCGTTTTGTATTTTGATATCTAAACTTCGTGCTCCATGTTTCACTTGTGATGTTATCTACTACACCGAAGTCACTCAATTTGGCAGTTATAATCTAATTCAAGCGGGAGATTGAACACTCGAATATATTTCACTTCTCGGCCAGCATCACTGAGTTTCACTTTTGTTATCTGTCCATTTTCATACTGGAAGTTTACCTCACCAGAATATTTTTTCTTGGATTTTATCCATTGTTGCTCGTCTTACTAATTTTACATACAGTATGTTGCCATTCGTCACCGGACACCCCTCAAAAAGTGCTTGGGATCGTCTGTACACATCATAAACCTATAAAAGGCATTGCCGGTTGAGAATACACTCATACCAGCTACAGCAGTCAATATGGACAGACGATGCGAACTGAGTGAGGCAGAACGAGGGATGATCATTGGAGCCCATAGGTTTGGGCATTCGACCCGTGAGATTTCCAACAAATTTCAGATACCCCGGTCGACAGTGAGTGATGTTATCGTGAAGTGGAAGCGAGAGGAGGTCTTGACATGCGGACCCAGACCCAATAAACCAAAAATATTAACAGATCGTGACCGTCGATGCTTGAAACGTGTGGTGAAGTCAAACCGGAAGGCTTCGTTACAGATGGTGGCACAGGAGTTTCGATCGGCTTCCAGTAGTGCGGCAAGTGATCGTATTGTCCGCCGGGAGATCGTCACACTTGGTTTTCATGGTCGCGTAGCAGTTCACAAGCCGCATATCACAGCCAGCAATGCAACCCGTCGGTTACAGTGGTACAAGGAACGCCGCCATTGGACTCTCGAACAATGAAATCCCTCCTATGGAGTGATGAATCGCGCTACCAGATGTGGCCGTCTGATGGACATGTGTGGGTGTGGAGTATGTCCGGTGAACGCTGTGGAGGTGGCATCATGGTGTGGTCCTGCTTTCGTGGTATGGTCTTTGCCCTCTTGTTTAAGTTCGGGAAAACATGAATGCCGATGCGTACCAAAACGTTATAGACAATTCTGCGCTACCGACATTGTGGGAACAATTCGGTATTAGCCCATACCTGTTTCAGCACAACAATGCTCCATGTCATACGGCAGGCATTATCAACACGTGGTTCGAGGACATGGGTGTGCAAAAACATGATTGGCCAGCCCAAAGTCCAGATATCAACCCCATTGAACACCTTTGGGACAAGTTGGAGTGCCGCTTGAGAGGCAGGCCATGCCGCCCAAAAAACACCATTGAGCTTTGCAGGAGAAATGGGGCAAGTTTCCCGTCGACACGTATCGCAAATTGATGGAAAGTCTTCTTCGAAGGGTTGCGGACATCATTGCGGCTAAAGGTGGCCCTACTTGATACTGATGTGGTGCCGCGACAGGATTAACGTACTCGTGACGAATGGCAACATAGTGTATACACCGCGAACAGTTGTCGGTATCTGTATGGCATATATTTCATCTAATGTCAATTTAAAAGTTCCTTATATAAATTCATGTATTTCACTAGCACTCGATTTAGTTGTTCCATTATCAAAGCTTACCTGAATGGTATTTTCACGCTGCATGATGATCGTATGTTGTCGTTTCAAGTCTATTCACAAATTCAGTGGGAAAAAATCCCAGTTTGATCGCGAAACAGTTCACCACGGCACTCGGTTAACTCGTTTGCTCACAGCAACTCGCAACACGTCTGTACTCTACCGTGCCGTGGCACTGACTGACCGAAAGAGCCATCGCGGTCTCATATATATAAACATATATATACTTGTGTTTATTTTTTCTACCTTTGTATTTTTTCTGTATTATTGTAAAAATTAAATAACCTTCATTTTACTAAGAAATAAATGGTGTGGAAAGGAGCAGGTGTAGAGGAGTTGGGTGCATGCATTAAGGAAATTTAAAACTTTTTTAATAAAAAAGTATGTAATAATGTGTATTTTGACATGATTACTTTGTACACTTGTCCTGGAGTAATTGTAGAAAATCCATGAAAAGTCCTGGAAATGTCCTGGAAAAAAATGCATTATTTTGTGTAGGAGCCCTGAAGGATGCACTTGTTCCAAAACTCTCTGTCAAAATCTCTCTGACTCGTAGGAAAAGCAATCAAATGTAGAAAACACACCTCGAATAAACTTTAAAAATATTATAAAATGTTCAAATCTCAATTTGTTTCTCGTACAGTACTCTAACGATGTAACCGAATATTATCACTTTTAATATCGTTATTTTGACAACTCCAACATTTCGTATGAGTACTGCAATGGTTTCTGCATACAAATAATTTGCATTCCGAACAACGTACCGTTGTTTTATTCTTCTTATTTCGTCCAAATTCATGGCTGGCGTGCTGTTATTTAAGATATGAAATACCCCAGGGCACGGCACTGAGTGCCGCCAAAAGGGGGATCTGTCATTTGGGACGCGTGTAAGCAACTGAAAGAACACCAGAAAAAATGCGCCAACTCCTCTATGTTTTCAGGGAACTTGTGCAGATAAGTTTCCTAGTGCTTTCCCAACCATTATTGCGCTGGTAAGAAAAATCATTCAACATTTTAAAAATGGCGGGAGTCAGTTCCGCCGCGGGAGGATTAATTAAGAACAAAATCTTTTCCGAAATATTATGAAGTTACATTTGAAAGTAGTGTGTTACATTAAATACTTGAACATACAAAATAAATTATTTTTTTAAAAAATAAATTTTCGTATTAAGAGCTTCAATTTAAAGAAATGGTATTATTCTTTTATTACGAATTCTTAAAAAAAACAGCGAAAGTAGTGTATATTGGACGGTTCTAAGTCACACTTTGTAGGTATCCCTTTTTTTTATCAATTGAATATCAGTTTTTGACATATTTTGACAATTTTTTGTCTATGTTTTAGCGTTCAGCGATGTTTTAGTACAAATTTTCAGTGCACCACTTTTTTTCCCACTCACACTTGGTAGGTATATCACGATCTTACGTGATACAACTTAACCTATCCTTTTTCTTACGACTTTTTAATTTTTTTACGATCCTAAGTGATATAACTTAACCTATTATTTTTTTATTTACGATCTTTTACGCACCGAACTAACCTACAAGGGACTCTGTTTGTTTTTAATATTTCAGTATTTTAAGGTTTTCACAAATTTTATATAACCTAAAATGTGTTGGATGTTGATTTTTTTTAGTATGTGGCAATTTTTTAATGAATTTTAAAACTGTTCCGTCACCCTCTCATTCTTCACGTCGTACGCGAAGGACTTCTCTGCAATGAGGATGACGCTGCACACGGTATCCTCGGGCAATGGATTGTGGAACTCGCACACGATCTTGATGTTAGTTCGATCGTTGACCACGACCTGCTTCCGCTTCGTGGTGTTGATGACGAACATGGGTCTGTGGGTTATGAATTCGCTGGGTGTGTAGTACATGTCCACGTTTCCCTCTGTTACTCTCTTGTAAGCGGTGTACGCTTCGTAAAGTTTGAGGTAATCATCTTTTGTCATGTCGAGGTTGTAATTCTCGCGCGGGAACACTTCGTTCCTGCCATTCTTGAGATAAACGTTCTTGATCTTGCAGTCGTCGAATTCGCAAACAGATTTTTCCTAAGTCTTACCGTTTCCAAGATAACTCCACCTCCGGTCGCCATTTTGGATTTCCGAGCATAGGTTCTATTCATATTTTACTTACATATAGGCGTACGTGATGAATCCGCAAACAGATTTTTCCTAAGTCTTACCGTTTCCAAGATAACCCCACTTCCGGTTGCCATTTTGGATTTCCGATCATAGGTTCTATTCATACTTTTTCTCACATATAGGAGTACATGATGAATCACCAAACAGATTTTTCCTAAGTCTTACTGTTTCCAAGATAACCCCACTTCCGGTCGCCATTTTGGATTTCCGAGCATAGGTTCTATTCGTATTTTACTTACAAATAGGCGTACGTGATGAATCCGCAAACAGATTTTTCCTAAGTCTTACCGTTTCCAAGATAACCCGACTTCCGGTCGCCATTTTGGATTTCCGCTCATAGGTTATATTCATACTTTTTCTCACATATAGGTGTACATGATGAATCACCAAACAGATTTTTCCTAAGTCATGAATTGGAGGGTTCTATGACAACCTATATTAATTATCGTAAGAGAACAGAAAACACAAAAAAAAAAACAATACTGTGGTCACTACAACAAATAGCCTTCTTCAACCCCAATCCAACAACCCAAAAATCATCATCCTAACTAGAACCATGTAACTATCTGCCATCTGTTAGAGGTTTTGTGAACTAAGTGGTGCTTTGTTTGTGTGTAAAAAAAAAAAATGCAATGCTTTTTGCACTTGGTTATCATCACCTAACATGTTATTAATTGTTTTTTTAAAATTAATTACAACTGAAAACTAATAATTAATATTATCTAAAGTTACTAATTAATATTATACAAGTAATTGATATATTTTTTTTGTTCTTGTTGCTAGTGTTGGGTAATTATAGTTGTTGCAAAATATAGCTCTCGCGTATGACAGTTTCTGAGTTTTGTTGGATATATAAGAACAATTATACTCAACCTTTTTCGGTTCTCCTCCGTAGCCGTGCGTGTTAAGGCGTTCACTCGTTCTTGTCATTGTTCGTTCTACGTGTGGCCTATAGGTTCGAACCCGGTCGTGGTCGAAAGTTTTTCAGCGTGTCTAGGAGTCTTTAACAGTGTATGTATTTACTTCTCTGTGTTGAGTCTACGGATTCTGAACGGGGTTGTTTAATGTATATGTTGTTCTTGATATATATATATATATATATATATGGTGTTCATGTATGTATCCAAAGCACATTGGAAACAATATTCGATCATTAGCTGCGTTCAACCACTTTTGCAGTGGAGTGACCACCCCCTGTCCCCGGGGGGGTCCCCCCCTGTCCCTGGACCCCTTGTATTCGCACACAAGAAATTCTATATAAATAACATACCTGAAATTCTATTTACAGTAGATTGAATTTTTGAGTTTTGTAATCACTCCAAGAAATTATATATAAAATAACATACCTGAAAATTGTATCGCTATATACTAGACTTTTTGATTTCTGTGATTTTGGAGAAAGCAATGGCATCCACCACCAGTTTCAATCGTAAAAATGATAAAACTGAATGTGTTACTTGTGGGAAGCTTATCTCAAGGAACAATTTATCGGTACACAGGGCAAGATGTAGCGAAACAGGTTCGAGAATTAATCGTTCGTTACCTTCTAAGTCTTGTGCTCGATGCGGAAAGATGATTAGCATTACAAATTTAAGTAAACACCTGAAAATTTGCAAACCATCGACCGAACAAGGAACATTGAAAAGAAAAATCGATGATCCAGGAACCGAAGCTTCCACTTCAAAGCAAATTAAATTATCGGATGAACGCAAACCAATTAGATCTGCATTCAACCGTCATATTCAGGATTTCTCTTTTACTTTGGAACCAGGCTGCGACATTCTTAGTTTCTTGCGTGAAACGAAAACATCCGTGATAAATATTCTAAAAAATAAATTGGAAAATAATTCCATAAAAGTATACGTTGGTCTATTTTCCGAATACGAAAAAGTCGATGGTACAACAAGAGTCTTTTATCATCGAACAAAAAACCAGGCTCTTCATTTGGCGGACGTCGATAATTTGGACGAATTTTATTCCGATCTTTCAAATGAACTGGTTAAGAAACACGACGATTTCGAGGCTAAAGGGTCGGGATGGTCTCTGTGTGGAAGTCCTCACACGTTAACCGTTTACGTGAACCAATTCTCGCCTCTTCGCGCTTCCAGCTACGTTCCTCTTCCACCGAACATTCAACACAAGAGGGCTGTGTTAAATATACAGAACAGCGATAACAAGTGTTATCTCTGGTGTGTGTTGGCGGAACTTCACCCGATTCATTGGTCAAGTAATCCAGAACAGGTTTATCATTACGAACAATACGAGTCCGAGTTTGAAAGTTGTAATGTCTGGCATCGAATACCCGATGACCATTTCTGATGTATCAAAATTCGAAACACGAGCACGAGATGCAGAAGGAAAACGCTTAATCATCAACGTGTATTCCTATACGTTGGATAAACATGTCGTGCATCCCGTCAGGATAAGCGATGTCGACGATGATGATGCTCGTGTAATAAATCTTCTTCTAATTTCAAACGACAGTGTTCACCATTACTGTCTTATTCGTTCACTATCAGGCTTGGTCAGAAGTCAATCAACCAAGCATGCAAACAACATCGAAGTTTGCCCGAGATGCCTAACCACGTTCGACGATCGAAAACAAGTCGATTATCAAAATTACACCGGACGTCAAATTGCTATCGAGAAACTTGCCGAACATAAAATTTATTGCGGTGACAACAGACCGACTCGCATGTTGATGCCAAAATCAAAAGAGGTCGAAGAATTTAGGATGCATAAGGCATTGTTAGAGCATCCCGCAATTATTATTGCTAATTTTGAGTCTTTTCTCAAACCGTTGTCGTACTGCGAACCAGACCCCGAACTTTCTTCCACAACACCGTATCAGTTACACGAAGCCTCGAGTTTCGGATATGTTGTTGTGCGACAGGATAGGATAGATGAACCGTATGTTTACCGAGGACCAGACGTAATCAAACATTTTTTTGGAAAGATGGTTGAAGAGGTTGAGACCATTGGCAGCCTCTTACGCGAATCGAAACCAATGCTTCCATTATCCAGCGATGAACTTCAATCTCACAATAACATTGAAACGTGTCCGGTGTGCGATCAACGTTTCACCGACGAGAACTGGAAAGTATTTCACCATAATCACTTCACCGGAAACTACATCGGTGGAATCTGTAACACGTGTAATCTAAAGATCCAAAAACCTACCTTTGTCCCTATATACCTTCATAATGGCAGCGGTTACGACTTCCATCTCTTAATTCGGAATCTTGGATATGATAGACAAAAAATAAATATTCTAGCAGAGAATGAAGAAAGGTACATCAGTGTCAGCAAGCGAGTATTGATTCCGGGAACAAACGAAACTGTGGAGATGAGATTTTTAGATTCTTACAGATTTTTATCTGCGAGCTTGGACGCTCTTGCCAGCAAACTTTCGGCTGAACAATTTAGAATAACGAGAGCTAGTTTTCCCAACGTAGACATAGAAATGATTAGACGTAAAGGGATTTATCCTTACGAATATGTTAGTGATAATTCTAAATTTAACGACGACACTCTTCCACCTCAAAAAGAATTTTACAGTCGACTCAGAGAGAAAGGAATCACGGATGATGAATACGAACACGCGCAACGGATGTTGGACAAATTAGGATGTAGGACACTCGGCGATTATCACGATGCCTACTAAAAACTGGACGTGACGATACTCGCGGATGTTTTTCAAGCATTCAGGAAAACGTCGGCGAATATTTACAAATTAGATCCTGCATATTTTTACGGTCTCTCGGGCTTAGCGTGGTCTGCCATGTTATTACAGACAAAAATAAATCTCGAATTGATACCGGACGTGGACATGTTATATTTTATCGAGAGGGGGATACGAGGTGGAATGGTGCAATGCATACAGAGACATGCAAAAGCAAATAACGTTCACATGACAGAAGAATACGATCCTAACGAACAATCGAAATACATATTTTATGTGGATGCAAATAATTTATACGGGCATGCTATGATACAAAAACTTCCTTACGGCGGGTTCGAATGGGTGGATACCACTTCCATTAACATTAATAATTTCAACGACTGTGAATTTGGCTTGTTTATAGAGGTGGACCTCGAATTCCCCGACCATCTACACGATTACTTCAAAGATCTACCTCCTGCACCCGAACTAAAATGTTCGCCTGATTCAAATCAACGTAAGCTTCTGTTAACATTGGATAGGAAAGAGAGATACGTTCTCCATTACAAAAATCTTCAATTCTTAATTGAGAAGGGAGTTCAAGTAATAAATGTGAGAAGAATAATGAAATTCAAACATTCCGAGTGGTTAAAACCTTACATTGAAAAAAATACGTATCATAGAACACGCGCCACGTCAGATTTAGATAAAGATTTTTTTAAACTCATGAATAATGCTGTTTACGGAAAAACAATGGAGAATGTCAGGAAGCACGTGGACTTGAGATTAGTTCCCGATTCAAATAAATGTAGAAAATTGATAGCATCGCCGACATTCAAATCACGAAATATATATGATGAAAACCTGGCCCTGTTTGTGATGGATAAAAAAATAATCAAGTTCAACAAACCAATCTACGTGGGGGCGACGGTTTTGGATTTATCTAAACTGCATATGTTTGAATTTCATTATAATGTCATGAAACCCTTCTATAATGAAAATATAACACTTTTGTATACGGACACGGACAGTTTTATTTATTCCGTACAGACATCTGACCTCTACAACAATTTGAAACAACCGAAAATGATTGATCATTTCGACACATCTTCCTTCCCTCAACCAAACAGATTTGATCTCCCTTCTCGCAATAAAAAAGTGCTTGGTAAAATGAAGGATGAATGCAACGGAGAAATCATTCTGGAGTTCGCCGGCTTACGTTCCAAAATGTATGTGGTGAAAACAGAAACCAGCATCACCAAAAAAGCCAAAGGTGTTGGTAAAAATACCGTGAAAAACAAGCTTGTGTTCGAGGATTACATCAATTCCCTCTATTCACAGTCGAGGATTCTACGTTTGGAGACAAGGATACAAAGCGCAGACCACGTGCTTATCACAAACAAAGTTAGGAAAGTAGCATTAGATCCGCATGACGATAAAAGATGTATTTTGTCTTGTGGAATCCACAAGTTGCCTTGGGGACACTATCGTTTAGAAATTAGTAAAAATTGTAGGCAATGCAATTGAAAAAAAAATAAACTTAAATAACTATAACTAAAATAAAAAAAAACTTTAACTGTCTCAAATTATCACATACACAATAAATAACTAGCAAGGACAATGAATCTTTTTGGTTTCCGAAAGCAAACAATGGAGACTGTACACCGCACGGCAGATCATGAATTTCTACCTTCCATGTTATCTAAACTCAACGGCCTGTTGATCAATCAATTTTCGGAACGCTGCTCTTCTTGCTGGAACAGTGACGATTTCGGATTCTCGACGATCGACATGACGAGGAAACCCAACGACGGAAAATACAGAAACAAAATCAACTACTTTCAACGTTGCAACGGTTGAATGCAGATCTAATTGGTTTGCGTTCATCCGATAATTTAATTTGCTTTGAAGTGGAAGCTTCGGTTCCTGGATCATCGATTTTTCTTTTCAATGTTCCTTGTTCGGTCGATGGTTTGCAAATTTTCAGGTGTTTACTTAAATTTGTAATGCTAATCATCTTTCCGCATCGAGCACAAGACTTAGAAGGTAACGAACGATTAATTCTCGAACCTGTTTCGCTACATCTTGCCCTGTGTACCGATAAATTGTTCCTTGAGATTAGCTTCCCACAAGTAACACATTCAGTTTTATCATTTTTACGATTGAAACTGGTGGTGGATGCCATTGCTTTCTCCAAAATCACAGAAATCAAAAAGTCTAGTATATAGCGATACAATTTTCAGGTATGTTATTTTATATATAATTTCTTGGAGTGATTACAAAACTCAAAAATTCAATCTACTGTAAATAGAATTTCAGGTATGTTATTTATATAGAATTTCTTGTGTGCGAATACAAAAACTCAAGAATTCAATCTACTGTGAATACAGTTTTCAGGTATGTTATTTTATATAGAATTTCTTGAGGTGATTACAAAACTCAAAAAAATCAATCTACTGTGAATATAATTTTCAGGTATGTTATTTTATATAGAATTTTCTCAGGGCGAATACAAAACTCAAAAATCCGAGACAGTTCAGTTTTAAGGTGTTCATATTTGAAAAAAAAAATACAAAATACGCCTAGGAGATTTCAACCAATCCACTTTACTAGGGGAAACTCTAACTATTGTTATTTGGAACCTTTAACCTTTTTTGGTGACGTAGAGTACGCGTAGAGAGGTTGGGTTTAGTGTGTCGGTCGAGTCTCGGTGTCCTCTGTCCTCCCATACCAAAATAAACATAGGTCGTCATGGAACCATTTTCTTTTTCATCAATCGAAAATTTTTTCCAAGTCCTGCGTTAAAAAAAAATCTTAGGACAAAAAAAAACCTACAAAGACAGAGACATGGACATAGACATTACATATAGACATAGACATTACACATAGACATAGACATTAGACAACTTAACCTAACTTAACCGGGAACACGAGCCCGGGGACAGGGATAGGACCCCGGGGACAGGGGTCCAGGGACAGGGGGGGACCCCCGGGGACAGGGGGGACCCCCGGGGACAGGGGGTGGTCACTCCACTGCAAAAGTGGTTGAACGCAGCTAATGATCGAATATTGTTTCCAATGTGCTTTGGATACATACATGAACACCATATATATATATATATATCTCAAGAACAACATATACATTAAACAACCCCGTTCAGAATCCGTAGACTCAACACAGAGAAGTAAATATACACACTGTTAAAGACTCCTAGACACGCAGAAAAACTTTCGACCACGACCGGGTTCGAACCTATAGGCCACACGTAGAACGAACAATGACAAGAACGAGTGAACGCCTTAACACGCACGGCTACGGAGGAGAACCGAAAAAGGTTGTGTATAATTGTTCTTATGTATCCAACAAAACTCAGAAACTGTCATACGCGAGAGCTATATTTTGCAACAACTATAATTACCCAACACTAGCAACAAGAACAAAAAAAATATATCAATTACTTGTATAATATTAATTAGTAACTTTAGATAATATTAATTATTAGTTTTCAGTTGTAATTAATTTTAAAAAAACAATTAATAACATGTTAGGCGATGATAACCAAGTGCAAAAAGCATTGCATTTTTTTTACACACAAACAAAGCACCACTTAGTTCACAAAACCTCTAACAGATGGCAGATAGTTACATGGTTCTAGTTAGGATGATGATTTTTGGGTTGTTGGATTGGGGTTGAAGAAGGCTATTTGTTGTAGTGACCACAGTATTGTTGTTTTTTTTTGTGTTTTCTGTTCTCTTACGAGAATTAATATAGGTTGTCATAGAACCCTCCAATTCATGACTTAGGAAAAATCTGTTTGGTGATTCATCATGTACACCTATATGTGAGAAAAAGTATGAATATAACCTATGAGCGGAAATCCAAAATGGCGACCGGAAGTCGGGTTATCTTGGAAACGGTAAGACTTAGGAAAAATCTGTTTGCGGATTCATCACGTACGCCTATTTGTAAGTAAAATACGAATAGAACCTGTGCTCGGAAATCCAAAATGGCGACCGGAAGTGGGGTTATCTTGGAAACGGTAAGACTTGGGAAAAATCTGTTTGGTGATTCATCATGTACACCTATATGTGAGAAAAAGTATGAATAGAACCTATGATCGGAAATCCAAAATGGTGAACGGAAGTGCAGTTATCCTGGAAACGGTAAGACTTAGGAAAAATCTGTTTGCGGATTCATCACGTACGCCTATATGTAAGTAAAATATGAATAGAACCTATGATCGGAAATCCAAAATGGCGACCGGAAGTGGGGTTATCTTGGAAACGGTAAGACTTAGGAAAAATCTTTTTGCGGATTCATCACGTACGCCTATATGTAAGTAAAATATGAATAGAACCTATGCTCGGAAATCCAAAATGGCGACCGGAGGTGGGGTTATCTTGGAAACGGTAAGACTTAGGAAAAATCTGTTTGCGAATTCGACGACTGCAAGATCAAGAACGTTTATCTCAAGAATGGCAGGAACGAAGTGTTCCCGCGCGAGAATTTCAACCTCGACATGACAAAAGATGATTACCTCAAACTTTACGAAGCGTACACCGCTTACAAGAGAGTAACAGAGGGAAACGTGGACATGTACTACACTCCCAGCGAATTCATAACCCACAGACCCATGTTCGTCATCAACACCACGAAGCGGAAGCAGGTCGTGGTCAACGATCGAACTAACATCAAGATCGTGTGCGAGTTCCACAATCCATTGCCCGAGGATACCGTGTGCAGCGTCATCCTCATTGCAGAGAAGTCCTTCGCGTACGACGTGAAGAACGAGAGGGTGACGGAACAGTTTTAAAATTCATTAAAAAATTGCCACATACTAAAAAAAAATCAACATCCAACACATTTTAGGTTATATAAAATTTGTGAAAACCTTAAAATACTGAAATATTAAAAACAAACAGAGTCCCTTGTAGGTTAGTTCGGTGCGTAAAAGATCGTAAATAAAAAAAAATGATAGGTTAATTTATATCACTTAGGATCGTAAAGAAATTAAAAAATCGTTAGAAAAAGTATAGGTTAAGTTGTATCACGTATGATCGTGATATACCTACCAAGTGTGAGTGGGGAAAAAAGTGGTGCAGTGAAAATTTGTACTAAAACATCGCTGAACGCTAAAACATCGACAAAAAATTGTCAAAATATGTCAAAAACTGATATTCAATTGATAAAAAAAAAAGATACCTACAAAGTGTGACTTAGAACCGGCCAATATACACTACTCGCGAAGACTTTTATAGCAAGTGCAGATATATATATATATTACACAATCTTTAAGATTTTGACGGAAAAGAGAAGAGAAAACTTACATAAATAACTTTAAACAAAGTTTATTTTTTTTAAAAATTTGCATATTAAATCATAACTGCAAGAGAATGTTTATTTCTTTTTAAGCTAAACATATTTTGAACATCGACATTTACAAGAGCAATAAAAATTTACTTACTGGTGACCCAAACCATAATATGGAAAATTTATAATTCCAATTGGAATACCTACAAACAAAAATTTCGATCGTAAAAATGATTTCAGACATCGTTACAAATTTATAAGTATTTTTTTATTTCTAATTACTAAGAACATAAATATTTTAAGTGACTTTGAACTTGAGTTAAAAATTGTGTAACTAAAACAGAAAAACAGAGGACGAGATGTATATGATTTAGGATCCCAAAATTTATTATTGATCACATGTAAAATTTCATTATCAGGTTTAGGAAATGAACCTAAAGGACATTAGAAAGCAAACGTTTACAAGCTTTTCTGGAATCTTCCATGTAACGAAGATGCTACAAAGAACATACATTTTCTCAAGTACCAAGACTAACAGCAAAAGTTTGTGAGATTTCTGAGAATTTTGTATAACGCTCCAGCAGTAACATCAGTTCGGCAGTGACTCGAGGTGCAAACGTTGTCTTCGAGTCACCAAGGAAGAGACATAAACAGGAACTCAAGTAAAACTTATTTGAATGATTTAAACGAAGATGTGTATGATAATTAATATTATATATTTTATATATGTATATATATATATATAAACAAGGGACATTCCGAAAGTAACTGTAGCCATTTTTTCACAGGGAAGCTATATTACAAAGTGAGAAAACACATTGCCATAACAAAAGACAATCTTTCCTGAATTCACGACAGGAGGAGCGAGAGCAGAGGAGTTAGAGCGCATGCGCAGAGTGCCGAAGACTAGAGATAAACAGCAGACCCACGTGCCCGAGATCATTCGAATGCAAACCACTATGGCAGAAAGACGTGCGCTGAAAACGTGGTCACAAATGGAAGTGCGTGCTGTGGTGCACTATGAATGGGCGCGTGAGACTAGTTTTTCAGATATTCATCGACGCCTACAGTGCGTCTATGGAGACGAAGTCATGTTCCTTGAGATGGTTGGACTCTGTTGTTAAATGAAGGAAGGCAGAGTGTGGAAGATGATGACAGATCTGGGCAACCCTCCACGTCCACGACTGCAACAAACGTCGACAGAGTACAGGAAATGGTGTTAGCCAACAGGCGCGTAACTGTGTCTGAAGTAGCATCCACATTGGGTGTTGGACGTGATGAAGCCCACCACATGATTCACGAATTGTGGGATATCGGAAGGTGTCGGCAAGATGGGGGCCGAGAAACCTCACCCCTGAGCACAAGAGTGCAAGAATGACAATAAGCCTCGAATACTTGATGCGGTACGAACGCGAGGGCAATGACTTCCTCTTCAGGATCATCACAGCCAATGAGACACACGCCATTCGACGTGTGCTCTTGAGTCGAGGTTTTTTTTTGTTATTGGATGACAATGCAAGGCCACACACAGCAAGGGTCACTGCAGAACACATTCGTCGTCTGGAATGGAAGAGATTGAATCACCCCGCTTACAGCTCTGACCTTGCCCCATCAGACTTCCACCTTTTTGCTGAGTTGAAGTCAGAACTATCGGAAGGAACGAAGAGGTGCAACAGGTTGTGAAGAACTACCTTAAATCGCTGGGCACCGATTTTTACCAGGAGGGTTTCTTGAAATTGATTTCACGGTACGACAAATGTATCAATGTCGGTGGCGACTATGCGGGAAAATAGCCAAGAGATTGAATTTCGTTATAACGTTGTATTCTTCTGTTTGTAATAAAGCTTCCCTGTGAAAGAAAATTACGAAACTAACATTCGGAACGTCCCTCTTATATAGTGGAAAGACTCAAGGGAGACATTGTAAAAAAAAAATAAAAGCTTAAACGAGACATCGGTAAACGTCCGAGCAACAAGACACTACACAAGCTAACATTCCAGCAATAGCAGAAGCATATGAATTCAATAGACAGGGCGAACATCTACACTACCGGGTTCAAACCTGTCAAGATTGCGAGGGGAAAAGCTTAGTAGGCGGCTAGGAAGCAAATGTCAGGAGCTTAAAAGAGGTATCCACCAGAAGTCGGGACCTCAGAAAGTTACGACTACGAAATGGCGAACAGCTGCCCATTATCCAGATCTCAAGCAAAGCTCGGACTTCCGACCCGGCGCAATCACCGAGGGCAACCGCTACTTCTCGACGCGAGTTGTCCATAATCAGTACCTGGTACTGTATCAGCCTGCCGGCTCGGTCCGTAGATTGGACGCCTTCCTGAAAAGCGTCTTTATTCTAGAACTAGGGCAAGCTTCGCCGCCCGCCACAGAACAGAAGCCTGTGGGCCATCGAACCAAGGACTCCTTGAACTGTCGCTTGACGTCTGCTTAAGTCCGTTTGGCCGAGAGGTAAGATGCACGTATGTACAACATTACCATCCCTTGATTCCTTCCACTCTCTGTAGAGGGCTTATTAGGGAGAATGTATGCGGGAAATAAATGCATTGCTCTATCACCTGATCCTTAAGCGTTCACTAGTTCGATCCCCGAGTTTTTTGCACATGAATCCACTGAACGCATATATATATATATATATATATATATATATATATATATATATATATATATATATATATACACACACACACACACATACATACATACACACACACACAAACACTGTGCTCCGCTTCGAGAGATCGATAAAAATGCTCACTGTTTAAAAACAGATGAAGATGTGTTTATGATTTTCATTTTACAAGATACAGAAAATCTCCTAGTTTATGTACGAATAGTGAATACACGAACTTGCACATTAGCAAACATTACAACGCATTACAAAACAGCTGAGCTACTGACCCCACAGATGCTACAGAACACTTGGCGGGAGCTTCAATATCGTTCAGATGAATGTGGGGACAACTCAAGACGCACACGTCGAGTTGCTATCAGCACTTTCCAAACTCAGAGAGCTTGCACATCAAGGTATGTAAAATGATATGTTAATAAACCATTATTCACACTTCAAATTGTTAATTATTACTAGGCGGAACACGCTGTGTTTGTGTGCGCGTGTACACACACGCACACACACACAAAGACATACATACATGTATGGGGTGGGCACAAAGTCGCTTTCCCCAAAACAAGTAAGGAAAGAAAAGAAATAAGCGAGATATCAGCGAGCGCTTTTTTTTTTATTGTACTAGGACTGGCACTACTATGTCTCTAGGACTGTTAACCATGTTTTCCTACGTGTTTTGTTTACTGTTTTTTGAATAGAGTTGTTTACTGAGTGAACTTGTTATCTTGCATTGCAGGTCTTGAGATGTATCACAAATGAACAAAGGAACAACGTGTTTTCGTGTTATAAGCTTGGTGGAAACACAAGAAAAACACAAATGTGGTGACAGCAGAATTCAGGAGAAGACTTCCAGTTGTGGAACTACCATCACGTCAAGCCATGAGGAATCTGAACCAACGATTCGAGGCAGGTTCTGTGCCTCGAACAACTCAAATGAAACACTCATTTGTTATTGAGAATTTGCATTTATCATCAAACAAGTTCCCGAGTTCGAGTCCCGACTGTAGCGACTTTCATCTGTTCTTACATCTCAAGTCTTTCCTTGGCGGTCAACACTTCAACAATGACGACGAGCTGAAAGAAACTGTTTCCAACTGGTTGAAGACACAGGCGGCAAATTTCTATGAAGAAGGTATACAAAAACTTGTGCCACGCTATGACAAATGCCTGCAAAATTTCGGCAGTTATGTGGAAAAGTAGTTTAAGAGTTGTAGAATTTTGTGCAATAAATAACTTTTCTGTATCTGTACACAATTTAATTTTATTACCAAACGGAACTTACTTTCTGGACGTGCCTTGTATTACACAACGTATTTCTCAAGCAGTCCCACATTAAACCCAGAAACAAGTTCAGATTCTCCCTCAGCAAAATCAAAGGGAGTTCCATGCTTTGAGCTCCGGCTACCAGACGCGCAAAGGTTCGAGTCTCCTGAGGATGCATAACAACCTTCCTCTAGAGATTTCGGTTAGTGTATGGGACCGGTGGCCACCCACCATCCTAAGGAAATTTGTGGTGTACGAATGAGTAGCAGACCCCGACTACAACTTCGAGGGTGGGGGGTTCTTCGTGCTGACCAAACGCCACCATGCAGGCGCGTGCCCAGGATTTTCGTAAGGGGGGGCTATAAATCCAACACATTTTCCAGTTCACAGGTCAAATTTCTTGTAATAAATTTGATAATTAATATACTTTGGTTTTACCCCAATGAACGCAATCAATGTATTTGCTATGGATGGTTCATGATTTTATTTTTTAAGTCACACTTGTGATAAGAAGAAAAGCATCATATGAAAGCACCTGCTTGAATATTTTCAATTATTAATATTTTATATTTAATTGCTCAAATATAATTTTTAAACAAAAAATATGTACACTCAACATTGTAACAACATTAAAGAGATTAAGACTACTTGATGTCTTAAAGACAGTAATAAATTGACATAATTTTGCAACAAGGTTTGCAATATCTTCTGTTATGTCTTCTTGTTGAATATCAGAGTATGAAAGTTCGCACGTTTCACTCTCGCAATTCGGATGGAATTCCTCTGAACTTAAATCGACTTTTTCTGAGGTTCTATTTGTGGAAGGTGAAGCTTCAACTTCCATTTTTTGTTTCTTTTGGAAATAATTTAATAATGTATTTCTCCTCTTTTCTCTATCCATCTTTAGTTCCACGTCAAAAATCTATTACACACGCAGGAACGTAACACACAACACGACCACTTCGACTTGCTACCTTGCAGACTGCAACTCGCTACAACCCCAGTGAATACCAGGACTTGGGACAAAGATACCGGGCGAGTGTTTGTGGTTCCGGGAAGTGGAATTCTGAACCATGCATTCAGCTTGGTCCAGTTCAAATTACGTCACCAGTGTTGACAGCAACCAGTAGTGTCAGTGGCAGTAGTGTTGGCAACTGCTAAATTATTTACGCAGAAATTCAAGCGAGATCTTTCACAAATTTCACAAGAAAATTCAATAAACTGAAGGCTGGAAATTGGTTGAGAAAAAAATATCTAATTTGTAAAGAGCACAAGAGTAAAACGTATAATATTTTGGCATATTAATTGTTTCTATTTTGTTTATGAAACTGACTGGGCCAGTTGGGCTATATAACGCATCCCTCACCCCTCCCTTCCTCCCGGCATGCTATTGTACAAAACATCGCTTGCCTCCTTCGTAAAACCATGCTTCGCTACTGCCTGCAACAATTATTATTATAATTATTGATATTTTGAAATAAATATGCATCCAAGTGCGATATAAGATTTTGACTTACTTTGCCTACTAATTGTAGTGATTCAAATCTCACAGAACTTTGCTCTGCTGGCATAAATGGTATAAGAAGGGGAAAGAAAGAAATGGGAAATTAGTAGCACTGTCGTAACAGGAAAGGGAGGGTCATTCTCCTAAGAGGGTCATCGTGGGTGAAAGAAAGGGGAGGAGGGATTCCTTCAGTTCGCATTCCAAGGGTTACGGCTCTTTTCTTGACCATACTGAGAGAAGAAACTTCTCCTTCCTTTTCAGTGACTAAGGAATGAATGAATGCCTGTGCATTGCTGTCACTCAACTCCAATATTATCAAAAGTAATTGAAGAAGCAAATACATTTCTCATTGCCAAATGTAAACTTACAATATTGGCGATTTGGTACTCAAACACATTTATGAAACAAAATTTATTTTACTTTTGCTTTGAATTTTTTTTAAATGACGAGACGAATGGAGGGGGGTTTAACCCCCACCAACCCCCCCCCCTGGGCACGCCACTGTTACCATGTAACTCGTTGAATGATCTTCCACCTCGATAGGTGGAAGTGAGGCCGGCGGTCGGTAGGTAGGCCCTGGCCCTAATGGGTTGTTGCGTCACGGTTATTATTATTACATTATTCCTAAAGCAAAATCACGAAAGTTTTTCTCGCACGGAGATTGCCACAAGGAGGATCAAATCTAAATCACCATTATGACTGAGGACGGCACCATGTTTTCTTTTTTTCTTTTAATATTTGTGGAAGATACAACCAATTGCATCTCAGCTTTCCTAACTGTAGAAAGCTTATAGAGCTTCGTGGCTGAGCTCATACTTTGCACATATATGTACACGCGCACTCACACACGAATATGCGCATACACACAAGGCGTACACAAAATGTTAAATGTTATCCGTTTACAGAAAATTATTCTACTGGAAGTATAGAACAAAACAATCATCGTCTTCTATTAAACCTTAGCAAGTAAATATTGATCTTATGACAATAACACTATATTATTATGTATTATAGAATTATATATCTTACGGAATTTGTCTTCTTTTATATTTTTAGAAAATGTTTCAGGCATCTTGTGGAATTGTACTTTTGTGGCATAATGGATATTTACAATGATTTAACTTAAGTCCTTGCCAAAATGTATTGTTCTTATTTTCCTGTTGATATGCTCATATTAACTTCAATAGGATATAAAATATTTTCTTACCTATGCAGTTATAATTAGGACTGTAGAATGCATTTACTCTCAAAGGGCTCATTAACCATTCCCTGAAATTAATAACATCAGGTCAGTCATACTTAAATCTCTACATTATATCCGTGAATGGATAAAACGTTTGCACCATATTATATGGCAATATGGCACACTGACAAAATAATGTATAGAACATCCTTACTCACATGCAATCCAGGATTTTATGTCGCCTAGTGTCGCCTGGAAGAGCAGTTTGCGAGAAGTGTAGTGTTTCCAACTCTTGAATCTAGCTGCGGATTAACGCGAGGGCGTGACTTGCTTTCTCTTGATTTGATTTCAACGGACAACAAGTTTAATTTGATTATATTTCTATAAACATAAATGTTTTAGTTTATTTTTATAATTATTTTGTCACTTCCGAACTAATATATGAATGAGTGAATATCGCTCGGATACTTGACACGCCCCATAAGAGTCCAACAGATGAAATATTTAGCATTATAATTAATTTCGTTACCTATTTCAGGAAAAATAGCGCCTTCCGATACCGTAAAGTCGTCTTGTAATCAAGCGGTCCTGGATACAAGTCCAACTGGTGGCCCACCACTCTGAACTGTTGCTCAAGTTCATGAGCGTAACTTGGGACTTAAGTTGGGGGGGGGGTTAGGTATGAACTTGAGGCTAACTTTTGGGAGGGGCAGAGTAGAAAAAAATTTAATTCCATAAAAATAGTGTCCAGGATTATTTGCTAAATAATTGTTACATTTGCGACTTTTTTATTACTTAGCTCCTCAGGTCTTAGGATGCTTACAAAAGTATCCTTAACTTGTAAATTTTAACGAACCTGAATTTTGTTTTGGGGCGTGGCAAGTGCCAACCCTCGCCCTCACCAAGTTACGCCTATGGTCACGTTCTTATTAGAGTCTCTGTGTATAAATTGATTTCAATAATTTTTTAAAAAATTTACGAGTGCTCTGAACAATCCTTGACAGGCAAAACTAAAATTGATGTGGAAGTTGTGATTGGTTTTTACTTCACTCGCGATAATGCTGACCCCTGAACTATATTTCTCCAGTTATTCTTTCCGACATTTTCTTTCTCTTTAGTTCAGCTACCATAGGTGAGTAAGTACAAAGAGAGGATTCTGACTCCCTCCCCACCCACCCTGTCGGCCACGCTTGTTCTTTTCCAGAGTATCCTATTTCCACCTGTTATAGATTTTCGGTAATTGTTTATCATGTTGCAGTAATGATTTCGACAATTTTACTTCTGAGTTATTCTCTTTGCTTTTAAATTTTTGGCGACATCTGCTTTTAGAAAAAGTTGGAAGAAGTTTGTTTCAAGACGAATCGCATCTGAGCATACAGCTCAGAGTGGGAACCGAACAAAAAATATGAGTTCTCGTCGCGAATCGAAGCAGGGCCCCTTTAATTACGTTTTCTTTCCACGTTTACTTATATATCAGTTGCTTGTTTCAGTCTACTCCCAATTCTTGTATATTTCTTCTCGTATTAGTTCCTTTCCCGTTCTTTTTCCGTTTGCATTGTCACAGCTAAATTTTGTTTGCTGCCATCCTCAGCACATGTTCACCATACATATTATGGAATGGCGGTATAAGATTGGGGCCCGCAACTTAGCCCATCATTACAGTCAAACGTGAATATGCTTGAACCGAGAAGAGGTGCACCATCCTATGACGTTATATACGGGTTCTTGCGATCCATTCTCCTTATGGAGAGAATCAAGGGGTCCCGGGTTCGATACCCGGTGGAGGCACATAGTGGTTCGGACTCCACTTTAAACTGTAGGTCTAGTCCCGATTAGCCTTACTGTGCATAGAGTGAACTTAAAACAGGAAATCAATCAATCAATCCTTATGGAAAGGTGAGATTTACCTAGAAAATGGCGACGTCTATGAACTGCTGATTCTAGTACCGAAAAATTAATTCTAAAAGTTTAATTACTGAAGAGTAAGAATCGTAATTATTATCGCAAGGTGCGAAAACATTCATAACTGGTTGGGCGGGAGGGAGATATAAATCTACACATACACGCGCGCAAATATAAATATTTATATGTATGTATGTATGTATACACATACATACTTACATACATACACATACATACACACACACACTCAGGTGTGGCCGCGGTGGCCCAGTCGGTAACGCGTCTGACTACCATGCTAAAGGTCCCGGGTTCGATCCCCGGCCGGTTCAAATCCGGGAACTTTTCTAACGTTGGATGCGGCCCCGGCGTCCACCCAGCGTCGAATAACATGGGTACCCGGGGGAAACCCTGGGGGGTAAAGGCGGTCAGGGGCGTGGTGCTGATCACATCACCCCCACTCACGACCGGATCAGGAAAGTGTGAGGCGTTACCCCCACACCCCCTATACGCCTTCATGGCGTGGTGCTAAGCACAGGGGAACACTTTACCTTTTATATATGCACAGAGGGTGGGGACGAGTCGCTTTCCCCAAAAAATGATGAAATACATTTATTAGAGAAAGCGACTTTGTGCCCACTCTGTATGTATGTGTGTGTATATATATATTAAGTATGACTCAATTTAACGTCGAAAATCGAGAGTCACTGGGAAGTAGCAAATCATAAAACGAAAGGTTTAAAGGTTCATAATTACTGTAACGGGGCCCGCCCAGGTCAATGAAAAGAAAGATGAGTTATAACTGAGTGAGAATGCTCTCTCCACATCTATCATACCGGCCTGCTGTTCTTGATGAGTGCTGTCCCAGACGAATCTACAAGTCGTGTCCATAAATTGTCAGAGTCCGTACTTGAACTCTGATAAACCCGCCTCGGTTATCCCGCGCTGAGCGTATCGGTCGAATATCTAAGTTAACTGAGAGTGATCTCCTACTTCATGTTGTATACTCCTGCACTACTAGATGTTATTACTCGTGAAGTCCTCTACGGGCGAGGTGTACTTTCGTCACCTCCCGTATAACCTCAGTACGGAGGCATTAGGAAATTAAGGCCATTCCTGGGATAACTTAGAGGCAGTCGACGGAGACGTCAGGTTAATATACAGTGTAAAGACAGCATTGAACGAGTCTCTTCTATAACTTCAATCATTATACCTCATCATTCCCCTCACTGAACGCATCCATTCTCTCCATGGTTACTAGATGACCAAGGGAAGGTGAACTACAACTTTATTATAAAGAGAAAGGAGAAACACCTAAAATACAAACCATTACAACAGCCACCTGTCACTGTGACAATAAAAAATATTCATCACCAAAATTGAAATAAATAAGCCATCATGCTCCATAGAGAACCAAGCAAGTGTTCGATTGTCATTTAAAAAGAAGCGCTTACGTGCATGGGTAATCGTAGATAAAAGAAAATAGTCTATGGCATACATAGCCAAGATGCATAGGTGTGAGAGGAAAAAACACACCTGGATAATGTAAACACGTAAAAATCGCTTTCCAGTAAGCAAGTCCAGAACACGTCAATAGTACCGGGTGGTCAGAATTAAAGTTATCCAACTCAGAGCCCTCTGTAACCTGTTTGAGGCATCGTAACTCTGAAATTTGGTGAATCCACTACGCAGACCATGGGAAAGGGAATGGCGATAAAATATAATAGTCAAGTTTTCCGCCACCAGTTTGAAATGTGGCACTGTACTTCCATTAAGTTTGATACCTTTCAAAATGTTAGTTTCATTTAACTTATCACCTGGCCAATGAACTACACCTGCGTACATGTGTATGAGCTAAAGCATTTTTTCTTTTTCTTCCGGTGGTATTTCAGGATTGACGTTAAGCAAAGATGGATCATATTTTTGCTGACTCTCGCTTAATTGTTGATCTACTGTACAATTTTTATTACAATATGAGTGGTGAACATTATTACTCGAACTCTCGCACTTTCGACGTGGCCCATGGCCACGTCTCGTGCGCTCGCCGACGTGGTTCGCTTACTTCGAAAGTTTTGAACGTAAATTTATGTGTGTATGCGCTGTAATATGTACAAATAATCAAAATATTATTGGTTTCTTTCTTAATAATAAGCTGGGTAAGTAATAACAGTTTCAGGATAGTTAGTTAGATGTTTTATGTAAACGAATTCAATAGCGACACTAAATTGGAAAAGTAACATTTTACTTCTGTATTCAGTTTTACATTTTTAAACATAATTGAAATAAAGAAATGTTTTCCTTCATTCTTCGCAAATTTCTATCTCTCCTCTGCAATGAATTCTGATGCTCACATTTTAAAATTCGAAAACTCTAATACTGTGCACAAAGTGGACTTAAAACACCAAATCAATCAATCAATCAATCAATCAATCAATCGAAAACTCTAGCATAATTCCCTTACAGTAGCATTCGGGGGGAAAATAAACTTTCTTTAAGTTCCCTAGCAACGTCCGTTTCCATGGTGAACAACAAGCACGGCAAGCTCTAAGGAATTGCATGTCATTATACCCCCTAAACATTTAGTTGAAACAAGCACGATGCAGATATTTACGCATTGAGTATAACAATATATACGTAATTGTATCTGGGCTGAAACTCCTTATTATGTAGATGTCACCCTTGTTTCAGGCACCTTTTTGTTTTGCGGAAGTAACTTAGGGAGGTTTTCTTCCTCCTTTCGTAACATTGTAAAGACTATTTGACCTAAAGCATAAGGAATATGGCTGACCTAGGAACAATCGGGCCCAGTACCTACAGGTTAAACGGAAATCCGGGCCAGTACCTTCAGGTTAAAGTGGATGCGATCCACTATTTGCCCTTATTTCTAGGTTTCGAACCACGGACCATTTGATTATTGCTTTATAAGCTACAGAATGGTTGTTAGTGCGTAGTTTTTAAGTAATATTGACCAGATTTTGACTCTTAGGGCCAATATTTCACATGTTTTGCGTATTTTTACTCAGAAAACGCTATTTGAACGATTCAAGCAAGAATTTGTATTGCAATTTAGACACACAAAGTGTGTTTCTTCAACTTTAGCTGAAGTTTAGGCTTATTTTTACTCAAATAACACTATTTATACTATTCATGCAAGACATTTTAATATATTTTTAACTCAGAAAGATACTTTTCATTTTTTAACTTTATGTTAATTTTCTTACCAAAAAACACTATTTATACTATTCAGGCAACATTTTTTATTAAATTTTGGACTCACAAAGAGATTTTTCATTTTTAACGTATTATTTTACAACTTTATGTTAATTGTTTTACCAAAATAGAAAAATAATGCCTGTTTTGAACTACCCTTGTACAGGGGCTACAACGTCAAACAAATGAAATATTTTAAAAATGGTCGAGCAACTAGTGCTGGACCATTTAGTACGGGTTGACCCTGAAATTTTAGGCAATTTCCAAGAAACGTAAAAGTTTCGTTAGAAGGAATAAAAAAACCCAACAAAACAATTTTTGTAGAGGAAGAACATGTCTTTGCAATGGCTTTCAACACCAAAAGTTTTTGGTTCTATCATACCCACATAATAAAAATTCAGATTTTCGTAACCTAGTTTTCCCACCACAAAAATTAGGCTACAAATCCATTATTAGTCTTTTTATAGGCATTTGTAAAATGTTTTGAGTGCTGATGTATTTTTTCCTGAAATCCTCATTATTTTATTGAACTTTGTGTAAAATTTCAAAGAGATCTGATGTTTGCTTAAGGAGAAAATAAATAAAATGTAATCAAGGGTATCTTGTGTCGAGAGTCCCAAGAGTGTCAGACAACACTGATTTGATGACATTTCAAAGTGCTGTAAAATGAAAACCGTTTGAGATAGAGTGAAAAAGATTTAGGGGTGTTCTTTCAACCATAAAGGAAAGGTGTATACCAAATTTCATCGAAATCGGAGTTGGTGGGTGTCATGGCCTCGTTGAAATGGCATGGAATAACCCCTTAAGGTATAAAGTTTAATTTTTTGTTTTGTGTTTAGTTTATACACAGGTAGGCTAATAGGGACCTACAGCTTAAAGGGGAATTCAAACCACCATGTGCCTCCACCGTGTATCGAATCCTGGGTTACTTGATGACAATACAAACGATAGCTAAGTGGCTAACGCTGGTGATTGGAAATTAAGAGGACCTTGGTTCGATTCCTGTTTTTGACAAATTGCACAGTGCTTCCGATCACAATGTAAAATGTACATCCAGCCTCGATTAGCATAAAATGAAGTTGAAACAAAGAAGGTGGGTGCCAGAATGTCTAGTGGTGTACTTCGGAGGGGAAAATAATTGATATTGTTCAAATTGTAGATGTAGTTAGAATCCCGATGAGTTCATATTTGCATAAATTGTATTTTAATAAAAAAAGATTGCTTAGTGGTTAACGCTGGTGATTGGCAATTAAGAGGTCCCGGGTTCGAGTTCTGTTTTTCACAAATTGCACAATGCTTCCGATCGCAATTTAAACTGTAGATCCAGTAACAATTAGCCTATCTGAGCATAAAATGAAGTTGAAACAAATAAGATGGCGGCTATAAAGTTCAGTGGCGTACTTTGGAGGGATAGGGAATAAGTGTCACTTCGAAGAGACTAGACTAAAAAAAAAAAGAAACGAGAAAGAATTCTACTCTATTTTTGCGGAAAGCTAACTGGTTAATGTTGTTGGCTGATCCAAGCGATATTCTAAATACGTAGATGAAAGAACTACTTTAATAACCTCTTAAATGTTCATGTACAAAAGTAAATAAAGTACACACAGCAGAATCTTTAGTTCCAGAACCTAACTTGACTGAAGTTAAATATGCTATTACAAGGTCCCGGGTTCAATCCCCGGCCGGTTCAAATCCGGGAACTTTTCTAACGTTGTAAGCGGCCCCGGCGCCCACCCAGTGTCGAATTACATTGGTACCTGGGGGAAACCCTGAGGGTAAAGGCTGTCAGGGGCATGATGCTGATCACATCATCCCCACTCACGACCGGATCAAGAAAGTGTGGGGCGTTACCCCCACACCCTCTATACGCCTTCATGGCGTTGTGCTAAGCACAGGGGAGCACTTTATTAAAAGACTAAAGAATGACAAAGCACCTGTCATTGATTTAATACCAGCTGAGTTAATTAAATATGTTGGAAATTCGTTAATATGTCAAATTCATAAATTAATTTGTTTAATATGGAATATAGAAGAAATCCCTCAACAGTGGAATGAATCCATAATTGTTCGTGTTTAAAAAAGGTGATAAAATGAACTGCAATAATTACCGTGGAATTTCTCTACTCTCAAGAACATATAATATATTATCTAATATTCTTTTAACAAGACTAACCCCTTTGGCCACGTCTTGTACGCTCGCATGCGTGACCTTCGGCCACGTTGTGGGCGCAATCATGTTATAGATGGGATTCTTCATAGATCTTAATGACTTTGAAAATGTCTGCAAGTTGTATTGGATGATGGGGAACATATGCATAAGTTTGAAAAGTTTAGAAAGTAACTTTATGTGTGTATGGGCTCTAATAAGGTACAAATATTCAAACTATTATTGTCTATTTTCTTCATAATGAACTGAGTAAGTAATAACCGTTTCAAGATAATTAGTTGGATGTTTTGCATTTACGAATTAAATTGCGACACTAAATTGAAAATGTAATATTTACTTCTTTTGTCATTTTCACATTTTTGAACGTAATTGGATAATAACTGTTTTCCGTCATTCCCTTAAAATGCCTACCTTGTCTCTGTAATAAATTCTGATGCTCGCATTTTGAAATTCGAAGAGTCTAGCATAATTTCCTTACATTAGTTTTCGGGGTGAAAATAAACATTCTTTAAGTTCCCTAGCAACGTCCGTTTCCATGGTGAACAACAAGCACGGCAAGCTCTAAGGAATTGCATGTCATTATACCCCCTAAACATTTAGTTGAAACAAGCACGATGCAGATATTTTCGCGTTGAGTTTACCAATATATACGTAATTGTATCTGGGCTGAAACTCCTTATTATGTAGATGTCACCCTTGTTTGAGCCACCTTTTCAAAGCCAGGAGTTGATTCATCTGTGTGTTGTAGATCTGTGAGAAATATAATGTAGCTAGACAATTAAGAATTGAAGGAAACAATGTGTGCGAAAGAAATGCCCGTGGCAACGGTTGCTAAGGACGTGAAAAAAGGGCATTTTCGCCCTTAAGGAAGGGTCGATTGAGCGATTTTTGAATTTTCTCGGTCTTTTGGGACGATTTCATGGGGGGTCGTAATCGGGCATTTTTCGCCTCCGGGGCTTCCTTCATGGAGAACATTTATGTCAGTGAGTGAGTGAGTGGTGGGATTGGGGCTATATATATATTGGACTCGCGTACTTTCGACGTGGCCTTTGGCCACTTCTTGTACGCTCGCATGCGTGACCTTCGGCCACGTTGTGATCGCAATCATGTTTTAGATGGGGTTCCTCAATGATCTTAATGACTTTGAAAATGTCTGCATGTTGTATTGGATGATGGGGAACATGTGTACAAGTTCGATAATTTGAAAAGTTTAGAAAGTAACTTTGTGTGTGTATGGGCTCTAATAAAGTACAAATATTCAAACTATTATTGTCTATTTTCTTAATAATAAACTGTGTAAGTAATAACCGTTTCAAGATAACTAGTTGGATGTTTTGCTTAAACGAATTGAAAAGCGACTAAATTGAAAATGCAATATTTACGTATTTTGTTATTTTCACATTTTTGAACGTAATTGGATAATAACTGTTTTCCGTCATTCTCCTCAAATTCCTACATTGCCTCTGTAATAAATTCTGATGCTCGTATTTTGAAATTCGAAAAGTCTAGCATAATCCCCTTACAGTAGTTTCCGGGGTGAAAATAAACTTTCTTTAAGTTCCCTAGCAACGTCCGTTTCCATGGACAACAACAGGCACGGCAAGCTCTAAGGAATTGCATGTCATTATACCCCCTAAACATTTAGTTAAAACAAGCACGATGTAGATATTTACGCATTGAGTATAACAATATATACGTAATTGTATCTGGGCTGAAACTCCTTATTATGTAGATGTCACCCTTGTTTCAGGCACCTTTTCAAAGTCATGAGTTGATTCATCTGTGTGTTGTAGATCTGTGAGAAATATAATGTATCTCGACAATTAAGAATTGGAGGAAACAATGTGTGCAAAAGAAATGCCCGTGGCAACGGTTGCTAAGGACGTGAGAAAAGGGCATTTTCACCCTTAAGGAAGGGCCGATTGAGCGATTTTTTAATTTTCTCGGCCTTTTGGGACGATTTCATGGGGGGTCGTAATCGGGCATTTTTCGCCTCCGGGGCTTCCTTCATGGAGAACATTTATGTCAGTGAGTGGTGGGATTGGGGCTATATATATATTGGACTCGCGTACTTTCGACGTGGCCTATGGCCACGTCTTGTACGCTCGCATGCGTGACCTTCGGCCACGTTGTGATCGCAATCATGTTTTAGATGGGGTTCCTCAATAATCTTAATGACTTTGAAAATGTCTGCATGTTGTATTGGATGATGGGGAACATGTGTACAAGTTCGATAATTTGAAAAGTTTAGAAAGTAACTTTGTGTGTGTATGGGCTCTAATAAAGTACAAATATTCAAACTATTATTGTCTATTTTCTTAATAATAAACTGTGTAAGTAATAACCGTTTCAAGATAACTAGTTGGATGTTTTGCTTAAACGAATTGAAAAGCGACTAAATTGAAAATGCAATATTTACGTATTTTGTTATTTTCACATTTTTGAACGTAATTGGATAATAACTGTTTTCCGTCATTCCCCTCAAATTCCTACATTGCCTCTGTAATAAATTCTGATGCTCGTATTTTGAAATTCGAAAAGTCTAGCATAATCCCCTTACAGTAGTTTCCGGGGTGAAAATAAACTTTCTTTAAGTTCCCTAGCAACGTCCGTTTCCATGGACAACAACAGGCACGGCAAGCTCTAAGGAATTGCATGTCATTATACCCCCTAAACATTTAGTTAAAACAAGCACGATGTAGATATTTACGCATTGAGTATAACAATATATACGTAATTGTATCTGGGCTGAAACTCCTTATTATGTAGATGTCACCCTTGTTTCAGGCACCTTTTCAAAGTCATGAGTTGATTCATCTGTGTGTTGTAGATCTGTGAGAAATATAATGTATCTCGACAATTAAGAATTGAAGGAAACAATGTGTGCAAAAGAAATGCCCGTGGCAACGGTTGCTAAGGACGTGAGAAAAGGGCATTTTCACCCTTAAGGAAGGGCCGATTGAGCGATTTTTTAATTTTCTCGGCCTTTTGGGACGATTTCATGGGGGGTCGTAATCGGGCATTTTTCGCCTCCGGGGCTTCCTTCATGGAGAACATTTATGTCAGTGAGTGGTGGGATTGGGGCTATATATATATTGGATTATTCCAAACAGATGTGACGTCATTTAAAATGTAACAAGTTGAAATATGTATCACCTATGAGAGCGTATGATTCTAACGTGACAGGGGTGTAATTAGGGTTAATTACATGAATTACTACTGAATTTGCATCTTCAGTAACGTTTAGAATTGTAATTGCATGTTTAGACATAGTTGATAGAGATGGATTAAGAACCAAGATTCGGTTGTTCAGATGTAGAAGGGGTGAAATAGACATGTTTATGTATGTTCGATTGTGTGGATTCAACTGAAGTGTTTTTTGACTGTTCATTGATTTGTTGTTTTAAGTCCACTTTATGCACAGTAAGGCTAATCGGGACTGGACCTACAGTTTAAAGTGGGATCCGAACCACTTGTGCCTCCACCGGGTATCGAACCCGGGACCCCTTGATTACAAAGCATCGGGGAGGCCTGTTTCTTTGACTGTAGCTGTACCTTTGAATACATTTATAATCTCAATTTGAATAAAATTGTTATGTAAGACTGTATGCGTCGTTTGTTTTATTTTAAAGATATTCCACTTCGGAATGCGCCCTACATGATTAATGGTAATAGTATTTTTAATTATTGAAATATCACACCTTTGCGATATTAAGAAGTCATTTCCTAAGATTGGAGGAAGGGTTTTGGATTCTACAACTCGAAAAATATGTGAATATTTGTATTTGCCAATTGTGATAGGAATGGTTACAATCTCACAAACTGCTAATTTCGTCCCTGTTACACCTTGAATATTGGAGTGCACATTATATGTTTTCACTTTGGACGGGAGTAAGTGTCTGGAAAAGATTGAAATATGAGATCCCAATGTCTATGAGCAAATCAATTTGTTTTCCTTGCATGTTGGCATTCATATAATATAACCCGTTTTTCTCAGTTATTGGAACTGTGTCTGTTCTGAGTTTATCCTCGGTTTCGTTCCTGTAAGCCGAAGATGAATTCAGTTTAAACGTTTATCCCTATCTGGGTTATAGAAGCAACTTGAACTTTTGTGGTTATGTTTGCCACAGATTATACAATATGGTGTAGTGGAATTGTTGCTGTTAGCATTATTTCTATACTGTCCTCTTCAATTGAATCTTTATGTTATCCTAAACTGACCTCTTAGTGTTCGAGCAGTTTTGTCCTCTTTGATTAGTTATAAAATTATTTCTGTGAGTGGGCAACTGTTCATTCTCCCCACTTTTAGATCTTTCATCCGTGGTGCTTGTTGTGTTATTAGAATTACGAGCTAATTCCAGGATGTTAACACAAAAATAAAAAACAGAGCTGGGGTATTGGGTTTCCTTGTTAGTAAGACATAAATTTCGAACCTGTGTGGTAACCTCATCTACATGATTTAGTTCATCTTTGTCACCGCTAGGAGTCGCTGTAGTAGTAGGAGGACTTTGATGAACGGATTCTAGTGTCGCAGTGTGGCCGGGTTGGGAACTTCTTGCTTCAGGGAGGTTTTGTCTCTGATAAAGGCGCGTGGGAACAGAAAAATGGGTTTGTCCTTGAATATAGTGTGAGATATTCTGTTGTGCTGGGTGAAGTGGACTTTGGTTAGGTTGAGGAATCCACTGGAAGTTCGTCTCATCGGTGTTGCGAAAAGGATTGCTGTGCATTGGAAATGAACAGCTGGGAAGCTGGGCAAAGGGGGTATAGGTCATTGACTGATTGTACTGTGTCTGTCCTAACGCGAGCTCTCTCTCTGTTTCTCAACCAAACGAGACTGAATTAATGGTTCCTGTCGCTCAAAATTTTGAAAATGGGAAATTTGATCTTCAGTTTTCACAAATTGCTTATTAGTTATGCACCCAATTTATTTCGAACGTAGACCTGTAATTATGTATTACATGATTTGGTCATCAGCTGCAGCAGGAAAATGCTGCAAGATTAAGGACTTTTTGTAAACTATGTAGGCATTAACAGGTTCACTATCACTTGTTTTCATTCTAGCACTGTTTGCATTTGCTCACTGGACATAAAAGCTCCCTTGAATAGAGTACTTAGTTTATTCTTAATCTGGACATATGTCAATTCATTAATGTTTGTTCTTGTCTTTATATCTTGGAAATGAGTCAGAAAGATGTCTGTCAAAAAGAGGGGTAACATTTCCGTACGTTTCGCGTCATTCCAGTTTGTGACGATTGCAATAGACTCGAATTTCATTAAATTGCTCTATTTCTTGAGGATTTTGTCCGCTAAAGGGAGAGGGATATAACGCTTGAGGTATGTTAGTAGCCATTGTAGGGGGTAAATCTGAGGATCTGTTACCAGGAGTACTTGTTACGGTTGTTTACGTGTTCTTTTGGGTGTCACATGATCTTGTAGGAATTGTGGGTAGGCGGTGGTAGCTATTTTAGACCTTGTTAGCGGTGGTGAAGGTGCGGTATTTAAGGGTTGTGCTATGGCTGGGGCTTCTGTGAACGCAGTAGCTAAGTCTAGGATTTGGTTTGAGGAATGATCTAGGTCTTAAGGCAAAACTAATTGTGAGCTATTCATGAGCTGTTCTTACGAGACAGAAAAACAAGGGGGGGGGTCGGTAGTAATTGCAAAAAAGTAGACATTTACATCATGAGAAGAAAGTAGTATTTCACTAAACAAATTCAAACGGTTACTCTTAGCGTTATGTAATTGTTCTTTAAGTTTGGAACGTAATAAAACAATTCGACGGACGAGGTTAATTATAAAAATTATTTAGAATTTAAGGCAATTTTGCAAGGGTGTGTACAAAATTACAAGAAAACCCAAAGCATCTCCACCATTAAGTGAGACTCAATTTAACATCGAAGATCGAGAGTCACTGGGATGTAGCAAATTATAAAACGAGAGGTTTAAGGCTCATAATTATTGTAAAGGGACCCGCCCCTGTCAATGAAGAGAAAGATGAGTTATAACTGAGTGAGAATGCTCTCTCCACATCTATCATATCGGCCGGCTGTTCGTGATGAGTGCTGTCCTAGACGAATCTACAAGTCGTGTCCAAAACTTGTCAGAGTCCGTCCTTGAACTCTGACAGACCATCCTCCGTTATCCCGCGCTGAGCGTATCCGACGAATATCTAAGTTAACTGAGAGTGATGTCCTACCGGATTTCAAATTTTATACTCAAGGTTATTACTCCTGAAGTCCTCTACTTATGAGGTGTACTTTTGTCTCCTCCCGTATGACCTCATTACGGAGGCTTTAGGAAATGAAGCGCATTCCTGGGATAACTTAGAGGCAGTCGATGGAGACGTCAGGTTAATGAACCGTATAAGGAGAACATTAGACGAGCCTCTTCTCTATCTTCCCTCATTATACCTCAACAATATATATATATATATATATATATACCGGGTGTTCCGTTCAAATCTCCCTAATTTCAATTAATTACTGTGGACGAAGTACGATGAATTGTGAAATGACTATAAAACCAAATGAAAGGCCAGATCTTCACGTTTTGTTTTCATGACTTGAAGTTGTCCGTTTGCTCACTACGCAGCGCCACTGTCGCATAAATTAAATTTTAGAGAAGTCCAAGTATATGCATCCGCCAGGCATCTAGGCAATTCAATGTGTCTCCAACAACAATGCATGGAGTTCTGCACAAGCGGCTTCGGTTGTATCCGTATAGAGTGCAGATTGTGCAACAATTGAAGCCAGATGAAAAGCCGCGTCACATAGAATTTGGTATGGAAACCCCGCTCGAATTTCTTCCACCTTTTCCTCCGACGCACGACGGCGAGCTCCACCACATTGTTTTAGCACACTGCCGGATGTTAGAAACTTACTAAACCACAGCCTAATTGATTTAGCATCAGGTGCAAGTGCTCCGTACACTCGTCTGAAATTTCGCCCGACCCTGTGGCCGAGTGGTTAGCACATCGCGCTACGCCGCCAAGGGTCCCGGGTTCGAATCCTGGTCGGGCTTGGTTGTTTGTGAATGTCCATTCATCAATTTTATCATTTCATCACTCATCCCCATCTTCGCAAATTAGCCAAGAGGCACAAAACGCGAAGTAAAATAAATTAATCAATCAATCAATCAATCGTCTGAAATTTCGTTGCGTTGCAATCACAGATTTTGTCTCAGCATACCACACCACTGCCTGCGCGCGTTGTTGAACAGTCGCCATTTCTATTTATGCGACCGTGGCGCTGCGTAGTGTGCAAACGGACAACTTCAAGTCATACTTCAAGTATATGAAAGACCAGGCTCCTAGAAAGATCCGAGCCTCTATCATCAAGAGCCACTCACCAAACCAGGAAGAGGAAAAGCAACGAATTCCGCTATTTCAGCTAAATAACGCCGCAACGCTGGGTTACAATCGTCGGGAAGAAGCAGCGAGAAGCGACTGGCGTAAAGCAACGTCAGCAACTTCCGGCACAAAATGAAGTTCAATAGAACGGCAATTCAGGAGACACACGAGAGAGAACTGAGAGAACACGACCCGAGACAACATACGGAGCAGGAGGTTCTCACCTGGGCTAACCAAGGTACCTGTTGGTAAATACCGCAAAAGACTGTAAGCGGAAGAAGAGCCCTTCGGAGCATCTGAGGATGCGGCCAGCAACTTGGGAACAGACTGCTCTACATCCGTCCCCGTTTATCGACAACTTCTATCACTGCCGTCGAATCTCTCTCTCTTTCTCTCTCCTGCACCTTCGAGGAGCAGGAAACCAAGCCCAACGCGGATGCGAATCTTAAATGATAGGGAAAGAATCCTCAGTGCATGCCCTGGAGAAGACATAACGCCAAACAAACGTGTGAAGTCTAGAGTGTCGTGCCGGCCCCGTGGCGGAGTGGTTAGCACATCACGCTACAACGCCAGGGGTCCCGGGTTCGAATTTTGGCCTGGCCATGGTTGTTTGTGAGTGTCTATTCATGAATTTCATCATATCATCACTAATCCCCATCTTCGCAAATTAGCCAAAAGTGGCAGAAAAAAACGAAATAAAATAGACCAAACCAAATCAAACCAAATCTAGTGTGTCGCTGATGCAATCAGTGCAATGGAGTACACGCTAGAGGAACTGGTTGAAATGGTGTTTTTGTGTTGTAACATTTTCAATATCCCTATATTGTAAATCTTACATAATCTGAAAATTGATATATGCTTAGTTCAATTTTCGGCTATAGAGGCCGTCGTCCCCTGAATAGCTCTACCGGTGCTGCCAACAGCGGCAAAACTTGGTACTTGTGGGCTAGCCGTAACCTCGGCATACAGCCGCTCCAGCACTTGATCGCCTGGGAACGAACCAACAACAACCAGCCTTGCTGCACTGACTTCCTTTTCCTTGCCGGAGGAGAGAGACGTACCTGACCACGCTGTTGGTAGAATAGAGGCCAGCCATTTCAGCCAAGAGCGTGATGGGCCTGCGACTTAGAACATAGGACTACAAACTGAGTGTGGTGCACGTAGCAATAGAGGCAGAACTTTGTGTATTAGGTACCTAAACTCTCCCCGTGCAATAGGAACATTACATCGCATTTTTGCAGTAATTGTGTCGTAAAATTTACGTTCCCCTTTTTTTTTATTTTCACTTAAAGGCGATAAAGACTTGTATGTTCAATACCCCCCCCCTCCCTTTTTGTCCTACTTGAGTGCGTGTTGATAGACCAATTGTCCATGTACCCCTTTTGTTAAATGGACAAAACAATAAAAATTAGACGTGACGTATATGAACAGAATTAAGTTACGTTTGTTGATCTTTGTGCTCTAAACGTTTATTCAGGCAATTTGCGCCTAGTGCATGCATAAATAATCAAATAACGTGCGCGCGCTAATTTAATGAACAGTCGAGGCTCCATCTTCGCACTAGCAATGCAATTTTCACCACCCATTTAACGTTTGTCTAGTGATTCAAAATCAAGTTTAATTAATTTGGAACTTGTAGAGAAAAGACTACGATCCTTTATTGACTCCCCTAGTTGGGACAGAACTAGTTATTCCAGTTAGTATCTCCCCCTCCTTTGTGGTAGCATTAGAATACCCAACGATCAGAATAATAACAATAATATTGTGGTATGGTTATACCCAATTGCATTAATTAATGTATTGGTTAAATGTTGAATTTATAATTGTGTGATTCAGTGTGTTGCAATAATGCATGCATGTGTACGTAACGCGTATTTATGATTGATGCTCAATTAAATGCTAATGGTTGAATAGGTGCACGCGGGACGTGCTATAAATGAACGCGTGGCTGCACGCTTTTGATAAGTATAGACATTTAATGTATTGTTATTGTTAAAGTTGATACTGTTACGCGCAGTCTTGTTTTTGGGGAAATAAAACGGTGTTATTGAGCAATTATATTTATCTGTTTATAGTTGGAATTTTAAGTACAATATTTGTTTACTACCTTTGAATCCTAGTTCGTTAGCTAATGTAAGAAACGTACGTCATCCGACGAATGATAACTAAAAATACGAGTGGTTTTGATGGGGCATTGTTGTAAAAAGAGAGAGGTAAAGACGTTAATTTAATTACTAAAACTAATATATACAATGGAGAAGGCTTAAAAGGGCTATTCATTGTCGGGACTCTTTGTTTAGGCACATATAATAAACGTATACGTGTGTTTCTCTTACAGGGCCTTTGTCTCGTGCTTCTCGCGGGTTCTGCTCGTAAACTCCCGCATTAGCTTGCGAGAAGCGCGACACAAAATTAAAAATTGTAACCAATAGTACGGGTCTTCATTTCAATTTTTGTAGCTGCGGTTCTTGCGCAGCCGCTTCCAATTTAAATATCGCGAGCAACCGCAACTGGACCCCAACTAGTACGTTACAAAATTGGTATCAGAACATCGTTTCATTTTGATTCGTTGTAGCAACATTACAATTGTTACTATACAAAACCTGAAAATTGTAGACCAACCCCCTTTTTCGCTCCATACGGAGTACCCATTTTTGTTTGAGGGTCATCCGACGCCCACGATTCGGGTGCTTATAAATGAACAACCCGTCTTTGCATTACTCGATACCGCTGCATCGGTATCCTTAATTTCCTCTTCCTTTTTGGATACACTTAAAGGTTCTCCCCCAACTTTTACGGATCAATCTATGGAATTGCGAGATGTGACTAATCATTCCTTTTTTTACCAGCATATTGTCAGTTAGCTTTACGACTTGATCGCTTATCTTGGAAATGGCGATTTTGGGTGTCTGAGACACTTCCTTTTCCGTTAATTTTGGGCACAGATTTTTTGGTTCATGCTGGAGCTACTATTTCCTTTGAAAAGAAGCTGTTATCTTTTCCCTTTCATCTAGAGGGTATTCCAATGGCCTTTTCCTTATCACCTCCTATCGAGTCCCAGGATGTTTCACCTTCTTCCTTGGTAGTCTCCTCCGAGGTCAACCCTCAATTAGATATTTGCACTCCCTTGCCTACACCTTTGCATAGTTCACCTTTACAATCCTTGTTGTGTCAATTTCAGGATGTAGTCACTGAAAAGGTTGGTTCTTGTACCTTAGAACCAGTTTCGATACCTGTTGTGTCGGATATTCCTTTTCGATCAAAACCGTTCCAGCTTAATCCAGTTCAAACTGACATTTTGAGGAAACAGATTGAGGAATTACAGGCGCAACATATCATAGAACCGTGTCGATCTGCTTATTCTAGCCCGGCCTTCCTTGTACCCAAAAAGAACGGTACCCACCGCTTGGTATGCTCCTATAAACATCTTAATCGTCTAATCGCTTATGATCAATTTCCACAACCCCGTATCGATCTTTTGTTTCAACATCTACAATCAGCAGCAGCATTTTCTTGCTTGGATTTATGCCAATCGTTCCATCAGATACGGTTGGACGATAGGAGTAAGGATTTAAAAGCCTTTGTTACATCGTTTGGCCAATATAGGTATACTCGTGTTCCATTCGGTATCAATCTGGGCACCCAAATATTGACCAGGGCACTGGACGAAATTTTGGGCAAATTCAAATACAAGTTTCTTTTGAACTATGCCGATGATTTATTAATCTATTCACCTGATATTTCTTCCCATTTGGAACACATTAAAGAGGTCCTTCTAGCTCTGCGGAAAGCTGGTCTTACCAGTTCAATTTTTGCAGCTGCGGTTGTCGCGCAGCCGCTTCCAATTTAAATATCGCGAGCAACCACAACTGGACCCCAACTAGTACGTTACAGTGTGGACGAGCAAATGGGAACTGTACGGAAGCAGAATGATTGTATCGGACCACGTATCCACGGCGCAGATATCCAGCGCACACCATGTAATTGGGCAATTACACTCAAATCAATTTAAAAATTAAGGTTTTGTGATGTCCCGCGTTCCATAAGAACAGTTGCGGCATACAGGGGGCGTTGGGGGGAGGGGAGGTACTTGCCTTGCACTTTTTGTCACCTTTGCAAAATCACTATGCTAAACCTTATGTACGAAGGCAAAGTAAACTGTCCTTATCCCCTTACATTAGGCACCTTGCCCACCCAGTTTTGGATCCCAATCGCCGCCACTACATAAGAACCAATTACATCTGAAGAGCCAATCAATCTTCATCACCCACAAAATGGCGGTCCCGAGTAATCATGTATGACGTCGCAGTCATACATGCAGTAATTCTAGAAGCGGGAGTGTCGATCATGTAGCACTACACAAACGAGCAATAATGGCGAAGAAAACTCCCGAACACACAGACGTGAGGTGGGGGGGAGAATAGCATAAACAGTTAAAATATTCTCTATATTATTTTCCGTACAATGAGCACGTGTTTCAGAAAGAAGATGTAAGGTACGTAGAAAACCATGTATATTGAAGAAAACATACCACAAGCGAAAGTTACAAATTGATAAATGAAATAATTTCGGATAATATATAGTTCTAAGTTATCGAGTAGTGCCTCTCCCAAGGAAAATATATCAGTTATGTGATAGGCCAAAGGTACCTTAAAATGTTTTGAACTTTGGAAATCAGATATATGAAATTGTTGTTTAGGTCATTTCTTCTAGCAAGGAAACACTGGAAACGTTTCATTGACCGGAAAGAATGGTGTAAGGGGTGACCCTTCCACGTAATGCAACGAATTGTTAACCTCAGTTTCCCATGCTACGGCCTAGACTGCATTTTGCAGTCTAACGAGGCTTCGGCGTCTACACCTACGATCAGTAAAATCCTCTATAGGATATGTGTGTGTTGCCCTGTGTTTTGTCCTTATGTGTGCTGAGGGTTCATTTACATATCTTTTAACCAAACTAAGAATATTTTAGTTCTCCGACATTACAATCACGTTATATTAGTGATATTTCAATTATGCTAGAGGAATGGACCCCGTATATAGTGACGGGTGCACAATCACCTAAGTGCTGACGCAACCAAAAATTTCAAATTTAATGATACAGGTTCGAACGTGTTGTTGCACTTGATGGGTTTATATTATACTCTCAAGAATAAGAAGATAACTTGCACGTTTTCAGGGTATATTCTGTTTTTGTTGATTGGTAAGATGTCGGTAATGTGAATGAAGGCGAATGCATAAATTGTGTAAAATATTGTTTTGTTGTTAATAAAACCAAATGCTTAAATAACAAAGCCGAAATCATTGTACATCGTTCATCGCCTATTTTTAAACGCTCATCAGCACTTTGTGGTATGAACGCTAAAATAGGTCTGCCATTGTGATGTCTATAGTTCTAGGGAATTTATCAATGTTTCTTCGTCAATATCATGTTGTTAAAAATTGTACAATTATATACTAAAAGGCATATTTGATCTGTGTTATATTAAAGGTTTCTTAGAATTATATTATTGGGCTACTATCTTTTGCCGTAATTCAGAAAAATTGCAACACTTCATTTCCATTAAATAGATTCATAATAGACGATATTCACAATTATTCCACACGATAATGATGTAATTATTATGGGTGAATGTAGAGACTTCTAGCGACAGTCGAATGGTGTGATTAATTTCTATAATTAAAAATATATATATAATGCAAAACACTGTGCTTGTGAATTGTGCTGATGTTTGAAATTATCCTTATAATATGTCTATATTTTAATGGTAGCTATTTGTGCTAAAATCCCAGCATAAACCTTTGTGCGTCATGTGAGGACACACCAGCAACCAATATACGTTATTCTATCCAGTTACCTTCTTCCAAGAAATGGGAAAAACAAATGCCATAATTTGTCTGTCGTTTGTTTAGTGACAATCTGAACCAAATTCTCCAAATATGTATCGGACTTTACCACAATCTGTGAATAATGAATTAACTTATTATTAATACTGAGTGGTTTGAAATACACAAAACAAGTTAAAATATTTTATAAATTATAGTTCGCTGGAAAAGCTTTCATGTACTGGCCTAGACATAGTAATTGTCGTATTAACTTACATGACTCAATGTAGAAAATTGGCCACTTTGGTAACATACATTGCATTTGTACAAAGTTTCATCAGAGACCAGTTCTACTATATACCACGTCGGAAACCAATAGCCACGGAGGTCTTCAGATGTCTCCAACTCATGGAAGGAATATGATAATCCCGAATAATAGATCTTTCCTTTCTCATAAAATATATATCCACTGAAATTTCTTATGTTCAAGCTACTAAGTCTTGTCTCCATGCATAATACAACACTAAAATGCTGACCGAGGCAAATATATTATAAAATAGCACACTAAAACGTAACGTTTCCTTTCTCTAAAAGTGTCTTCTTCAGACAAAGATTTTTAATAAATAAAAAATAATTTATTGTGAATCTTTGTCTGAAGAAGACCCTGTTAGAGGATGGAAACGCTACGTTTTTAGTGTGTTTTTTTACAATACATTTTGCCTCGGTCAGTATTTTGAGTGTTTTGTGAAATTTATATTTAATAAATGCTTAAAATCATGTGGGTCTGCGTAGAACAGGATGAATTTTAATGGGAAAGCATCTAACACCATCATCTGTTGTAGTCGATGATTTTTCATGTGCATTTGTAACCGATACTTATGTACATGTTGTCTGCTCCAGTTGACAGAACTGGACTACTTGTGCTGCCAACGATGATTATGTGTTTCTAAAATAGCACTTTTGATTTATCCCATTTAACCGCTATTCCTAAAACTATCAGATGTTGCACTTGGTCAATATTGATGGCAAACTACAGATTAGAATTGCATCAGTCTTCAAACATGGAATTACGACTAAGCAAAATTTTCATATTTCTTCCCTCAAAGTAAAAAAAAACTCAATATGCTGACCAAGGTAGAAATTTATTTTATTATAAAACATAAACTAAACGTAACGTTTCAACCTTCTAGCAAGGTCTTCTTCAGACTATGTACCAAGTACAAATGTAACAAGGTACAAGAACAGGACGATATATGTACACAAAAATATTCCCTCCAGACTATTAGAAAGTTAAATTCTAGCAGGTGGCTTTCCCTTGTCAACTTTACTTTCACCTGAAAGTGAATGTGGTTGGACTCTTTATCTCACGCTCTATTTCCTTCATTCTTCTTCCTTCTTCTCCCCTTTTTCTCTCTTGTCCAGTTCATTGTGTCTTCTTCACCTTTCTTCTCTATTTCCTTGGCCTCTTTCCACTTTCTCACTAGCATTCTCTTCTCCCTTCCTATCTGCTTAGCCTCATCCCACTCTATGTCATGTCCTGTTTCTCTCGTGTGTAAGAAAGGTGAAGAAGACACAATGAACTGGAATGGGGGACTGATGGTAAACAAAGAATGGAAGAAGATGTTAGAAATAGTGGAAAGGAAAGAGAGAAAGAGGAGAGAAGAAGGAAGAAGGATGAAGGAAATAGAGCGTGAGATAAAGAGTCCAACCACATTCACTTTCAGGTGAAAGTAAAGTTGACAAGGGAAAGTTACCTGCTAGAACGTAACTTTCTAATAGTCTGGAGGGGAGTATTTTTGTGTATATATATCGTCCTGTTCTTATACCTTGTTACATTTGTACTTGGTACACAATCTGAAGAAGACCTTGCTAGAAGATTGAAACGTTACGTTTAGTTTATGTTTTATAATAAAATAAATTTCTGCCTTGGTCAGCATATTGAGTTTTCATATCATGGAAACAAGGCTTAAGGGTGTTATAATCTCAAAGTAAGTGTTCTGGATAAAAAATTTACTCGAATTCCCTATTTCAGTAATGAATGGACCCTAGATTATAGAATAAATCGGTGACGTAAGGTATTAAATAAGCTGCCAAAGGACCAGTAACGGCTTCTGCCTATTCGCACAGTTTCAGTTTCACACCCAAATAAATCTGCACCTGTGTACGTATTCATTGAAGTCCATACTCTTGAAAACATCAATATTCACAGGCCGTTTACGTTCCATTTGCTTCCACTCTTCTGCAGCATTTCAGCTACAGTAGGTCTCTAGCCTCGATTGAGACTCGCTTGCACTCCTCGAAGTGAGCTACCTATGGCGCTGATTAAGCAAGCGAATAAAGAAAACCGATAGGCTGAGATTGTGGCTTGCATTATTAGTGTTTTCAGTAGCACAGCAAACTCGTGAGCTACCATCACGAGTTATACGCTTGTGGAATGACTCGTCTACAACGTGACTGATTTTGCAAGGTAATCTATTGCTAAATTATCTACAGGTCACGAGAAAACTTCACAAGAGCATCCCAACTCTGTGATCCACGGAAAAAATAACGGGTGATTCAATTTTTTTTAAAAACTCCATCTAATACAGCTCTAAATTGTCTCATTATCAGTGAAAGCTGCATCATAACTTGGAGTGCCAATGTCTTTGTCATCATTATGTACTCAAAAACGACGTAAATAATTGGGTTTGGTGATAACACTACTGGACGCGAGGCTATGGTGCATACCCACAGACTCGGACCACCAGCAGCAGCCTGCCAAGGACGAGACTTGAAGATGCAAGAAAACAGGTTAAAACAGGTGAAAACATCAGTTACGAGTTTCAAGAAATGGTCGATGAAATTTAGGTTGGGTAACTTCGACGCTATGTACCAAAACTCTTCCGAAACCAGACGATGAAATACACTGGTGTCCAAAAGTATATCATAATGACAGTTCCTAAAATAAACGCAGACCTGAACGGTCTCAGGCACAGTAAACGTATATACATGTATGAAAGAGTACCGGAAGTGAAGGACAAACGGACAGAAATAGCTCCAGGGCGAACAAGTCGAGTTTAGTGAGAAATGACCACAGGTGTGCATTACCTATGCATATGCGAACATGAAGAATCTGGAATCTGCGGTGGATGTTTGACCATCGATATGGTGTGTGATCATCCCTGGAAAAGGGCCTCACAGCGATGTAGCATGCTTGTAGTAAGGGCGTTGATGAGTCCAGCTGGAATATGTCCCCACTCCTCTCGAAGGGAAGTACGGAGGTTTGGTATGGTTCGTGAAGGCGGCTGCCTGGCTGTCATTCGTCGTCCCAATGCATCCCACGCATATGTTCCATGGGTTTCAAGTCCGATGACCGCACCAACCACTCCATGCGTTGAATATCTTCCCCCTGAAGATATTTCTCCACAAGGCTTGCTCAATGATATCGTTCGTTATCATCCATTAAAATGGACTAGTACACAAACACACCATACTGGTCCCTTTCCATGATGTTATGCGGATTGTAGCGGGTCTCTGCTCTTTCCAGAAGCAGTCTGTAAACTGAATCACGACTCGTCGGAGAAGAGCGCATGGCGTCATTGGCAAATGGCCCAGTAACGATGTTCCTCGCTCCACCGTAAGCGGGCCCGCCGTTGCGCGGGGGTGAACTGGACACACATTACGGGTCATATGTCATAGGGAACAGCTGTATGCAGCCGCCGGTATACAGTTTCCGTGAAACCCGTGGTCCAGATGCTGCTGCTGTTCTGATACCAGTTGCCAGGCACACATCCGCCGAGTAAATTTTGCCATTAGTGTCAGACACAGGTCCTGCTGAGGATTTATAATCCGTGGCCGCCCTGGTGTGGATCAACGTCGGACTTCTCAGTTGATTTGAAACTCTTGTCACAGCCTGGAGATGACACTTTGCGGGCCATTCAGAACATAAGAGACCTCTGTGTTCGATGCACTTCCAATTGCCTGATTATCCTCCCTTTCAACAAAGGGTCTAAATTGCGTCCTCCTGGCATGTCTCAGTCGACAGCACTCACGCACACCACAGAAAACACCTCTGCACTTCAAGGGAGCACTACCTCACATGAGGTGTGGTGTGCTGTTATCAGGTCAGTCCACACCATGTGATTGATTATGCGACCTTCAGCACGCACACGTGCCTGTGTACCGAGGTTATTACACGTCACACTGTTCCATTGTTAGCAATTGTCGCTGTTAGCGGAGTTCTTATGCTTTCATTGCTCAGTTTTCCTCATTATGCTATACTTTTGGACACCAGTGTATAAACATACTCGGACCATATGTTTAATTTCCAAGCATTAGGATAATGAAAAATAGTACATATATTTTTTGTGATCACATCGCCGAACAGTATACTTAAATAACTATATTACTGCAGTTTTCAGTTATTGTATGATCAGAATAAAAATATTCAGTGTGGGATGTTTCATAGTTATACAGACATTAAACGAGTTTTAAGTTCTGCGTGCTGTTTCGTCATGAGGTACAATATAATGACAATGAACTTAAGTTTGTAAAAGTTTTGTACACTTAATTAAATATTTAAAAGGAATGTGACTTACTCCTTTGTAGATTTTATCAAGTTTTCCAGGTACGTGCAGCCATTGAGGAACACCTATGTAAGATTTAATGTAATCACACTTCTCTACAATCAGCTGTTTCGTCTCCGAATTCATCCATGTGAGATCTAACACAAGATCCCGAAATGCAGATTTAATATCTTTTAACATTGCTCCAACCTAGAAAAAAATGAAAATTTGTATGTGTGTGTGTGTGTAAGGTTCACGTGCATGTGATTATGAGTATCTGTGTTTGGAGGCTTGCGTGAAATGATCGAGCACAGACAACCACCAACCCTATATCCTCGTCCCATTTTTAATGACTTTACACCACATTTCCTTCAGATGTTCTGTGCAAACTCATGGACCAATTCCGCGATGTACGACAATTTGCAAATTTAAGCTTTGTTTTAGAACATGGGTTGTGCTCTCATCGGTTATCTCTGATTCTAGATGAGGACACATACTTAGAATATTCATGTTGTTTAATTTAGAATCGCCCAAATTATATAAGACAAAGATTTTCATTTTCAAATCTTCAAATTATTATTAATTTTATTATTCAGGGCATGACACCAGAATGTGTTTTTTTTTCATTTCCTTTCGTTGAGGGTGTTTGTTTCTGCAATGGTTCTGGCAACACTTATTTATTGTCATTTGCAACACCGATGTACGCCATTTATGAACATGGATAGATGGACGTGCTGTACCTGTCAACGCTTTTTATAAAAATGGTGACATTCTTTGTTGCAGCTCCAAGATGAGAACATCTACTTTATTTTCATATAGAGAGGCACGATCCTATTTCAGCGGCCAATGAAATCAGGATTTGTGTGAAGAACTTTGAAGATGTGGTAAGTGAATTCAAGCCGAAACCGACAGAAATATGACTATTCAAATGTTGGAACATATCATGGACGATTCTCGTTGCAGATTGTCCGAGTGTCAACGACGAAATGGTGGTCACCTGCTGGACTTGATTTTCAAAACATGATCGCAAATCGCAACCTTTGAACTTATAGTTCATGTGCTTGTATTATTATTTTAAATAAAAGGGTAGTGATTTATTTGTTGCATTTTAGAAAGCCCATTTTTACACCTCACCCTTATACGTGGCTTGTACCGTTCTTGCTATAAGTTGCATTTCTATTGATATAGCTGCTGTGGTTACATGGGGAAAGCAAATAATTTTCAAGCTGTGTCTCTTTCCATTGATGTTATTCCGTGACGTCTTCCTCATCAGCATACTTGGTGAAAACTACCTAGATATAAGAGTAATATTTTATGAAACTTCATATTTTCTAGAACAAAATACTGATGTTTAGATTCATGGATAGAATAAAATTCATCACATGACGTAAATATCACAAAACATCATACTTGTAAAAACTTTTTCTTAATGTTACAATAATACAATGTCTATACAGCTAGCAAGCAATAGTTTTTGATTTGGCATCGTCTTAGATTATCTTCGGTATCAATGAGATTTCTTCAATCCAGTGAAGAACTCTGTACCATATAATTTCCTTCAACATTTCTGTACATTACTATGACAAGCTACAAATTACTTTCTTGCTAATTTGTTTGTCTCCAAAATGACCAACCATGAATTATATCATCTATTATATCTGATCTAGAGGAAGTGTCCGAGTTCCTGGGGGATGCGGACGGAGCTAAGAAGAATCAGGTAAAGCAACCCCTACAGGGACATCCGTTCTGTTAGTCGTAAGCGTTAAGCAAACATACCCCCACGTAATTAATTCCACTTCGAGTTGTGTCTGGAACCATCATTAGAATTACGTAATAATCTATTACAATTAGAAACATTGTCATGGAAGCGAGCATCTCGTAACTTCATATCATTATCAAAGATAGTGACTTTTCATGCTCTATTTCATATTTTGAGCAAAAACATGACTGTATTGTGCTCCATTCTTCCAAAACTCTAATGGTGTTTCGAGACGGGGTAATTTAATTTGATTCTTGATATTTAGCGTCGCTTTTCTGACAATTTTGGCAAATAATGACGATGAGGACGAGTGATGATATGATGAAATTGATGAAGGAGCTCCCAAAAAGAGCGCCAATGCCTAGGCCGGTATTCGATCCTTCAAGCAATTCCCCTATGAGACCGAACTGTTGGGTCACCCTGTGGGGAGGGGGGGGGGGTAAGATATGTATTAGAGCTGAGCCGATACCGATACAGGCGATACCATGCGATACCAAATATTTTGAGTGGCTAGAAGAGCGGCCAAAGGCAACAACTCTTCTCAACATTTGTCTTCAAACGTTCGTTCATCCTTCCTTGTGACAGGTTGGGATCACAGCACAGAAGTTCCCCAAATATTTGTAGAAACGCCAGATAAACCTCACCCCCCCCCCCTGGAAAGCACATAACATGATAAAAAAAAGTAAAAACTGAACTCAAACGTGACCATGAAGGAATGTAACTCCTTCGTTAAGTCTATAGAAATACGAAAAAGAAAACATTCCTTTCCAATACTTGCTCGAAAGCTCCTGGGGGTAAGATACGTAGGTAGACGTTTTCAAACAACACGCCGCACTAATGCCGGATCAGTTGATTGTGGTGTTCTTGAAAAAGATGGATTAAGTTGTGACGGTCCTGTGGATCCTCACAATATAATTAATTATATGTTTATTGAAATTATTAATTTCATATTATACAAATCACTTTATATTAACGGTTCAAAAAAAATGTATAATTATTACTTTGTAGAACGTTAATTATATTTTATGTTATTCATTGCACTATACGCTGTATAAACGAGATATTTGGAATTCTAACGTTGCTATAGCAACGAGAATCAATAGTCATTATGTGATAGTGTGTCTGACAAAAATGGAAATATAAGTAATAGTGAACTGCATATTGCTCAGTTATTTCACTAATATATAGACCCATAGAAGTTGTATCTTCACCTTCGCGTTTTAGTTTCAAATATTTATGAACGAAATATAATCGTGCAAATGATTGAATTGTGAACGTCACAGTATAATTGGTGGTCCAGTATTGTGGAACGTTATCAGCACGATCTTGAGTGATGTGTTTTGCGTGTTAACTTACACCATTTTTCTCGTGAATCTAGTTTGTACATAAAGTTATATTATGTACGCATCAAGTAATCCTTATAATCTGAGGTCCAAAACAAGTCTTACAGCTAGATCTATCAATTGTGGTGATGAACCTGATGAATCACAAAATAAGAATGGTGCCATGAATATGGTGAAGTGCTGCAAAGATCCCGATAAGGAAAGGTTGGTAGCTTGTGAAAATTGTGGGCATTGGTATCATTTACAATGTTTGGGTTTGTCCGATAAGCATTGGGAGTTATACCAGTTAAATGAAAATTATTTCTGTACAGGTTGTGATCCATCTTATGATCCGTTCAGTATTGAAGCTTTTGTGCAATGGAAAAGAAGTCAAGAAAATGTTCAAGAAATTGACATTCGTCCTTCTGTGTTGGCAGAGACGTCAACGGGGTAAAGTAATGCTCCTATTCAAATGTTTGATCTGCTGGCAGAGTTAAGAAAAATCAGCGAGTCACAACAGATGGAATTTACAAAAATTAGGGAAACTCAAGATTCTATGAAGCAAACTCAAGATTCTATGAGGCAAACTCAAGAGTCTCAACAGCTTGAGTTTACAAAAATGAGGCAAACTCAAGAGTCTCAACAGCTTGAGTTTACAAAAATGAGGCAAACTCAAGATTCTATGAGGCAAACGCAAGAGTCTCAACAGCTTGAGTTTACAAAAATGAGGGAATCTCAACAGGAAATTCAAAATTCACAGCAACTACTCAAGCTTGACTTCCACGAATTGAGTACATCGTTACGAAAGGAATTAGCTGAAGTTGCCGAGTCCTGCAAATTAGCAACACGTTCATTACATCAGGAAATGGAAAGAGAAGTGCAAGGACTAACAGAGAAAATCGAGGAAGTCAACACTACTTGTACAGAGAATTCTCATAAACTTGCTGGGTTGAATGATCAGATTACAGAATGCCAGAACAATGTTTCGGGGTTGTCTCGGCAAGTTCAAAGACTTGAAGTCGTTGTGAGCAAGGATGAAATAACTAAGCGCGTGGAAGCATGTGAGGAAAATATTACTAAGTTAACATCTAATATTTCGACTAATGTTGAATCAAGTAATCCTGTACAAGTTTACAGTTCTCATGTGAATAGTAACTGTCAACCTGGTATTCCTGCACGGAACCTAACCTCTCCTAAATCATCTGATTCTTCAGCGTGTGATGTTTCTGATGATGAACACAATCGCATTGCTTCACAAAGACACAAATGTTCTAGAAATAATCGAGTGAGAACTAGTAATACTAACAAGTTATGTCAATCAAACCGTTCTTTATATTCTGATGGTTCTAGTCAGGAAAGAAAGAGGCAAGTAAACCAAAATTCAGCAAATCCGCAGAATCATCGATGTGACTATCCTGACAATTGTATGCGTTCGCTTACTCAGGAACCTCGACGGTTGGTAAGATTGAATGAACTTACTGTTCTTCCTAAATATTCTGGAGATCCTGAAAAATCAAGCCCACGTAAGTTTATTAAAACTTTAACGTCCTACTTAGACTTACTGCAAGTTCCTGACATGCAAAGGCTTGAATGTATTACTAATTGTTTTCAAGGACCTGCAGAAGGTTGGTATAATACTCATGTCGATTCGTTTACATCGTACAAACAGTTTGTTGACGAATTTCTGAATCACTACACGTCTTATTCGTTAACTCAGGCTCAATTATCTGAACTTAGAAGTCGTAAATATGATCCTAAATCGACGAGTAGTATGGAAGTTTTTGCTATTCGTACGCATTCAGCATATTATAATTTAGTTGATCGTCCGAATGATGCAGAAGTTATTGATATTTTAATCAATCAGTTGCCCACATCTATTGCACAAACAATATTAGCTGCTAGAATAGTTCAAATGGATGATGTAATTGCTTTACTAAAGAGGTTGGATTTAGTGAATTCAAGATCAAACAAGAGTTTTAATGTTCATGATAATGTACGTGAAAAAAATTTCCGACATGATGGGAATAATTCTAAAAGTTTTACCGACAATAATAGTGCAAGGGAAAAACTGAGAGTTCAAAGTGTTGCTAAAAGTTCATCGTTTGTGAACGATGATGAACCTAATGGAAATCAAGGTTTAAGACGTAACGTAAGACCTAATGATAGTGTTAATTTTGTTTCTTCTAGCGATGAAAATAAAAGAATTAAGATTCCACGTACAGATGTTCCATTTGTTGCTGAAAACCAACAATCAAACTCCAGCCAGAAGACGATGATATTTAATAGAAATAATAATTTTGGGAAACCTAACCTAACTAACACACCATATAATCGTTACAGACGTAATGGTGCAGGAACTCAACATTTCCGGCAAAATAGAAGTCCACAAAGCTCACGATACTTCAACAATAATGGTAGATTTATGAGCAACAGTTTCAATGCCAGAAACGAGCAAGAACAACAGCAATTTACACTGCGTCCTAACTCTCAGTTCTCTAACAATAATTTCCACTCATTCCAACCATGCAGTGTATGTGCCAATTGCGGATATTCGTCTTCTCAGTTGTCAACGGGAAACAGTTGCAATGCAACTGCAGTGGCGAATACTCCATTAAATGAAAATGCTCCATCTTTCGATCCAAGAGAAACTTCTTGTAAACAGTTCATTTCTTCTGCCCCTGGAGCAACATTAAACGAACGTCGCGGGTGAACGTGGACCAGTTTGTTCGCACCAACATAATGGAGGGTCCGTCTAAATCATGTCGTAGTAATAATATAGGCACAACTTGTCAGTATGCTGTATTAAGTAATTCCGTTTTATCTGAAGTTGATCATTGTTATCCACTTTCAATATTTTTTCAATTAGATTGGTACGAAGATGAACCTACTTGGATTTTAAATGATACTGGTACACCTACTCCTATTACTGATCAACCTTTGATCACAGGAACAGTTTGCGGTATTACCATACAGTGTGTCATCGACAGTGGAAGCCAGTGTAATTTAGTCAGTTATGAATTATGGTGCAGTATAAAATCAATTATTCCGAGTGCCAAACTGGATACAGTGGATCAACTTAAGTTATTGCCGTTTGCAGGACATCAGAAGTTTCGTGTTGCTGGTCGGAAGATTATAAGTATTTAAATTAACTCGGAAGTGTTTTCTTTGGAGATGTTTGTATTGAAGCAACTGCATGCTGAATTAATTCTCGGAATACCATTTTTAAGGCAATACAAAACTGTACTCGATTTTAGAAGAAACGAAATTAGTTTGATGGCGTCTACAGGTTCCGAATTGGTTCAGCCATTTAACTCTAGCAAAAGCACAACTGATAGGGATCGCTACCAGATGCAGGAAGTTACTATAGTCAAAGAAGCAGAAAATTTACTTGTCGTTTCTCTAGATCAGATCACAACGAAGGTGCGGCCGTGTGAATCACTCAACACGGAGCAGCAGTCTCAGCTTTAGAATCTAATAATAGAATATCATAGGTTGTTTTCTGATCGACCCCGATCTGCATTCGTAGAACCTTATCAAATTGAACTAGACACAAAGGAACCAATCCAGGCACCTATATATCCGGTACCGTTCTCCAAAAGAGCAGCGTTAGAAAGGGAACTAGAGAAATGGAAGGCCTGGGGAATAATTAAAGAGATGTCTTCGCCTTATTTAAACCCAGTACATATCGTTCCAAAATCTAACGGTGAGTTGCGTCCAGTAGTAGATTTTCGTCGCCTAAACCAACTTGTAATTTCACCACTTACCCATGTTGAACCTATAAACGAGGTACTTCAACATTTTAAGGGTGCAAGATATTTTTCTTCGATTGATCTCTCCTGTGGATATTTTCAAATACCACTTACGCCCGACTCATATAAGTACACAGCTTTTTCGTATCGAGGACGACAGCGCGTGTTTTGTTACTTGCCATTTGGTATAAAATCAGCTGTTTCTGTTTTTGTTGAAAGAATGAATAAGGTGTTTGGACCAGAGACTCATTCATTTCTGATGATATATGTGGATGACATTTTAATATTTAGCCCAACAATAGAGAAACATTTTGAACATCTTGATTATGCTCTACAGACATTGCAGAAGACGAACATGTCCATAAAATTTGGCAAATGCAAATTTTTCCAAACGGAAATTAAGTTTTTGGGTCATGTGGTGTCTGGTTCCGAGATTAAGGTCGATCATGATAAAGACTCAGCTATTCTACAGTTTCCTGTTCCTCAAAACAAAAGGTCACTTCGCAAATTTTTAGGACTGGCAAATTGGAGGAATCGTTTTATACAGGGATTTTCAGATATCGCTAGTCCATTATATCATCTTTTACGCAAGAATGTGTCATTTTATTGGACACCTCAGTGTCCAGAAGCTTTCTTGTTATTAAAGAATGCTCTAATTTCAGCACCAGCATTGAGTCAACCCGACTTTGAGTTGAGGTTTTGTGTTTCTGTTGATGCAAGCCAGAAAGGATTGGGTTGTGTACTTTGGCAAGTTGATAATGATGAAATTCGTGTCATACAATACGGCAGTCGTGCTCTTAGGGGAGCAGAGATTACATATAGTACACACGAATTAGAATGTTTAGCTATATTATTTGCTCTGGAGAAATTTGCTATATATCGTAAAGGAACTGATTTCAACTTATATTCAGATCATAAGTCGTTATCTTGGCTTAAAACTGCACAATCACTTAATTCTCGTCTTACGAGATGGTCTCTCAAACTGCAGTGTTTTGATTTCACGTTATATCATGTACCAGGAGTTTCGAATAATATTGCTGATACGTTGAGCAGATTTCCGCCTTGTACTACTTATTCTGCACTTGATGATAAATTATATATCAATCAAGTAATTGTGGAAGATTCACAAGATGATACTTCTTCTATTTGGTTAAAAGCTCAACGAGCAGATGAAAAATGCAATAATATAATTTCTCACTTGGAAGATAGTACAACCGATAAAAACTTTTCAAAGTATCTTCTTCACAACAAAATTCTTTTTCATAAACCCAATTCAGATGAAATTTGTAAACTTGTAGTGCCACGTGAGCTTATACCTTTGGTATTACACAAAATGCATGATTTAAATGGACATTTTGGTTATCAGAAGGTTTTAGCAGCTTGTAGAAGGGCATTTTTTTGGCCGTACATGAGAAAATCAATTAGAAATTACCTGAAAGATTGCTTAGAATGTGCACGAACAAAGATTGTAGGTCGGCCGTTGCGGAGAGATGAATATCACGTCGTTTCTCACCAACCTCACGATTTCCTCTCTATTGATTTAATCGGAAAATTACCAAGATCACGTACATATGAATATCTCCTCACAATTGTAGACGTTATGTCAAAGTTTGTTATGATTTATCCGTTAAGAAAAGCGACTGCCAGGGAAATTATCAATCGTTTTGAAGAACATTATTTTAAACATTACCCTGTATGTAATGTATTATTATCAGATTGTGGAAGCCAATTTACATCAAATGAGTGGAAAGCCTACATGGATTCAAGGAAAATTAAGCATATTACTACTACTACATACAATCCGAAATCTAATCCTATTGAGAGGTACAATAAGGAGATTGTTAGGTTACTGCGATTATTCTGCAATGATAATCACACCAGTTGGTATCCAAAAATGAATTCTATTATTCAGTTATTAAATCATTCATGCTCTTCAGTTACCGGATTATCTCCTAGTGAACTTTTCTTACATGAAGATATGAAGGACTCAATATTTGAAGAAATCAGCTGGCCAGAACAAATTAAATCTTTGCCATGGAAACGGAAATTGTTTTTAGCAGAAATCAGGATTAGACAATCTAGAAGAAGTAGAAAGATTAAGAATGCATTGAACTCGATCAAACTTCAAACAGGAGATTTGGTTATGATAAAAAATAGGCAAGTTAGTTCTAAAATTAACAGCCAGATTCATAAATTGTTCAACTTGTATATTGGGCCATTCCTTGTTAAGGAAATTAAGGACAATAATGCAATTCTTTACACAATGAACCAGCAATATTATGACAAAGTGAACTTTTCAAATCTTCGAGTGTTTAACTGTTCGGAAGAAAAGAGGAATCAACTCTTGTCTGAAAATCAAATTTATGAGAGTAGAGAGTAGATACTGGAAAATTGAAACCATTCTGTTTATTATTTTGTACAATTGAATGTTCTATTATGGTCTGATTTGTAATTACCTGTTAGGCACTAATCTGTTTATGTGCACATTGTTGTCGAATGTCAGATAATATTGTGCATTTGTAACTTGGTTTCAGTTATGTTGATTTTTAAATGAAAACTCCTCCTTGCTGTTTCGTAGTTTTCATTTTCCCGGAGGAGGGGAATGTTGTGACGGTCCTGTGGATTCTCACAATATAATTAATTATATGTTTATTGAAATTATTAATTTCATATTATACAAATCACTTTATATTAACGGTTCAAAAAAATGTATAATTATTACTTTGTAGAACGTTAATTATATTTTATGTTATTCATTGCACTATACGCTGTATAAACGAGATATTTGGAATTCTAACATTGCTATAGCAACGAGAATCAATAGTCATTATGTGATACTGTGTCTGACAAAAATGGAAATATAAGTAATAGTGAACTGCATATTGCTCAGTTATTTCACTAATATATAGACCCATAGAAGTTGTATCTTCACCTTCGCGTTTTAGTTTCAAATATTTATGAACGAAATATAATCGTGCAAATGATTGAATTGTGAACGTCACAAAGTAGCTGTGAAGTTAGCTTAGTTTTATCTACGTTCAAGCGGGAAGTGGGGTTTCCAGTTTCTTGTATTCTTGTTTTCTATGTAAGCATTTTGGGTGACTGCTGGTATCGGCCAATCAAGGATAATTTATTTCCGCCGAAATTAGATTGGGGCCATTCGGCTTTGAATGGAAGTATTAAAGAAAAACCATATACGCTACAACTTGTAATAATATACATAAAATATTAATAACAAACTTTACTTTTCATCAACTTGACATAACATTTTCTTAGTCAATAAACATTCAATTTTTAATTTTGACATTAATTTCGTGGTTGGGATGATTGTTTAGCGGTCTTAACTACACGTAAGCTAGATGATGAATATTTGCTGTTGTATCTGATTATAGAGTAGTTTTACTCTTCACGTAATATTAACAATATTTGTAAATCAATTTACATATTATGATAGACATATGTATTATTTTAACGTTTTATTTATAAACACATTCAGTATTATTATTATTTCTGAGACAATTGGATTGGGACGGCCCAAAAATTATATGATTATGTTGTGATGTGTTAGCATGACTCAGTATCTTGTTATTTTATACTGGAATTATACATGTATATATCGTTCGTGCGTGTGTGTCTGTGTGTGTAAAACAAGGTTAATGTATCATATTTTATCTCTATCTTCTCATATTTTGATGTTTCAAATTTCTAATTATTCTCTTGGATAAACATTGAGGCAACACCATAACATATGATTCTTAGATTATTATTTCGTCAATAAAAATACTTTTTCATACCTTTGTTCTCATAGATTTGACATGAGATTCATTGGCGTATGCATGACTCAGTGCTAGTGGCATCATCCTGTTGACAACATCGACGCACGTGAGGCTTCTGGAAAGACATAGACAGTATTGAAACATGTCACAAAGTACAAGAGAAACCACTTATCATTGAAAGTACTCCATCATTTTTTTAGAAGCAGGTAAGTAAATATCCATGGAAGGAAAGCAAGCAATTAGTTCCTAGGTTTGGGAGGAGACGATTTCTAGTTTATGTAAATCGTTGTAAGATTATACTAATGAGGTTGAAGTTATTGTTGACGAAAATACACTTCCAGAGATGTTATTACAATTCATGTATATAATTTCAATGCTAGAACCTTGCACATTTACAGAAATACAGTAATTTCTTCAAAGAAAGAACCAAAACTAATATACAATTCATAAATATTTGACATCATACAGGATATATAACCTACATCTACACACACAAAAGCACACATATATATTACTAGAATTTGATTTAGATGATATTATTGATAGAGAAACGAAATATAACAACAATATTTAACTAGTAAAAATGTGTTTTCATGTTATGCACGTATGTATAAAGGCAAATAACGAAACCTGTAGAATTCCCATCCCCCCCACCTTTGGTGCATTCCTAAATTACAATAAAAATTAGAATAGAGATATAAATAATGCCAGACAAGAATATCTGCCTTTCGTTTATTTAAAACCCCGGGAAGGGTGTCAGCAATTGATCCCAGAACAGTTTCTTGTTTGTAGCTATGTAATTTCACGAGCTATTTTCTTTATAAATTGCGGAACATTCCCCTACAAAACGTTAAGAAGAATAAATTCATAGTTGAACAAGTAAGTAATTGTTGGTCCAGGTGCAAATCACGAGAGAAAATAATATTGAGCTGCCAATTATTGAAGGCCAGCACGGATCCAACAAAATAATTCATTTTTGGTTATGAAAATAATGATCATTTGAAGATAATCCCTTACTGTATTATCCAATTGATGGATATGAATGTATCGCAGATACTGATAATCGGATTGCGATCGATCAGGACAATTCAGTTGATTGATGTGCATAACTTGCATTAAATGAGGTGGAAAGTATTCTGGGAATCACATATTCTGCTTGACATAAAGAAATATTACAGTACCGGATATCTAGTATGTGTAACGCAAATCAAGATAAATAGTACGTACAATATACGATTGACAAGCGCCTCTCTGTATCTCACTTATACAGGGTGAGTGACGGGAAATAGGCCAAAAGTAACTGGCAACACTGCCAAACGGAAGCTCCTGGCGGCGCTAGTTGCCATGCCGTCTACATGACAGAGGTCTGCCATTAGTTCACCATGAATCATTGGCCAGTGCACGTGCGTGTTCAAGCGGTGGAAGCCTTTTTTCGCGGGAAGAGCATTGTTGCTGTACAGCGGGAGCTGCGGCTTAAGCAGGACTAGCATTTTCGTGTGCCAAACAGAAAAATGATTACCAGGTGGGTGAAACAGTGGAGAGAAACTAGTTCTGTCGTCGACAAGAAGCATGAAGGACCCTCAAGGACATTGCGTACACCAGATAACATCGATCGTTTACGCCAGGCTTTGCAGCAAATTCCTCAAAGATCAGCTTGTCGCCATGCAAGAACACTGCACATGTCCGAAGAATTAGTGCGTCGAATTTTGAAGAAAGACCTACGCTATCATCTGTACAAGATACAGACTGTACAACACCTACGACTCGTTGACAAAAAGCATAGAAAATACTTTTGTGAACTGTTTCTAGAAAACTGAATCGAGATGAAGACTTGTTAGAAAACCTTATGGTATCTGATGAGGCGAATTTCCACCTGAATGCTTGCGTGAATAAACAGAATTTCCGTTAATGGTCGGACAGCAATCCTCAAATTCTGCATGAGACTCCTCAGTACAGCCCTAAGGTTGTTGCTTGGTGTGGCATCAGTGTTGTGAGTAGCATTGTGGGTCCATATTGTTTTTAGGACGAGGCAGGGGAAGCTGTGACAGTCAACGACGAGCGCTATGGAATCATGCTACTGAACTTTGTGGAACCCACTCTGCGCAGGAAAGGGCACTTCCACACAACTTGGTTCCAACAAGACGGTGCTACATCAAATACTGCCCTTTCGGGGCCTCCTCGATGGCGCAGTGGTATCGTCGTAGCCTTGTAATCAAGGGGTCCCGGGTTCAATACCCGGTGGAGGCACATAGTGGTTCGGATCCCACTTTAAACCGTAGGTCCAGTCCCAATTAGCCTTACTGTGCATAAAGTGGACTTAAAACACCAATTCAACAACCAACTCAACAACATACTGCCCTTTCGTCTATGACCATACTGAGAGGAATCTTTCAGCAACGAACAATCTCCCGCTTTGGAGATGTCCCATGGCCGGCTAGGTCCCCAGACCTCACCGCCCCAGACTTCTTTCTTTGGACTTACCTAAAAAACAAAGTGTATTCCAATCAACTGGATAGTCTTGCCCATTTAAAGGCAGTAATTGAAGAAGAGATTAAGGCAATATCACAAGACATGTTCCAAAATTTGATGCGAAATTTCCGTGTACGCCTGCAGATGTGCATTGATGCTAGTGGAGGACATTTGAAGGATGTCATATTTCGAACATAATAAGAATGGCATTAATGGCAATGTCTGTACATGTCCTGGGGGCCAATAAAAATGTTGCAGTTCTAACTATTTTTATTTTGTGAAGGTTTTATATTGTCCAATTTTCCGTGACGCACACTGTATTTCATCTAAAGTGTAAATCACCAATCCTGAGACCTTCTGTAAACAAACCGTCTCATCGATTCGCAGTATCACTCCGCGTCAGCTGATTCATGACCGCCGACTACCGCAATCATCTGCTGTTACTCTCATAAAACTCGCCATGTTGAAAGTGACACTACTTCCTTGCTGTTCACATGATTATTTTTAGAAAATAACCAATGTTATAAAATATCATTATGTACACAAATCTCTAAGCTCATTCAAAGTTACGATACATATTCCTACAAAATGTTCACACTTATCTTGACTGGCCATGTCACCAAGTTATTTTACGAAGTGCACTATATTTGGCGGAACAAAAATCGTTATTAGGATGCTTATCAAAGTTTCCAATCGCAATAAATTTACGAACTTTCTTTGTCTTGTTTTGATCATCATCATCAATATATTTATTGGACTCACAACATTGCATATGGCTGTTTATGCCTATCATATATTTTATTTACATAAGATACAATGAACATAAAATCTACAAACAAATTTCAAATACACTCCTATCTATATCAAACCTTAGAAATATACATTACCATGTTATATCATTTTTTCTAAAAAAATGCAAGTAAAATATACTCAATTCGCAAAGAGTTAACCATAAAGGTGAAGCAATAAGTACAAAAGAAAGAGCATTGGATTTAAAGTGAGACGTCATTTGCGGCAGCGTACTCCATACTACAAATTGGCCGTTGTTTTACCTTACGTAATGAATCCTGCAACAACGCTGGATTTTCGCGTGGATTATTTCACTTCTATGAGTTTGCAATGCTTTCTGCATGCAGGTGGTTTTGTTTACAGAAGGTCTCAGGGTTGGTGATTTGAACTTTACGTGTGTAGTATTTAAGTACCTGGGCGACCATGTCACAATGATCGTGTAATCTCTTAAGGATATATGTATGGTACTAATATTCAGACCCGTACCAAGAATAATTTTGGAGGTGGGGCCAGATACGAATACACACACACACACACACACACACACACACACAAAACACACACACACACACACACACACACACACACACACACCCCACACACACACTTATTTTGGATAATACTCCCTCATCTTGCATACAGATAACCTCGTTAGGTTTGATGCAATATTGATAGAGTAGTTAAATAATAATTTTGAAAATCTCGCGTATGAATTCCCCGGACGTGCAAATGCTAACGGTCTGTTTCGTTCTCGGGCTCGTCGACAAAAGGGTCTCGAGAGGTCTCGTTTTTTTCTTGTCGCAATTAAAAACTATTCCTTCCAAATATTGTCTGATAAACTCTTAAGATTGATTGACTGGATGATTTGATGTTTTATGTCCACTTTATGCACATTAAGGCTAATCGGGACTGGACCTACAGTTTAAAGTGGCATCCGAACCACTAAGTGCCTCCACAGGGTATCGAACCCGGGACCCCTTAATTACAAGGCGACGACGCTACCATAAATCATTACAAAAGTGATTCATAAGATGTGTAAGTAAGTGTGGTCTCTCCCTGGATGTGATTGTGTGTGTGTGTGTGAGAGAGAGAGAGAGAAATATATATATATATATATATATATATATATATATATATGTATATATGTTTGTGTGTGAGTTATTTTTCCAATTATTTATTTTTATTCTTGTGTGTGCAAGCGCATAATCTTAATAATATTTCTGACAGGCATACAAAAATTGAAATTTCTAAAGACTAAGTGCTGTATATTTTCTCACATGTTACTATGTTTAGTATAATTTGATGTTTTACTTCAGATATATGGGAGCTTTAAGTTAGGATCATATGAAACAACACTATTAATTTATTTTACATTTCCTTCTGAAATAGTGTTTGCAAAGTTTAATTGTCTACAAGGCTGCCGTAATTGTATGTAATTTCATTTTATTTAACATATAAATTTATAGTAAACAGAATGCGAAAATGGCGAAATAAAGGTTTCGTATATGTGTATTGGGAATACTCAGATTATGATAGGCGTTCTTTAGAGCACAGTGGTAAAATACCGACCAGTAAAAAAAATAATATTCCCTCCTTTGATTTGAAGTCAATTCGCATAATGTATCAGATTCCAATATATTGATATTATAAGGTACAGTTGATCGTAATAATGTAATTTCTGTATATTCTTTCATCTGTGGTTACCTTTGTTCTCGAAATTTACGACGTAGTATAATACTTAATTAAACAAATAAAAAATCTCTAAATTCATTAATGATAAGCACTTTCTGTTACTATGTCCAAACCACTATTTTCTAGTAAGTGTAAATGAGAAATTACCTCACGTAGTAGAAAGAATGTGAATTCTCTTCTAATAATCAGCAAGCAGAATAAAATAATACATATATTAAGTTGCTGAACGATTACTGACAGTACTACGAACTGCATACAATTCGACTTACTAATGCGAGAAAATCAACATTTATCCATCCGTTCTGCTGTTTCGCGTTAGTGAAACAGCATTTAATCAATTGCTACGTTATATCAACGTTTGATAACCCTGTATTTGATGATCATCCTTCGAAGAAACCTTGAGTCACACCTCTTCCTCCATCCAAGCGAACGCCACTCTGATTGGAAGATCTGTTTTCTCGCGGCACTTCCTTGTTGCAGAGCTTCCAACATAATTTGTTCAGACGCTGGACTTATTCAAAATGCTTGCACAAATTTTAATGAACGTGACTGCACGCTCATTCAGTTATACCGTTATCACCATTTTACCATTTTACAATTACTATTACCACCAAATTACCTTCAACACAGAGCGATTGGAAACTTAGCTACAAATTACTAAAAGTACAGTCATCGTCAATAAAAATGGGAGACGTAGATTCTGAAATACCGGCTTCACTGTAATGCGTCATGTGTGTTACCTACCTCTACGGCGCTAAGCGAACTTAAACAGCAACTTTTCAATAGGAAGTTCTTCTATCGTTACAGAGTTAGCTTACAGACAGTATTTCATGATCTAGGCGTCCCACTTTAATTGGCGGTGGCTGTACAATATAACAATTCGAAGCTTTAAAAGTAATAACAGAAACTAATATTTGCAAGACATTTGCACTAACCTTGAGGACTTCGTTTCAAGGTGTACTAATTTATCCATAAACTGAGTCCTGAGATATCTCATGTACTTTGTGGTGTACGGTGCAAGGTCCTTCACAACTTGCCACCATAAATGCCGTTCTGAAGGATATAACAATTGCTTAGAACAAATCCACCACAATAATACACAATCTAATTGATAGGTAGGTTATATACAAATTAATATAAAAATGTAAACGCTTGTCTGGCGGTGCAAAAAAGTATAATACACATAAAAACAAGTACAAATTAGAACATACAGTGTCGAGTGTCGATCTTTCAGTCAAAAAATGCCTTACATCACGCAAAATGTATTCTTTTACTGTCGGATTAATTAGATACTAGAGTTTTGACTCCAATTTAAAAATAACCAATGGCCTACATCAGAATATATCTCATTCAATGTTGCGTTAATTTATGCTAACAAGATTTTTCTGAGCTTTGAAAACAATCGCTGTCTTTGAAATTCTGTAAATCAAAAACAGTTTCTCCGATCGTCATGAAATTTTAGTATAGTGCAGACAGAGAGATTCTAAACACAATACTTAATTTTCAAATTTTCGAAACTTATCAAGAAATCGTTATCATCAATTTGGCTAAAAAACTTTTTTTTTAGTAATGGGTAGTCCTACAAATACAATATTGGTCTTGTTTGGAAGCTCTTTGAATGCTTTTAAAATTCAATCTTGTCAATTCACATTGAGAAACCGATTTTATACAGATTCTTATTCAGCGGAGTAAATCTGAATGTGAAACGTTTCAACGCGGCACACAGGGTTGTTCGTTAAACCGTGAGAACTTCGGGCTGTTACTGTGAGGCAATGCTTGCGTTGTTTCATAATGAATTTTGAAAGCAGATGCAAGGAGCTTCAAATGGAAAAAAATATTGTATTTGTAGGACTACCCAACACTAAGAAAAAGTTGGTCCAAATAATTTATGATAACGGCTTTTTGGACAAATTTTTAAAAACTGAAAATTAAGTATTGTGTTTGAAACCTTTCTGTCTGCATCATACTAAAATTTCATGACGATCGGACAACCCTATTTTTGATTTACAGAATTTCAAAGAGAGCGATCGTTTTCAAAACTAAAAAGGAAACAGGTCATTTTTTCACGACGAAAAAGAGCGTAAGGTATACTCGGAAAAAATCTTGTTATCATAGATTAACATAGAATTTAATGAGATAAATTCAGATGTTACTCATTTTTAGGTATGGCTACTAGTTGTTTTCTAACATGATTCCAAACTAGAGTATCTATAATTTTTAATCCGATAGTAGTTTGGTTGGTGAAGTAGGTGTAATGTATGTGACCGATTGTTATGTCTTAATCTTATTGACATATACATAAATTCAGTTCGTCTTCGAAGGGAGGAAGTAATCTTGGTTTAGGAATCAGTTTATCTAAGAAACAAGGGTCTAGAACGTAGTTCAATTAGAAGAAGGAAATCTCAAATAATAAAAAGGCCAAGGGTATTTTATCCCTCATAAGTTTCTCTCTTTTCTATGGAAGGGGAGAAGATTGTTATATATCATAACATGCATTGTTATCATATATAATAATCTTCTCCCATTCCAGAAAACAGAAACTTATGAGGGATAAAATACTCTACCAATTAATATATTTGTGTTGATATTATCTCCAACAACAAAAGGCATAATTTACATTTTGCCATGATAGTAAAGTTGTAAGGTTAATTGGCTAAAGAAACACAACTTTTTACCTAAAGTTGAAGAATATGAATTTAATAACTCAATGTGAAGTTATCTATAAGATTAGTTAACAAATCTTTGGAAATGAAATTTGCAAAGCTACCAGAATCGACAATAGCTTCTAACGATTTGTTGTGTATGGTAAAATTAATGCACAAGGTAAACGTTCATTTCGCAATTAAATTTGATCAGGTGCATGTTGCAAGGTAGTGTACATTCGTTTGTTTCTTTAATGTGCGACATTTGTTGCGTGTTTTTAGTTAAGAATGCACACAGAATAAGCTATTTTGAGAATCGTGTTCTCCATAATGCCTTTGGCATACAAATTACAGATTCTCATTTCACTATTTCCCTTACATACTAGATATATTGACTGTAGGTCTTTTCCATTGTTTCGTTCTATCGAAACATGCATCTGAAAAATGCTATTCCTTCCTGCATAAACTGCAAATAACATTGAATGCAGGACAGTTCTCTTTGAATGTACAACCTAACCTTGCACAGAGCTTACATTTTATATCATCTGCCTGATTTTGCCGTGATACAAATTTTTTGTTGAATGCAGTATAAGGTTTAAGTAGTATCTGACCGCGCCAGTGGCTGTTTGTGCCCTCGGGCGTTTAATATTCGCAATTCATTTGCACGTATTTATAACTAATTTGCACGGGTTTTAATTAATTTGCACGTACTTAGAATTCATTTGCATGTACTTAGAATACTTTACATTTATGTATTTGCATGTTTATAACTTTTTATGAATATATATTTATTTATTTTATGAAAAATATGTATATAGAAGGTAATTAGAGGTACTAAACGCTATGCATATGTTTTTATATTCATTACTGCAAAGTATGTAACGTATAAAATGTTAATATTAATGTTTATAATATTGAAAATAAGTTTTCTATGGTTTATGAACCGCTATGAACGGTGGTAATGGGTGTAGGTACAGGTTCAATTACGATTGGGGACGGTCCCGGTACTCAAACCCGAGATATGTAATATTATTAATTAGTACTATGCAGTAATTTCATCATGTTATGAAACACGATGGTTTCACACGCCAGACAGAATACTGTCTCCGAATCTCGACTCCGCTCTGATGCCAGACAGAGAGAATGAATTAATATTCCACGCAGGTAGAGAAGAAAGGAATTTTGGGGAAGAGCGGTCAAGGTCAAATGACGTCAGAACGTCAGAACAAAGGAAGATCCTGATTGACCAATCAGAGAACGCGTCGGTAGGTTTTCAGAACCGGTTTTTTTCCCCAAGGTTAACCAGTACGCAAGAACAGGGGAAAGCTATGCAATACTGTAGGGCAGGGGAGGGATTCAACCAGACAACAAAGAATGTCTGAGAATGCGCAGCAAGGGTCAAATCTCTGAAGCTATGCGTCGCTTGTAGAACCGGTTTCCGCCGCCAATTAATATTCCGCTCAGGTTTGCCTTCAAGGCACAGGACCCTTTAGCGCAGGGTTTTTTTATCTGTACTATGAAGAAGGGAGAGCTATTAGGGACGGGGCCTACAGTTTTCACCATTTGCTTTTATCACGGGGTAACGAACCTAGGACCCTTTGATTATTGATTTAGGTAGTAAATGTATGTTACTGTGTGCTATTTAACTTAATTTTGAGTTTATTTTTTACCAAACTTTGACTTTATGTCAAACATTTTCACAGCTTATCCTTATTTTTACAAAAATAACACTATTTGTACTATTCAGGCAACATTTTTTATTAAATTTTGGACTCGCAAAGATATTTTTACAACTTTTTAACTTATTATTTTACAATTTTATGTTAATTTTTTACCAAAATAACACTATTTGTACTATTCAAGCAACATTTTTTATTAAATTTTGGACCCACAAAGACATTTTTTTTCTACGTTTAACTTATTATTTTACAACTTTATGTTCATTTTTACCAAAATAACACTATTTGTACTATCCAGGCAACATTTTTTATTAAATTTTGTATTTACAAAGAGATTTTTTCAACTTTTAATTTATTATTTACAAGTTTATGCCTATTTTTTACTCAAATAACACAATTCTATCTGTTCAGGAAAGACTTTTAGTTACATTTTCGACACACAAAGTGTGTGTTCTCAACTTCTATCTGTTTATTTCACAAGTTTAGGCTTATTATTACTCAAATAACACAATTCTATCTGTTCAGGAAAGACTTTTAGTCGCATTTTCGACACACAAAGTGTGTGTTCTCAACTTTTATTTGTTTATTTTACAAGTTTAGCCTAATATTTACTCAAATGACACTATTTATATTATTCAGGCAACATTTTTTTATTAAATTTTGGACTCAGAAAAATATTTTTACAACTTTTTAACTTATTATTTTACAAGTTTATACCTATTTTTAACCTAAATAACACTATTTACACTATTCAGGAAAGACTTTTAGTTACATTTTCGGCACACAAAGTGTGTGTTCTCAACTTTTATTTGTTTATTTCTCAAGTTTAGCCTAATATTTACTCAAATAGCACGATTTGATCGTGTCTTTTATTACATTTTGGACACACACACACACACAGAGAGAGAGAGAGAGAGAGAGAGAGAGAGAGAGTGAGAGAGATATTTTTCCAAGTTTACAGGATTATTCTCTAGTTTACTCAAATAACACAATTTAGATGTGTTTTGAATTCAATTTTGTACACATCAAGTGTGTTTCGTCAAGTTTTACCCTTTTATTTTACAAGTTTAGGCTTAATATTACTCAAATAACACAATTTAATCCAGGATTTGTTATTATATTTTGGATGCACAAAGAGATGTTTTCAACTTTTTTACTGATTTTTTTTTGCAGGGTATGTATTAATTTTTATTCATTTTGTTTTGTATCATATATACATTTACAAATTTTGAACTTAGAGTTTAGTATTTATTTAAATCTTTTCAAAAACACTAAATAAAAAGTACTTTTAGCTAAAATGTAAGCCACAGAATATATTATTATTATTATTATTATTATTATTATTATTATTATTATTATTATTATTAGGGTTTACTGATTTCCACTATGCTATTTTTGGTTCAGCATTTCTATATGTATTTATTTAGGTCAGGTTGCGCCTGCTACGTAGGAAAGTTTGTTTATTTTAGAGTTTGCTGAGTATTTTGTTACTCTTATACTAGGTAAAGTTTCCTAAATATATCAGGTAGGGCTCCATCCATATACTTTTGTTTTTGCTGTTTGGAGATGATGCGATCAGCATCACTCTCCATCTGCTTTTTATTTTATGTACCCAATATTATTTTGAGGCTTAGTGAATTCTAGAGCCTATTTATGCAGGAGAGAGGGCTTGAAAATTTTGATCTCAGATAACCCACAACTATTTGTCAGAGTATTTTAAAGGATATTTTATATTTATTATGTGCTACTAGAATATCAAAGCTTGCTTAATTTTTATGTCTGTAACGCTGTTATTGTATTTCTAGCTAAGGCTTACTGGATAAAGTACACGAAATGTTTATCATTTCGACTAATTACCTTTATACGAGGCCAAATTTTTAGTGTAACGAAAATTATTGTGTGTCTATAAAGACTGGAATCCCTTTACCGATGGGTCCATAACTGGACGCTTACCAACATTGTTCCTTTTTTTTAAAAAAAAATATAACCATTTATCAATATATTGACAATTCACAGGACAAGACGAAGTTCACAGACGACTGACTATATGTACCATAGGTCCACTTGCTAAATTTTTTTCTATGCTAGAAGAATAATTTAGCCTTATAGCCTTTTTCAAGGTATTTTAGAAGTATTACTGGGTTTTTTGGGTGCATCAACATTTGGGTTATTTCCATGTGGTTTATTATACGAGGCTACAATCACTATATGTCTATGAGGACTAAAATCCTCTGATTGAAACTAAAACCTTAGGCTGTAACTAGGGACTTAGTATGTGTATAACGACAATTTATAGGACAACACGAATTTTACAAAGGATTGTAGGTGATGTAGGCCCACACGCCAGAGCTTTGTTAATCTGCAAGAAGCATTTACAGCTAATGCTACGAGAAAATGAGGTTGATTTTTTACTGTTTCAAAAGAATGCTATCTTTTTATACACCCAATATTTGCTTTTTCAAGTAACTACATGTGCCAGAAGCACTTACAGGCCAACTCTAACTAGACTTCGATTTATGTAAATGTAGCAAGAACTATATTTCTGAGGAAGCACGCAAAAGCAGATTACCAGATTAAAGTATCAGAAAAACAGATTTTTCTATGCAAGTATATTTTTATTGACTGGATTATTTAACAGATCAAACAGGAAGACTGCAAAATTCATTAAATGTAGGTCTATCGTATAGGTGGTTTCAGAGATATAAAAAGAACAAATATAAGATTTCGCTTTTTTTGCTTCTGAGGCTAATCGCGACGCTAAGGGTAAATGGCGAGGAAATGTAACGGAGGAGAAACACTCCCAAGAGTTATGGGCTGCATGTAAGTTAATACCACAGAGATATTACAGTAGGTGTAGGTTCTACCACCAGAACTTTTCTATTATAATAATACTGGTTATGCTGTACTGTTAGCTAAAGATGCTGATATTTGAGAAACTTAAAAGCTTATTTGCAAAATTTTAGATAAATAATAATCTGTTAGACTGTAAACATATTTTATATCCATTCTGCTAAAGATCCGATGACAAAATTTAAAAATTGTAATCGCCCAGACAGGGACTCGAACCCTGGACAGATAGGTTAAAAGCCTAATGCTATACCAACTAAGCTATCTGGGCACAAGGTATTTTTTTCTTGAAAAGTTAGTTATGTTAAGAAATATATTGAAACATTTGAGAACACTTTTGGTCTGGTTCGACAGAGAAGGAGACAACATTTCCAAATTTTTACAGACTGGGTGTATTTTTCCACTATAGAGGCCTTCACTATATGTAATTCGAAACGCTAAAGTTCAGCTAGCTTCCAAAATCCAAAATTGAGGTAAAGATTGTGTTTGGCGAGATTAACAATTTACAATTATATCCAGTTACGGACAAATAAAGCTAAAACTCTCAGATTTACTGTACTAGCCAAGTTTTAGTAACATTTTTCTTCACTATAGTACTAATACCAAAGAAATAGGTATATTTTATTTATAATTTGACAAAATGTACTAGTATTTAATTCACAAAATTAGGTAAAAAAACAGTATTTTAAAAAAATATTGTTGCTGCCTTCAAATTTTATGTTATTTAGCCACTAACAACTGGTTTACACTGTTTGGCATCCTTTAAAAAGCAAAAGAAGGAATTATTTGTTTATTATTTTTACTTTATATTTATATTTATTTAAGAAAACAATTCTACAGTTTAACTTAATTTTAACAAATTGTTACTAATTTATATATCAAAGTTATGTTATTTAGAGTGTATCAAGGCGTATAAAGTTAATATTTGTACTTATCAGTGCAACTAACAATTATATTTTACACACAAAAGATAATGTTTACAGTTAAATCACTTGAATCAGAGAATAATATTTTACAGTAATTGATTCATTCAGCACTAGTCAGTACTTTTATGCATCAGAAAGTTTTCTTAATTTTCTATAATGCATGCTATTTTGTGCTATTCTTAAAATGTATTTCTAAGGCAAACTGGTTTAATTTTCTGCTTATAATGGAAAGTTGACATAGTTTTCGCACAATGCTTTGTACATTTGTTATATTCACTACTTACAATTCAAATATTATGCTTATTTAATGTATAACTAACTATCTCTCTAGCCTTCTTAAACCCGAAGGTTCATGGCTGCAGCAACACATGCCTCTCATCTGTTCCTGTCCTAAGCAAGATCTATATACTCCTTTCCATCCCCACCAATTTCCTTTAGGTCCATCTCTACATTATCCCTATATTTTGTTTTGGTCTTCCTATTGGTCTTTTACCATCAGGTTTCCCAACAAGAATCCTGTATATTTTTTTCCTCTCCCATTTGTACCACATGTTCTACACATCTAAGTCTTCTTGATTTAATTATTCTAATAATATCTGGACATGAATACAAATTATGTACTTCTAAATTATGTAATCTTCTCCACTCATCTGCCTCCTCATCTGTTTTAGGCCCAAATATTTTCCTAAGGATCTTATTTTCAAATACTCTCAATTTATGTTCCTAGCTTATACTGTAGTTATTATATATTTTTCTATCAGCTTATTTTGAAATTAATATTATTAGGTATAGTCTTTGATTTATAACTATATTGCTTTTTTTATCAATTTATCTAAGAGTACACACAGACAAACACATGTGTACACACTTTTATGTACATAGATATGCCTTTTTTCAATATTTTAGTATGAAGATTGCACTTTAGCTATTCAAGCAAGGGTAGGAAAGGTAGGATTTCTGAGAATTTGTTGCAGGATTTTGTTGTCCAAGTATAGATGAGAACTGAGCTGAGAGACTGTTTTGAACCTTTTCATGAGAGTTTGCATGTGAACTGTATTCAAATTGACCACTATTGACTGTGCATGCTTCTAAGTTTTGCTGTTATTTTACATCAAGTCTGTGAGACTGCAGACAGTTTTCCCTTTTCAAGTAGTTTTTATTGATTGTATTTGTATATGTTTTGGGGACTTAGCAGTTTTATGTTATGAGGCAGTTTGTTGTAGAATATTTTTACCTGATTGCTTTGAGATATTGAGTGTCTGCTGTTTTACTTGTAATTATTTTCCTTCTTGTGTTTTGTATTTGACTATATTTTGTCCAAGTTCGTAGTATTTAGAATAATTGTTATTGACTTGTAGATGTAGGGAGTAATAATCCTTTGCAAGATGCCCTATACTTGTCTGAACATTATTCTTAGTGTTCACTTTTGAAGCCTTAGTATTCTGGTAGTATTATTAATGTAGAGGTAAATTAGGCTGAAATGTAGGCATTTTTCTGATAAATTAGACTCACTTAGTTGTTTCAGCAGGTAGAAGTTGCATGACGGTTTACTGCTGATGATGTTAATTTGCTCTTCTTATGTACTACGTATGATGTAGCTTACTTGAGTAATTGGAATTTTCTACTGAAAAAAAGATTACTTGTCTATCTTATTCCTATGTTGATGAGTTTGTCCATAAGCAAGCCATGTTTTTACTCTATCCTATGCCTTGGAAGAATATAGATATATTGTGTTTGCAGTTTTATGTTTCTCTAAGGTTTCAGCTATGTAGTTTTTTAAACTGTGCTATGGGTGTGACTACTGATTTATTTTTCTGGATGCCATGTTGGTTTCTGTGTATTCCTCTTGCTGCTTGAATTTGACTTAGGTTGTTTGTTTTTTTCTTAGATTTTTATTTGTTTATTTGTTATTTTTTTATTTTTTAATATTCTTTTACATAAAAAATTCAAAGTACATTGTTAAAGTCAAAATGTGTTAAAATTCAATTTTTCAAAGTTGAAGTTTTAAAAATACAATTTTCTAAAATTAAAAGTTATAATAGTATATTTTTGTTAGTAGAAGTTTTTATACTAGGGCGAATTATTTTGTTGTTAATGTAAAATTTGTTAGTTAATGTAAAACTAAAGTAATTAAAAATCAATTTTTCAAATTTAAAGTTTTAAAAATACAATTTTCTAAAATTAAAAGTTATAATAGTACATTTTTGTTAGTAGACGTTTTTATACTAGAGTAAATTCTTTTGTTGTTAAAGTAAAATATATTAGTTAATGTAAAATTAAAGTAATTAAAATTCAAAAAAATAAAAAAAAAATAACAAATAAACAAATAAAAATCTAAGAAAAAAACAAACAACCTAAGTCAAATTCAAGCAGCAAGAGGAATACACAGAAACCAACATGGCATCCAGAAAAAGAAATCAGTAGTCACACCCACAGCACAGTTTAAAAAACTACATAGCTGAAACCTTAGAGAAACATAAAACTGCAAACACAATATATCTATATTCTTCCAAGGCATAGGATAGAGTAAAAACATGGCTTGCTTATGGACAAACTCATCAACATAGGAATAAGATAGACAAGTAATCTTTTTTTCAGTAGAAAATTCCAATTACTCAAGTAAGCTACATCATACGTAGTACATAAGAAGAGCAAATTAACATCATCAGCAGTAAACCGTCATGCAACTTCTACCTGCTGAAACAACTAAGTGAGTCTAATTTATCAGAAAAATGCCTACATTTCAGCCTAATTTACCTCTACATTAATAATACTACCAGAATACTAAGGCTTCAAAAGTGAACACTAAGAATAATGTTCAGACAAGTATAGGGCATCTTGCAAAGGATTATTACTCCCTACATCTACAAGTCAATAACAATTATTCTAAATACTACGAACTTGGACAAAATATAGTCAAATACAAAACACAAGAAGGAAAATAATTACAAGTAAAACAGCAGACACTCAATATCTCAAAGCAATCAGGTAAAAATATTCTACAACAAACTGCCTCATAACATAAAACTGCTAAGTCCCCAAAACATATACAAATACAATCAATAAAAACTACTTGAAAAGGGAAAACTGTCTGCAGTCTCACAGACTTGATGTAAAATAACAGCAAAACTTAGAAGCATGCACAGTCAATAGTGGTCAATTTGAATACAGTTCACATGCAAACTCTCATGAAAAGGTTCAAAACAGTCTCTCAGCTCAGTTCTCATCTATACTTGGACAACAAAATTCTGCAACAAATTCTCAGAAATCCTGCCTTTCCTACCCTTGCTTGAATAGCTAAAGTGCAATCTTCATACTAAAATATTGAAAAAAGGCATATCTATGTACATAAAAGTGTGTACACATGTGTTTGTCTGTGTGTACTCTTAGATAAATTGATAAAAAAAGCAATATAGTTATAAATCAAAGACTATACCTAATAATATTAATTTCAAAATAAGCTGATAGAAAAATATATAATAACTACAGTATAAGCTAGGAACATAAATTGAGAGTATTTGAAAATAAGATCCTTAGGAAAATATTTGGGCCTAAAACAGATGAGGAGGCAGATGAGTGGAGAAGATTACATAATTTAGAAGTACATAATTTGTATTCATGTCCAGATATTATTAGAATAATTAAATCAAGAAGACTTAGATGTGTAGATCATGTGGTACAAATGGGAGAGGAAAAAAATATACAGGATTCTTGTTGGGAAACCTGATGGTAAAAGACCAATAGGAAGACCAAAACAAAATATAGGGATAATGTAGAGATGGACCTAAAGGAAATTGGTAGGGATGGAAAGGAGTATATAGATCTTGCTTAGGACAGGAACAGATGAGAGGCATGTGTTGCTGCAGCCATGAACCTTCGGGTTTAAGAAGGCTAGAGAGATAGTTAGTTATACATTAAATAAGCATAATATTTGAATTGTAAGTAGTGAATATAACAAATGTACAAAGCATTGTGCGAAAACTATGTCAACTTTCCATTATAAGCAGAAAATTAAACCAGTTTGCCTTAGAAATACATTTTAAGAATAGCACAAAATAGCATGCATTATAGAAAATTAAGAAAACTTTCTGATGCATAAAAGTACTGACTAGTGCTGAATGAATCAATTACTGTAAAATATTATTCTCTGATTCAAGTGATTTAACTGTAAACATTATCTTTTGTGTGTAAAATATAATTGTTAGTTGCACTGATAAGTACAAATATTAACTTTATACGCCTTGATACACTCTAAATAACATAACTTTGATATATAAATTAGTAACAATTTGTTAAAATTAAGTTAAACTGTAGAATTGTTTTCTTAAATAAATATAAATATAAAGTAAAAATAATAAACAAATAATTCCTTCTTTTGCTTTTTAAAGGATGCCAAACAGTGTAAACCAGTTGTTAGTGGCTAAATAACATAAAATTTGAAGGCAGCAACAATATTTTTTTAAAATACTGTTTTTTTACCTAATTTTGTGAATTAAATACTAGTACATTTTGTCAAATTATAAATAAAATATACCTATTTCTTTGGTATTAGTACTATAGTGAAGAAAAATGTTACTAAAACTTGGCTAGTACAGTAAATCTGAGAGTTTTAGCTTTATTTGTCCGTAACTGGATATAATTGTAAATTGTTAATCTCGCCAAACACAATCTTTACCTCAATTTTGGATTTTGGAAGCTAGCTGAACTTTAGCGTTTCGAATTACATATAGTGAAGGCCTCTATAGTGGAAAAATACACCCAGTCTGTAAAAATTTGGAAATGTTGTCTCCTTCTCTGTCGAACCAGACCAAAAGTGTTCTCAAATGTTTCAATATATTTCTTAACATAACTAACTTTTCAAGAAAAAAATACCTTGTGCCCAGATAGCTTAGTTGGTATAGCATTAGGCTTTTAACCTATCTGTCCAGGGTTCGAGTCCCTGTCTGGGCGATTACAATTTTTAAATTTTGTCATCGGATCTTTAGCAGAATGGATATAAAATATGTTTACAGTCTAACAGATTATTATTTATCTAAAATTTTGCAAATAAGCTTTTAAGTTTCTCAAATATCAGCATCTTTAGCTAACAGTACAGCATAACCAGAAAAAAAAGTAAAAAAAAGGTAAAGTGTTCCCCTGTGCATAGCACCACGCCATGAAGGCGTATAGGGGGTGTGGGGGTAACGCCCCACACTTTCTTGATCCGGTCGTGAGTGGGATGATGTGATCAGCATCACGCCCCTGACCGCCTTTACCCCCCAGGGTTTCCCCCAGGTACCCATGTTATTCGACGCTGGGTGGGCGACGGGGCCGCTTTCACCGTTAGAAAAGTTCCCGGATTTGACCCGGCCGGGATCGAACCCGGGACCTTGAGCATGGTAGTCAGACGCGTTACCGACTGAGCCACCGCGGCCACAGCATAACCAGTATTATTATAATAGAAAAGTTCTGGTGGTAGAACCTACACCTACTGTAATATCTCTGTGGTATTAACTTACATGCAGCCCATAACTCTTGGGAGTGTTTCTCCTCCGTTACATTTCCTCGCCATTTACCCTTAGCGTCGCGATTTGCCTCAGAAGCAAAAAAAGCGAAATCTTATATTTGTTCTTTTTATATCTCTGAAACCACCTATACGATAGACCTACATTTAATGAATTTTGCAGTCTTCCTGTTTGATCTGTTAAATAATCCAGTCAATAAAAATATACTTGCATAGAAAAATCTGTTTTTCTGATACTTTAATCTGGTAATCTGCTTTTGCGTGCTTCCTCAGAAATATAGTTCTTGCTACATTTACATAAATCGAAGTCTAGTTAGAGTTGGCCTGTAAGTGCTTCTGGCACATGTAGTTACTTGAAAAAGCAAATATTGGGTGTATAAAAAGATAGCATTCTTTTGAAACAGTAAAAAATCAACCTCATTTTCTCGTAGCATTAGCTGTAAATGCTTCTTGCAGATTAACAAAGCTCTGGCGTGTGGGCCTACATCACCTACAATCCTTTGTAAAATTCGTGTTGTCCTATAAATTGTCGTTATACACATACTAAGTCCCTAGTTACAGCCTAAGGTTTTAGTTTCAATCAGAGGATTTTAGTCCTCATAGACATATAGTGATTGTAGCCTCGTATAATAAACCACATGGAAATAACCCAAATGTTGATGCACCCAAAAAACCCAGTAATACTTCTAAAATACCTTGAAAAAGGCTATAAGGCTAAATTATTCTTCTAGCATAGAAAAAAATTTAGCAAGTGGACCTATGGTACATATAGTCAGTCGTCTGTGAACTTCGTCTTGTCCTGTGAATTGTCAATATATTGATAAATGGTTATATTTTTTTTTTAAAAAAAAGGAACAATGTTGGTAAGCGTCCAGTTATGGACCCATCGGTAAAGGGATTCCAGTCTTTATAGACACACAATAATTTTCGTTACACTAAAAATTTGGCCTCGTATAAAGGTAATTAGTCGAAATGATAAACATTTCGTGTACTTTATCCAGTAAGCCTTAGCTAGAAATACAATAACAGCGTTACAGACATAAAAATTAAGCAAGCTTTGATATTCTAGTAGCACATAATAAATATAAAATATCCTTTAAAATACTCTGACAAATAGTTGTGGGTTATCTGAGATCAAAATTTTCAAGCCCTCTCTCCTGCATAAATAGGCTCTAGAATTCACTAAGCCTCAAAATAATATTGGGTACATAAAATAAAAAGCAGATGGAGAGTGATGCTGATCGCATCATCTCCAAACAGCAAAAACAAAAGTATATGGATGGAGCCCTACCTGATATATTTAGGAAACTTTACCTAGTATAAGAGTAACAAAATACTCAGCAAACTCTAAAATAAACAAACTTTCCTACGTAGCAGGCGCAACCTGACCTAAATAAATACATATAGAAATGCTGAACCAAAAATAGCATAGTGGAAATCAGTAAACCCTAATAATAATAATAATAATAATAATAATAATAATAATAATAATATATTCTGTGGCTTACATTTTAGCTAAAAGTACTTTTTATTTAGTGTTTTTGAAAAGATTTAAATAAATACTAAACTCTAAGTTCAAAATTTGTAAATGTATATATGATACAAAACAAAATGAATAAAAATTAATACATACCCTGCAAAAAAAAATCAGTAAAAAAGTTGAAAACATCTCTTTGTGCATCCAAAATATAATAACAAATCCTTCCTGACTGGATTAAATTGTGTTATTTGAGTAATATTAAGCCTAAACTTGTAAAATAAAAGGGTAAAACTTGACGAAACACACTTGATGTGTACAAAATTGAATTCAAAACACATCTAAATTGTGTTATTTGAGTAAACTAGAGAATAATCCTGTAAACTTGGAAAAATATCTCTCTCACTCTCTCTCTCTCTCTCTCTCTCTCTCTCTGTGTGTGTGTGTGTGTCCAAAATGTAATAAAAGACACGATCAAATCGTGCTATTTGAGTAAATATTAGGCTAAACTTGAGAAATAAACAAATAAAAGTTGAGAACACACACTTTGTGTGCCGAAAATGTAACTAAAAGTCTTTCCTGAATAGTGTAAATAGTGTTATTTAGGTTAAAAATAGGTATAAACTTGTAAAATAATAAGTTAAAAAGTTGTAAAAATATTTTTCTGAGTCCAAAATTTAATAAAAAAATGTTGCCTGAATAATATAAATAGTGTCATTTGAGTAAATATTAGGCTAAACTTGTAAAATAAACAAATAAAAGTTGAGAACACACACTTTGTGTGTCGAAAATGCGACTAAAAGTCTTTCCTGAACAGATAGAATTGTGTTATTTGAGTAATAATAAGCCTAAACTTGTGAAATAAACAGATAGAAGTTGAGAACACACACTTTGTGTGTCGAAAATGTAACTAAAAGTCTTTCCTGAACAGATAGAATTGTGTTATTTGAGTAAAAAATAGGCATAAACTTGTAAATAATAAATTAAAAGTTGAAAAAATCTCTTTGTAAATACAAAATTTAATAAAAAATGTTGCCTGGATAGTACAAATAGTGTTATTTTGGTAAAAATGAACATAAAGTTGTAAAATAATAAGTTAAACGTAGAAAAAAAATGTCTTTGTGGGTCCAAAATTTAATAAAAAATGTTGCTTGAATAGTACAAATAGTGTTATTTTGGTAAAAAATTAACATAAAATTGTAAAATAATAAGTTAAAAAGTTGTAAAAATATCTTTGCGAGTCCAAAATTTAATAAAAAATGTTGCCTGAATAGTACAAATAGTGTTATTTTTGTAAAAATAAGGATAAGCTGTGAAAATGTTTGACATAAAGTCAAAGTTTGGTAAAAAATAAACTCAAAATTAAGTTAAATAGCACACAGTAACATACATTTACTACCTAAATCAATAATCAAAGGGTCCTAGGTTCGTTACCCCGTGATAAAAGCAAATGGTGAAAACTGTAGGCCCCGTCCCTAATAGCTCTCCCTTCTTCATAGTACAGATAAAAAAAACCTGCGCTAAAGCGTCCTGTGCCTTGAAGGCAAACCTGAGCGGAATATTAATTGGCGGCGGAAACCGGTTCTACAAGCGACGCATAGCTTCAGAGATTTGACCCTTGCTGCGCATTCTCAGACATTCTTTGTTGTCTGGTTGAATCCCTCCCCTGCCCTACAGTATTGCATAGCTTTCCCCTGTTCTTGCGTACTGGTTAACCTTGGGAAAAAAACCGGTTCTGAAAACCTACCGACGCGTTCTCTGATTGGTCAATCAGGATCTTCCTTTGTTCTGACGTTCTGACGTCATTTGACCTTGACCGCTCTTCCCCAAAATTCCTTTCTTCTCTACCTGCGTGGAATATTAATTCATTCTCTCTGTCTGGCATCAGAGCGGAGTCGAGATTCGGAGACAGTATTCTGTCTGGCGTGTGAAACCATCGTGTTTCCTAACATGATGAAATTACTGCATAGTACTAATTAATAATATTACATATCTCGGGTTTGAGTACCGGGACCGTCCCCAATCGTAATTGAACCTGTACCTACACCCATTACCACCGTTCATAGCGGTTCATAAACCATAGAAAACTTATTTTCAATATTATAAACATTAATATTAACATTTTATACGTTACATACTTTGCAGTAATGAATATAAAAACATATGCATAGCGTTTAGTACCTCTAATTACCTTCTATATACATATTTTTCATAAAATAAATAAATATATATTCATAAAAAGTTATAAACATGCAAATACATAAATGTAAAGTATTCTAAGTACATGCAAATGAATTCTAAGTACGTGCAAATTAATTAAAACCCGTGCAAATTAGTTATAAATACGTGCAAATGAATTGCGAATATTAAACGCCCGAGGGCACAAACAGCCACTGGCGCGGTCAGATACTACTGGTTTAGATTGTGGCATGCCTTTAAAATAATTATTTGTTCCGAAATTTGATTCTCTTGTGTTGTCTTTGATTCTTTGGAAACTGAGTTTAGCAAACGAATTGTTTGTACTAAACCTACTTGGGCCTTGCACTTGTTTACTAGCACCTACCATAATGTATTTTGGTTGACTTTATTTTTATTTGTGCGTATTATCTCATGCTGAAGTACTATGTCGCAAACATTTTCGAATGTGTTGGGCATGTATGATAATAATTTGTCTTTAGTATAGTGACAGGTAGTCAGTCCAAACATGAGTTTTTTCTTTCTAAGACGAGTGTCTAATTCATCTGTTGTAAACTCACATGTTGTTCAAACAACTTTAAAGCAAATTATGTACAATGTAGCAGTCTCACCTTGCTCTTGTTTTATTTGCATAAAGGCAAATCTTTGAATCCATTTATTAACTTCTTGAGCATATATTTTTCTCAATGTAACAAAAAGTTTCTCCAAGGTGCAATCTTGTGGATCCTTTGAACTCAATCTATGTTCCAGCTCATGATATGGTAAACTACCGATTACAGAAATGAGAGTAAACACTCGCTTATTTCTTGCATATCATTGGCTACAACAAAAGACTTGAATCTTTTAATATTATATGAATTGGGTCATAAGCCTCAAATGCAGGTATACAACTTATGTGTTTTTTCCATAATGGCTCACTTCTGCTTAGTGATTATAATGATATTTACAGTATTAATTTATCTTCTTTAATCCTCGTTGCCATTTTTGTTATGTCTTAATCTTTATGACATAACCATTAATACATATTTCAAGAGGGGAACTTCATAAATAAGTAAATTTAAACTGATAACAAGGTGGATTAACATCTTAACACTTACATACATACATTAAAGAATCATAAGAACAAGGTGCATAACAGTTGCTATACACGGACTATTACATTGGTCATAGCTGTCAGTTCGCCATGCATAACAATGCATGTTATGATATAGAACACCCATTGTGATTCAATCCAGTAAAATTCCTGTTGATTGAGGTATCTACATACTATTTGAGGGTCAGCTGGGAATCTCCGAATGTACGGAAGTCTTCATGTTCATGGTACTGTATTTGTGACTGGTTTTCATATCACCCCATCTCATTAACGTTACCATATTTCAATACGTTCATAATTTATTGTAGTGCATAACCAATTCCTTAAAATGGAGAATTAATCCTTTGTAAGCTAGTAGCTACAATGTTTATCCTTCAAAGGTTTGAAAATATGATCGGGTTTGTACGATCCACAACATGAAATTCAAACTTTTTTCAACACTATCAATGAAATAAGGTACTGATCCGATGCATCTTCATAGTTGATGTGTGGATTTAAGTTAATAATCTCTAAATTGGTCGGCAACATCGTGATAGCAAAATTGACAACTTGCTACCAGTTTCATTACAGGATGGACAAAAGGCACTCTATCTTTGTTATAGATATGGATTTTAATGTCCCTCGTAAAAAGTCGGTTTCTACATGTACATGCTTTTGATATTTATCGTATACGTTCTGTCACTTAAGGCTAATCACGACGATATGGGTAAGAGCACATCAAATTAAATTCATGAGGAGACACTCGTATAGAACCCCTATGCCACACAGCTCGAACACGGGAATGTCGTGGCAAGGTCGAGAATGAAAGTACGTAAGTACAGAGGCTATGCTCACTATGGTGTAGAGAATACTGACGGAAAAGAAAGAAGTTCAAATTATCAACAACATCCCGGGAATGAATCATGGGATTAATATTGATGAATATTAAGGGTAACTTCAGTGTCATAAAACCATTAGTTTTACTCCTCGTGGTGTTGCATTGCAGCCACTTATGTCCATATTGCTTGGTAAGTATATACTATTAACATATTCATGTTACAAATGCTATCAAAATCTCATTTCCCATTGCATTGCAGCCACTTATGTCCATATTGCTTGGTAAGTATATCCTATTAACATATTCATGTTACAAATGCTATCAAAATCTCATTTCCCATTGCATTGCAGCCACTTATGTACATATGTAAGTATATCCTATTAACATATTCATGTTACAAATGCTATCAAAATCTCATTTCCCTTCCCACATATAATTTAATTAACTTCACAAAATTACTCAAATTTGAAAACTAAATAAGAATTCAATAAAATACAATATAATATTCGAACCCAAAAACTACTGTCTATTTTATTATTCATTATACACTTATTAAATCAACAACATCTCGTATGCATAACCTGATCCACTGGAAGAGAAACTTTAATTGTGGATTAGCCTGGTGAATCAATTCCAAGATAGTTGCTTACTTTTTGGACAGTTAATCTTTAAATTGAATCAACAATGTATGTAACATACAGTACTTTGTATTTACCAAATTCACCAGAAGATACTGTACTTACGTTCTCCCCTTGATTTGTTCAAATATAATTGACAATATTAATTGAAAATATCAAAACGAATGTCAGAATATGATATATCAATAGTCATTGCTTCAAGAAGATATGTAATGTTCCGGTAAGGCGAAAGTATTGATTGTATGAACGTGGGTACGATTCATAAACGAAGACTAAAATTTGTAAACGCTGTAAGTGCCACAATAATTCAAACACCGTTTTCTACGTTAAACTGTGAAATGTGCCATGCTTTATAATGTGGTAAACGTGAAATGTGGCTGGTAGACCTCTAAGTAGTTCAAAGGGCGTGTAAAGAGGTCACTAGTGTGCACTGTCTTACGGGCTGATGTGCGGAACGATGCGATTTCCGAACACTTTCAATTTTGGCACTTACAACGTTTACCACTTTTAGTCGTCAAATGTTAATGAAAAACTCAGGAGTACAGTTGATAATAGTTACCTGGCCAGACGTCAGATGGCAGCAGGGGTCGTACGAAGGATTTGGTGACGTGTGTCAGTGGTAGAAAAGTAGTTCAGGGGTTTCCTTTATCGCACAACGTGGGACCAACTTCTGACGTCAGACGCGGAATGCCTTAGTTGCTATGTTAGATCTGTTAAGTTTGGATCCCTTAGCATAAATACACTTCAAATGTATTATTTATGCTAAGAGAACTAAACATTACAAGCCTAACCCAACAACAAAGGCATTTAGCCTAACAATGAAAGCATTAATCGGTGATGACAGAACGGAAGGTTGCTCTCGCGTTGTGCGATAAGAGAGAGCCGTTGCACAGAGGGGCAGACGGTGCTGAGGTGCAGTTGACTGTTAAGGCCGAATCACACGGAACTGGTTTCCAGTAGGAATGTTCTAGTTAGTGCTGGACTGGCAACACATTTGCTAGTTTTCACCTCACACGAAACTTATTACCGTGATTGTAGGTATACTCTTGTTCCCACAAGGCATTGAGCAGAACAGACAAGCTAATAAGAAGGACGAGCGATTTGAAATAAACGTTGTAGGAGAATTACTGTTGTTATCAAAAAATTAAAAAGATAAGTATGAACTATAAAGTATAGTAATCAATGCTTACTGAACAAACATTTTAATGAACTCAGGTACGAATATTCATACATGAGATTCGCAGGATTTATTCACAAAAAGAAATGTTCAACTAAATATTTCAAACATTGTATACACTTGTAATAATAAGGATTTTCACTATCGGCTATTCATATTTGTCATGTACAAATCTCATTACATTGCAACACGAACACATAATTTATGTTACTTTGTCTTTTATCGATATGCCGGCCCCCGTGCCGGAGTGGTTAGCACATCGCGCTACAACGCCAGGGGTCCCGGGTTCGAATCCTCGCCTGCGCATGGACGTTTGTGAGTGTCCTTTCATCAATTTAATCACAGATTACTCACCTCCATCTTCGTAAATTAGCCAAAAGTGGTATAAAAAGGCGAAGTAGAATAAAGGAAATCAATCGGGAAGCGAAGAAGAACAACCAACACTCGGAAACCACAGACACTAAAATTTTCCTTTGGCAAACTCACATATTCACATGGCCAAACTTCGCTCTGATTAGCTGTAGAGCAAAATCCAGTCGAGGAAAGGCAGTTGCAATTAGAACATCGCTTAAACTTGAAAACCAGTGAATAAGCCAGTGCTATGGCCATCATGATTTCCACCCAGGTAACCAGTTCAGCGCCATGTAGATCATACCTACTGGAAAATCCAGTTCCCTGTGATTCGGCCTTTAGTGATCATATACATGCCGCACATCCTCACACATGCAATGCGTGAGGACATGGTGTTCATGTACAGATACTGTAATGAAAGTGCTAGAGCAGATGATGACAAATAGGAGTGAAAATTTCCATTTCACAGAACACCGAATCGACCTGTATCTGCAATGGTGTTTCGCACATTGAAGAAATTGGGGAACCTTTCCCATGTGCTTGTCTCGTCAGCACGTCCAACTGCACAAATTGTCGATGAGGAGAACATTTACATTGTTTTCATTGGGCGGCGGAATTAGACTACCAGCATACGACGTGTCCCCTACCTACGTATACGGCGCACGGTAAAAATTTATGGTTTGCTCGTCTTCTAGATTTATTTTATTTATTTTACTTCGCTTGTGTGCCACTGTTGGTTAATTGTGCGGATGAGTGATGATATGATGAAATTGATGAATGGACACTCACCAACACCCATACCCAAGCCGGGATTCGAAACAGGAACCCCTGGCCTTGTAGCGCGATGTGCTGACCAGTCCGCCACGGGGGACGGCGGTTTGCTCTGTTTCACATGCAGGGTAAACAACATATTCTCCCAGGCTGAGCGACAGGTGTCTTCAGTTTCGTCACTGGTTGAAGCATAATATCGTAATATTGCCATTCATATATTTCACAGACGAAACACGTTCACACGGGGAGTAATTAGCAATACACAAATATAATTCTGGGACCACAGAAATCCACATGGAATTTTTGAAATATATTTTGAGACACGGTTTGCTGTAAATATGTGGTGTGGTATACTTGATGACATGTTGATCTGCAGGTTACATTTTTCTTATGTACGTGTGACGAGAAACATTACTTTCATTACTGCAACATGACCTGCCACAGCAGCTTGATGATGCATCTTTGCCTTGGCGACAAGGCGTCCTAGGATTATGCTGCAGTGCCCCGTTATTCCGGCTAGTGGGTCAGCACGGAGATGACATATGTTAAAGCAATCAGGCATGTTTTGACATAAGTCTAAAAGTGCGTTAGGCCTAGTTCACACTAGCGATTAAAAAAAATTGGACGAACAAAAATTGATCGTACATTTGTCAGCGCGTTCTAGCAATAAAATAGTTGGGCGATTTGAAAGACATCGCGCTCTTTCACTGCAAAATGCCTTATATCTCTTCTTTTCTACGTATTCAAGTATTTGTAGGGGAAGCGTTTCTTTAAACACAAGTGCAATATACTGGATTATCGGGATAATGTTAGGGTTCGAAAAAATCGTAAAAAATCAGTGAAAGAAATTTACGTTTTCTCAAACTCTGTATAACGAAAAACAAATACAAATGCCAACCGTCTGTTCAGTATTGTTGCCTACATATTTTTCCCCAAAATGTTTCAGGTGGTTACATTACACTAATGGCTGGCTTGAGATCGAAATAAACGCAAACGTATTAGAACCATTCACTGTTGTGAAACATATTTCAGGAGAGCATAAATTGTTTTCATTTGTGCAAATATTAACAAATATTCATTGTAATACAGTTCTTACATCGTACATTAAAGTATAAATATGCTAACATGATTCAAATATGATTCTCTCTCGCACCTTTTAACGAAAATCTCACACAATTCTATCAAAAAGATTTCTTTTTAGTTCTTGTCGGAATATTCTTTCAAAAGTGTCTTTTCAACTTTCATTATAAACCTTCATGTATCAATGACATTGAATATTCACCCAGCGCAAAAGCGATGGACTGGGACTTCCGTTGCCTCACACCTAGTCAACAGCGACCCGGGTGATAAAAACTAACCAGTGCACCCTATCACGTTCCCAGCTTTGTGTTTCATTCTTGCGGAAAAAAATTGTTTCACATTGAAAATGGAGCATGATGTAACTTTTAATGGGAGTAATTTAAAAGTTTCCAGTGGGTCCATTCTTAAACCAACACTTAAGTTTTATTTCAGTGGTAGAAAAGTTTGTCCAACCAGAGTGAGTTTTAATCGCTAGTGTAAGATAGGCCTTGATCTATATGGTTGAAATTAAAATACATGTCTAAAGTTAGAAGTGTACTACCAGATTTATAACTGTTAACCTCTCCACACACGTATTGGCTTCTATCATTTCTTCTAATTCTGCCTTACATCTGTGTAGACCTTATGAATCGGACCAAGTTCATTTAACGTTTAGAATTATTACTACTTTCACCTACTGGAATATTGGAAATTCTTCCTCAGATACCTTGTATACACTTCAAGTAAAATTATGTAAGATTAAACTAGCTAGTATTGTTTAACAGGACAATAATTAAGATGCATTTAATGTAATGAATTTAAACAGAAATTTAGAAGATACTAACGTATTGTAAGTGTGCTGTAGTTGCTAAGCGTGTGTGGAAGGTGAAGAAAGTATTGATAATTACGAACAGAGGCCAGTTCTGAAGTTGGGTTGATTTTCATCGTCGTTCCTTCCACTAATGTTCTCAAATATTCGTCCCATTTTATCTGCAAAATTGTAAACCGTCAGAGAAACATGTTAGATTCACTTATGTTTTAATCCATGAATTTTCACATTTTTTTTCGCCAAGTATACAAAAAAGTACTAACTTACAATCGTAATGTTCATCTTTAATGGTTTTACGTCACCTTGATATTTATTATAGCCTACTCGTAACATCCATAATTCAATTTCTCGGCTATTGAAGGTTACAAATGTGCCCTTGTCCGTGGTAGTTACACTGTTCTACACATTTTCACTTTCTTCTGTTACAGAAAGAAAAGTTGCTCTTTCTTACTGTAATTGACCTCCTGAACACAAATATGTGCTTGACTTTCCAAGATGAGCTCTTAATTTGAAGTTACGGCGTAATTCATGTTACCCATAAGCATTGCATTCGCTCTAATTTTCAAGATAGGAATAATTCATGTTAAGTAACATTAATATAAGCAATGTAGACATAACTTAATAAATATATCAAGGGCGCACGCAAAAAGGAGCTAAGGGAGCACTTGCCCCACTCTCCCCGAGATACCTGGGTAGATTTAGTACAATTCAAAATTTGAAATTATAGCGTTAATAGCAGATTAAATGCCTATGCAAATTGTCCTAATTGCTTAATGTTTGTTAAAGAATGTAGCATAGTTTAGATTAAAATATAAAGAGTGATGTTTAATTTGAAATGTATTACCTTTACTTTGATTTTGAGAATATTCGTAGATTGATAACGATTTAAAGAATATACAAGTTTTTTTGTTGCAGATAGAAAAATACATATTCAATTTGCATTTAATGTATGAAACATAGTGAAATATTTACATTTTGTCTGCAAGGCAGGAAATGAAATTTAAGATTTTTACTTTTCAAAGTAACAATAACCCAACAAAATAATTTTCTCAAGAAATAAACAAAATTTGTCTACTAGATACAATTCCTAACATTAAGAATTTTTATTACTATGTATGTTACTACTTTCAATGTTGGAAACGCTGTAGTTAAATGGAAATATTTCTGTACACAAATAGACACTATTAACTATAAAGACCTAGCATATCAACAGCCTCATTGTGTTTTGCGGAACACGTTTTCTGCTTTCTAACATGTCCGCTGATCACAAAACAGAATTGATTGATTGATTGATTTTGTGTTTTAAGTTCACTTTATGAACAGTAAGGCTAATCGGGACTGGACCTGCAGTTTGAAGTGGGATCCGAACCACTATGTGCCTCCACCGGGAATCGAACCCGGGACCCCTTGATTACAAAGCGACAACGCTACCAATGCGCCATCGGGGAGGCCCAGAAAACAGAATATAGTGTTTCTGTGACTGTGTTACAGAACATGCAGGCATGATGAATGGAAACAAACGCAATTAAATGAGATAGGAAACCCTGGTCTGGAAATGTCCCAGTCAAAAGTTAGAAGCCAAAACTCTCGAAGGGCAGGCAACCACGCACAACGCGTAGGGGAACCATAAAATATGTCGGGGGAAGGGGAAAACAAACACAGAAGAATCACTGTAGTAGCTTTAATGAGTATTAACTGCAGCCATTATTACATCAGTTGTCCAAAGTGACGACCCCTGTCTCCATACAGACATTACAGGATCTTAATAAGCTCTGACGCATCCCCTCTAATACGGTATCCTAGGAGTTGTTCGGACTAGATCACAGGCTGCAAGGATTCTTGCCAACTGTCCCTCTACATTACTCACATGTGTCTCGTAGACAACACTTTCGACAAAACCACACAAAAAATAATCAAGTGGGTCAGATCAGGTGAACGGGCAGGCCAAGCAACATGTCCGCCTCTCCCTATCCATCGCCGAGAGAAGATCTGCGTCAAAATATCACGAGCACCAGCTACGAAGTGAGCTGGTATCCCATCACGCTGAAACCTCATTCGTTGACGAACGAGAAGTGGGACATGTTCCAATAACTCGGGGAGGATGTCTTTCAGAAACACTGTGTACACTTTCATCGGCCCATACATGGCTATGCGACTGTTCTGCATCCCGTCTGTCGTCAAACATGCCTCACCAGTGAAAAGCACACAGGCATGGAACTGGGGGTCGACCACACAACGACGCAGTAACCATTCACTAAACACGACCTGGGGTGTGAAATCAGTTGGACCCAAGATACGACACGCTGTGGGTGGTAAGGGTACAGCTGCTGCTCACTCAGAACTTTCCAAACAGTAATATGGGCCACACTAATTTAACGTGCCACAGTCCGTGTACTAATGGATGGTTGTCCTTCAACCCGATCCAGCGAAGCTTCTTCAAGGTGTCCTTGCAGTTATTTGTCCTCCTTGCTCGTGGAATTGAGGTCGCACTTTCCCGGTTTCCCGTAATCGTTGGAAAAGTCGGGGAAACATGGTGTACGCTGGATGTCCGCGCCGTGTATACCTGGTCCGATACAACCTTACTGCTTCCCTCCAGTTCCCATTTGCTCGTCCATACACAAACCCATATCAGCCAGTTCCTGTAGCGTATACTCCATTGCACTGATTTCAACTGCGAAACTCGTGCTTCCAGACTACACACGTCAAGTTTGACGTCACGTTTTCTCCAAGGCATGCGCAGTGGATTCTTTCCCCTTTCTTTTATGGTTCCCCTCCGCGTTGTGCGTGGTTGCCTGCCCTTAGGGCATTTCCTGTTCAGGGTTCTCTATCTCATTTTGTTACGTTTGTTCCCTTCCATCATCTCTGCAAGTCTGTAACACGGTCACAGAAATACCCTGTATATGTATATATATATATATATAAAAACATATATAAATTAGAGCCATTAACAAATTACATACCCTATGAGTGTAATTTGTTGAGCCCATCTCCTCGTCCATGTCTTTTTGCAGGTTCGCCATTCTTTTTATCTTGCGTGATCTTCCGCTGCTTTCAAACTTTTTGGCCGTTAACTAGAATAATGTCACAAACGAATAAGGATTTAATGGTAGAAACATGAAGAAGTAGAAGATTGATTTTTCTGTTTGAAAATGAATGCATTGACATTTCTTTATTGCACAAATTAAACGAATTTCAGATAAAACAGTTGAAGGAGATGGAGGGAAGTAGTATCGGAATACGCCAAGGCCTGCCCTCGGGCGATTAATATTCGCAATTAATTTGTATGTACTTAGAATTTATTTGCACGGGTTTTAATTAATTTGCGCGTACTTAGAACTCATTTGCAAGTACTTAGAATACTTTACATTTATGTATTTGTTTGTTTATAACTTTTTATGAATATATAATTATTTATTTTATGAAAAATATGTATATAGAAGGTAATTAGAGGTACTAAACGCTATGCATATGGTTTTATATTCATTACTGCAAAGTATGTAATGTATAAATCGATAATAATTAATGTTTATAATATTGAAAATAAGTTTTCTATGGTTTATGAACTGCTATGAACGGTGGTAATGGGTGTAGGTACAGGTCCAATTACGATTGGAGACGGTCCCGGTACTCGAACCCGCGATATGTAACGGTATTAATTAGTACTATGCAATAATTGCTTTATGTTATGAAACACGGTGGTTTCACAGGCTAGACAGAATACGGTCTCCGAATCTCGACTCGGCCGTGAGGGTAGACAGAGAGAATGAATTAATATTCCGCGCAGGTAGACGAGAAACGAATTTGGGGGATGTGCGGTCAAGGTCAAATGACGTCAGAACGCCAGAACAAAGAAAGAACGCGAGAACCTGATTCACCAATCAGAGAACGCGTCGGTAGATTTTCAGAACCGGTTTTTCCAAGGTTAACTAGTACGCAAGAACAGGGGAAAGCTATGCAATACTGTAGGGCAGGGAAGGGATTGAACCAGACAACAAAGGATGTCTGGAATGCGCAGCAAGGGTCAAATTTCTGAAGCTATGCGTCGCTTGTAGAACCGGTTTCCGGCGCCAATTAATATTCCGCTCAGGGTTGCCCCAAGGCACAGGACGCTTTAGCGAGGGTTTTAGGGTAGAAAGCTTGCATGTTAGAACAGGTTTCTGTCAAAGTAGCCCAATGTTACAGAGAACACAAGAAAAAAGGATTTTTGGATACCTAATTAGATTGGAGCGAGAACTTTACTTTGAACAAGGAGAACGAAGCGTAAGGGTTTTTTATCTGTACTAGGAAGAAGGGAGAGTTATCATGGACTGGGCCTACAGTTTTCACTATTTGCTTTTATCACGGGGTATCGAACCTTGGACCCATTGATTATTGATTTAGGTAGTAAATTTATATTACTGTGTGCTATTTAACATAATATTGAGCTAATTTTTTTTACCAAACTTTGACTTTATGTCAAATCTTTTACAAGTTTTTATGTATTTTTACCAAAATAACACTATTTATACTATTCAGGCAACATTTTTTATTAAATTTTGGACTCGCAAAGACATTTTTTCAACTTTTAACTTATTATTTTACAATTTTATGTTAATTTTTACCAAAATAACACTATTTGTACTATTCAGGCAAAATTTTATATTAAATTTTGGACTCACAAAGACATTTTTTCAACTTTTAACTTATTACTTTACAACTTTATATTAATTTGTTTACCAAAATAACACTATTTATACTATTCAGGCAACATTTTTATTAAATCTTGGACTCGCAAAGACATTTTTTCGACTTTTAACTTATTATTTTACAACTTTATATTAATTTTTTTACCAAAATAACACTATTTGTACTATTCAGGCAACTTTTTTTTATTAAATCTTGGACTCACAAAGACATTTTTCAACTTTTAACTTATTACTTTACAACTTTATATTAATTTGTTTACCAAAATAACACTATTTGTACTATTCAGGCAACATTTTTTATTAAATTTTGGACTCACAAAGACATTTTTTCAACTTTTAACTTATTATTTTACAACTTTATGTTAATTTTTTACCAAAATAACACTATTTGTACTATTCAGGAAAGACTTTTAGTTACATTTTCGACACACAAAGACATTTTTTCAACTTTTAACTAATTATTTTACAACTTTATGTTAATTTTTTACCAAAATAACACTATTTGTACTATTCAGGAATGACTTTTAGTTACATTTTCAACACACAAAGTTTGAGTTTTCAATTTTTATCTGTTTATTTCACAAGTTTAGCCAAATATTTACTCAATTATCACGATTTGAACGTGTTTTTGTTACATTTTGGACACACACACACACAGAAAGAGAGACAGAGAGAGAGAGAGAGAGAGAGAGAGAGAGAGAGAGATATTTCCAAGTTTACAGGATTATTCTCCACGTTTACTCAAATAACACAATTTAAATGTGTTTTGAATTAAATTTTGTACACACGAAGTGTGTTTCGTCAAGTTTTACCTTTTATTTTTCAATTTTATGCTTATTTTACCAAAGTAAGACCTCTTAGTCTATTCAAGAAAGAGTTTTCAATTATATTTTGGATGCAAAAGTATGTTTTGGCAAGTTCTACCCTTTTATTTTACAAGTTTAGGCTTATTATTACTCAAATAACAAGGAAAGTTTGTTTATTTTAGAGTTTGCTGAGTATTTTGTTACTGTTGTACTAGGTAAAAGTTTTTTAAATATATTAGATAGGGCTCTGTATACTTTTGTTTTTGCTATTTTGGAGATGATGCGATCAGCATCACTCTCCATCTGCTTTTTATTTTATGTACCAAATATTATTTTGAGGCTTAGTGAATTCTAGAGCCTATTTATGCAGGAGAGAGGGCTTGAAAATTTTGATATCAGATAACCCACAACTATTTGTCAGAGTATTTTAAAGGATATTTTATATTTATTATGTGCCACTAGAATATCAAAGCTTGCTTATTTTTTTATGTCTGTAACGCTGTTATTGTATTTCTAGCTAAGGCTTACTGGATAAAGTACACGAAATGTTTAACATTTCGACTATTTGCCTTTATACGAGGCCAAATTTTTAGTGTAACGAAAATTATTGTGTGTCTATAAAGACTGAAATTCTTTTACCGAGGGGTCCACAACTGGACGCTTACCAACATTGTTTCTTTTCTTTTTTAAATATAACTATTTATCAATATATTGACAATTCACAGGACAAGACGAAGTTCACAGACGACTGACTATATGAATCATAGGTCCACTTGCTAAACTTTTTTCTATGCTAGAAGAATAATTTAGCCTTATAGCCTTTTTCAAGGTATTTTTGAAGTATTACTGGTGTTTTGGGTGCATCAACACTTGGGTTATTTCCATTTGGTTTATTATACGAGGCTACAATCACTATCTGAACACTGAAATTCTCTGATTGAAACTAAAACCTTAGGCTGTAACTAGGAACTTAGTATGTATATCGACAATTTATAGGACAACACGAACTTTACAAAGGATTGTAGGTGACGTAGGACCACACGCCAGAGCTTTGTTAACCTGCAAGAAGCACTTACAGCTAATATTACGAGGAAATGATGTTGATTTTTACTGTTTCACAAGAATGCTACTTTTTATACACCCAATATTTGCTTTTTGAAGTAACTACATGTACCAGAAGCACTTACAAGCCAACTCTAACTAGACTTCGACTTATTCTATATCAGGTGCTAAATTTATAAAGAACTATGATTGTGTATATTTCTGAGGAAGTACACAAAAGCAGATTACCCGATTAAAGTATCTGAAAAACAGATTTTTCTATGCAAGTATATTTTTATTGACTGGATTATTTAACACATCAAACAGGAAGACTGCAAAATTCATTAAATGTAGTTCTATAGTATAGGTGGTTTCAGAGATATAAAAAGAACAAATATAAGATTTCGCTTTTTTTGCTTCTGAGGCTAATTGCGACGCTAAGGGTCAATGGCGAGGAAATGTAACGGAGGAGAAACAGTCCCAAAAGTTATGGGCTATATGTAAGTTAATACCACAGAGATATTACAGTAGGTGTAGGTTCTACCACCAGAACTTTTCTATCATAATAATACTGGTTATGTTGTACTGTTAGCTAAAGATGCTGATATTTGAGAAATTTAAAAGCATATTTGCAAAATTTTAGATAAATAATAATCTGTTAGACTGTAAACATATTTTATATCCATTCTGCAAAAATCCGATAACAAAATTTAAAAATTGTAATCGCCCAGACAGGGACTCGAACCCTGGACAGATAGGTTAAAAGCCTAACGCTATACCAACTAAGCTATCTGGGCACAAGGTATTCTTTTTTTGAAAAGTTAGTTATGTTAAGAAATATATTGAAACACTTGAGAACACTTTTGGTCTGGTTCGACAGAGAAGGAGACAACATTTCTAAATTTTTACAGACTGGGTGTATTTTTCTACTATAGAGGCCTTCACTATATGTAATTCGAAACGCTAAAGTTCAGCTAGCTTCCAAAATTGAGGTAAAGATTATGTTTGGCGAGATTAACAAGTTACAATTATATCCAGTTACGGACAAATAAAGCTAAAACTCTTGGATTTACTGTACTAGCCAAGTTTTAGTAACATTTTCTTCACTTTAGTAGAAATACCAAAGAAATAGGTATATTTTATTTATAATTTGACAAAATGTACTAGTATTTAATTCACAAAGTTAGGTAAAAAGCAGTATTTTTTAAAAAATATTGTTACTGCCTTCAAATTTTATGTTATTTAGCCACTAACAACTGGTTTACACTGTTTGGCATCCTTTAAATAGGAAAAGAAGGAATTATTTGTTTAGTATTTTTACTACTTTATATTTATTTAAGAAAACAATTCTACAGTTTAACTTAATTTTAACAAATTGTTCCTAATTTATATATCAAAGTTATGTTATTTAGAGTGTATGAAGGCGTATAAAGTTAATATTTGTACTTATCAGTTCAACTAACAATTATATTTTACGCACACAAGATAATGTTTACAGTTAAATTACTTGAATCAGAGAATAATATTTTACAGTAATTGATTCATTCAGTACTAGTCAGTACTTTTATGCATCAGAAAGTTTTCTTAATTTTCTATTACGCATGCTATTTTGGGCTATTCTTAAAATGTATTTCTAGGGCAAACTGGATTAATTTTCTGCTTATAATGCACAATGCATTGTACATTTGTTATATTCTCTACTTACAATCCAAATATTATGCTTATTTAATGTATAACTAACTAAATCTCTAGCCTTCTTAAACCCGAATGTTCATGGCTGCAGCAACACATGCCTTTCATCTGTCCCTGTCCTGAGCAAGATCTATATACTTCTTTCCTTCCCTACCAATTTCCTTTAGGTCCATCTCTACATTATTCCTCCATCTTTGTTTTGGTCTTCCTATTGGTCTTTTACCATCAGGTTTCCCAACAAGAATCCTGTATACTCTTCTTTCCTCTCCCATTCGTACCACATGATCTACACACCTAAGTCTTCTTGATTTAATTATTCTAATAATATCTGGGTATGAATACAAATTATGTACTTCCAAATTATGTAACCTTCTCCACTCATCTGTCTCCTCATCTGTTTTTAGGCCCAAATATTTTCCTAAGGATATTATTTTCAAATACTCTCAATTTATGTTCCTTTTTCAATGTAAGGGACCAAGTTCAATTACTGTATTTAACTTTTATTTTTTGTAATTAACAAAAATTAAAAGCTTATACTGTAGTTATTATATCTTTTTCTATCAGCTGATTTTGAAATTAATATTATTAGGTATAGTCTTTGATTTATAACTATATTGCTTTTTTATCAATTTATCTAAGAGTACACGCAGACAAACACATGTGTACACACTTTTATGTAAATAGATATGCCTATTTTCAATATTTTAGTATGAAGATTGCACTTTAGCTATTTAAGCAAGGGTAGGAAAGGTAGGATTTCTGAGAATTTGTTGCAGGATTTTGTTGTCCAAGTATAGATGAGAACTGAGCTGGGAGACTGTTTTGAACCATTTCATGAGAATTTGCATGTGAACTGTATGCAAATTGAGCACTATTGACTGTGCATGCTTCTAAGTTTTGCTGTTATTTTACATCAAGTCTGTGAGACTGTAGTAAGTTTTCCCATTTCAAGTAGTTTTATTGATTGTATTTGTATATGTTGTGGGGACTTAGTAGTTTTATGTTATGAGGCAGTTTGTTGTAGAATATTTTTACATGAATGTTTTGAGATATTGAGTGTCTGCTGTTTTACTTGTAATTATTTTACTTCTTGTGTTGTGTATTTGACTATATTTTGTCCAAGTTCGTAGTATTTAGAATAATTGTTATTGACTTGTAGATGTAGGGAGTAATAATCCTTTGCAAGATGCCCTATACTTTAGTCTGAACATTATTCTTAGTGTTCACTTTTGAAGCCTTAGTATTCTGGTAATATTATTAATGTAGAGGTAAATTAGGCTGAAACGTAGGCATTTTTTCTGATAAATTATACTCAGTTGTTTCAGCAGGTAAAAGTTGCATGATAGTTTACTGCTGATGATGTTAATTTGCTCTTCTTATGTACTACGTATGATGTAGCTTACTTGAGTAACTGGAATTTTCTACTGAAAAAAAGGATTGCTTGTCTATTTTATTCCTATGTTGTTGAGTTTGTCCATAAGCAAGCCATGTTTTTACTCTATCCTATGCCTTGGAAGAATCTAGATATATTGTGTTTGCAGTTTTATGTTTCTCTAAGGTTTCAGCTATGTAGTTTTAAACTGTGCTATGTGTGTGACTATTAATTTCTCTTTCTGGATGCCATGTTGGTTTCTGTGTATTCCTCTTGCTGCTTGAATTTGACTTAGGTTGTTTGCTTTTTCTTACATCTTTATTTGTTTATTTCTTCAGTATTTTTTATTTTTTTAATATTCTTTTACATAAAAAATTCAAAGTACATTGTTAAAGTCAAAGTGTGTTAAAATTTAATTTTTCAAAGTTAAAGTTTTAAAAATACAATTTTCTAAAATTAAAAGTTATAATAGTATATTTTTGTTAGTAGAAGTTTTTATACTAGGGCAAATTATTTTGTTGTTAATGTAAAATTTGTTAGTTAATGTAAAATTAAAGTAATTAAAAATCAATTTTTCAAAGTTAAAGTTTTAAAAATACAATTTTCTAAATTAAAAGTTATAATAGTACATTTTTGTTAGAAGAAGTTTTTATACTAGAGTAAATTTTTTTGTTGTTAACGTAAAATATGTTAGTTAATGTAAAATTAAAGTAATTAAAATTCAAATAAAAAATACTGAAGACATAAACAGATACTTTAATCGGGTAATCTGCTTTTGTGTACTTCCTCAGAAATATACACAATCATAGTTCTTTATAAATTTAGCACCTGATATAGAATAAGTCGAAGTCTAGTTAGAGTTGGCTTGTAAGTGCTTCTGGTACATGTAGTTACTTCAAAAAGCAAATATTGGGTGTATAAAAAGTAGCATTCTTGTGAAACAGTAAAAATCAACCTCATTTCCTCGTAATATTAGCTGTAAGTGCTTCTTGCAGGTTAACAAAGCTCTGGCGTGTGGTCCTACGTCACCTACAATCCTTTGTAAAGTTCGTGTTGTCCTATAAATTGTCGATATACATACTAAGTTCCTAGTTACAGCCTAAGGTTTTAGTTTCAATCAGAGAATTTCAGTGTTCAGATAGTGATTGTAGCCTCGTATAATAAACCAAATGGAAATAACCCAAGTGTTGATGCACCCAAAACACCAGTAATACTTCAAAAATACCTTGAAAAAGGCTATAAGGCTAAATTATTCTTCCAGCATAGAAAAAAGTTTAGCAAGTGGACCTATGGTTCATATAGTCAGTCGTCTGTGAACTTCGTCTTGTCCTGTGAATTGTCAATATATTGATAAATAGTTATATTTAAAAAAGAAAAGAAACAATGTTGGTAAGCGTCCAGTTGTGGACCCCTCGGTAAAAGAATTTCAGTCTTTATAGACACACAATAATTTTCGTTACACTAAAAATTTGGCCTCGTATAAAGGCAAATAGTCGAAATGTTAAACATTTCGTGTACTTTATCCAGTAAGCCTTAGCTAGAAATACAATAACAGCGTTACAGACATAAAAAAATAAGCAAGCTTTGATATTCTAGTGGCACATAATAAATATAAAATATCCTTTAAAATACTCTGACAAATAGTTGTGGGTTATCTGATATCAAAATTTTCAAGCCCTCTCTCCTGCATAAATAGGCTCTAGAATTCACTAAGCCTCAAAATAATATTTGGTACATAAAATAAAAAGCAGATGGAGAGTGATGCTGATCGCATCATCTCCAAAATAGCAAAAACAAAAGTATACAGAGCCCTATCTAATATATTTAAAAAACTTTTACCTAGTACAACAGTAACAAAATACTCAGCAAACTCTAAAATAAACAAACTTTCCTTGTTATTTGAGTAATAATAAGCCTAAACTTGTAAAATAAAAGGGTAGAACTTGCCAAAACATACTTTTGCATCCAAAATATAATTGAAAACTCTTTCTTGAATAGACTAAGAGGTCTTACTTTGGTAAAATAAGCATAAAATTGAAAAATAAAAGGTAAAACTTGACGAAACACACTTCGTGTGTACAAAATTTAATTCAAAACACATTTAAATTGTGTTATTTGAGTAAACGTGGAGAATAATCCTGTAAACTTGGAAATATCTCTCTCTCTCTCTCTCTCTCTCTCTCTCTCTCTCTGTCTCTCTTTCTGTGTGTGTGTGTGTCCAAAATGTAACAAAAACACGTTCAAATCGTGATAATTGAGTAAATATTTGGCTAAACTTGTGAAATAAACAGATAAAAATTGAAAACTCAAACTTTGTGTGTTGAAAATGAAACTAAAAGTCATTCCTGAATAGTACAAATAGTGTTATTTTGGTAAAAAATTAACATAAAGTTGTAAAATAATTAGTTAAAAGTTGAAAAAATGTCTTTGTGTGTCAAAAATGTAACTAAAAGTCTTTCCTGAATAGTACAAATAGTGTTATTTTGGTAAAAAATTAACATAAAGTTGTAAAATAATAAGTTAAAAGTTGAAAAAATGTCTTTGTGAGTCCAAAATTTAGTAAAAAATGTTGCCTGAATAGTACAAATAGTGTTATTTTGGTAAACAAATTAATATAAAGTTGTAAAGTAATAAGTTAAAAGTTGAAAAATATCTTTGCGAGTCCAAGATTTAATAAAAAATGTTGCCTGAATAGTACAAATAGTGTTATTTTGGTAAAAAAAAATTAATATAAAGTTGTAAAATAATAAGTTAAAAGTCGAAAAAATGTCTTTTTGCGAGTCCAAGATTTAATAAAAATGTTGCCTGAATAGTATAAATAGTGTTATTTTGGTAAACATATTAATATAAAGTTGTAAAGTAATAAGTTAAAAGTTGAAAAAATGTCTTTGTGAGTCCAAAATTTAATACAAAGTTTTGCCTGAATAGTACAAATAGTGTTATTTTGGTAAAAATTAACATAAAATTGTAAAATAATAAGTTAAAAGTTGAAAAAATGTTTTGCAAATCCAAAATTTAATAAAAAATGTTGCCTGAATAGTATAAATAGTGTTATTTTGGTAAAAATACATAAAAACTTGTAAAAGTTGGTAAAAAAAATTAGCTCAATATTATGTTAAATAGCACACAGTAATATAAATATACTACCTAAATCAATAATCAATGGGTCCAAGGTTCGATACCCCGTGATAAAAGCAAATAGTGAAAACTGTAGGCCCAGTCCATGATAACTCTCCCTTCTTCCTAGTACAGATAAAAAACCCTTACGCTTCGTTCTCCTTGTTCAAAGTAAAGTTCTCGCTCCAATCTAATTAGGTATCCAAAAATCCTTTTTTCTTGTGTTCTCTGTAACATTGGGCTACTTTGACAGAAACCTGTTCTAACATGCAAGCTTTCTACCCTAAAACCCTCGCTAAAGCGTCCTGTGCCTTGGGGCAACCCTGAGCGGAATATTAATTGGCGCCGGAAACCGGTTCTACAAGCGACGCATAGCTTCAGAAATTTGACCCTTGCTGCGCATTCCAGACATCCTTTGTTGTCTGGTTCAATCCCTTCCCTGCCCTACAGTATTGCATAGCTTTCCCCTGTTCTTGCGTACTAGTTAACCTTGGAAAAACCGGTTCTGAAAATCTACCGACGCGTTCTCTGATTGGTGAATCAGGTTCTCGCGTTCTTTCTTTGTTCTGGCGTTCTGACGTCATTTGACCTTGACCGCACATCCCCCAAATTCGTTTCTCGTCTACCTGCGCGGAATATTAATTCATTCTCTCTGTCTACCCTCACGGCCGAGTCGAGATTCGGAGACCGTATTCTGTCTAGCCTGTGAAACCACCGTGTTTCATAACATAAAGCAATTATTGCATAGTACTAATTAATACCGTTACATATCGCGGGTTCGAGTACCGGGACCGTCTCCAATCGTAATTGGACCTGTACCTACACCCATTACCACCGTTCATAGCAGTTCATAAACCATAGAAAACTTATTTTCAATATTATAAACATTAATTATTATCGATTTATACATTACATACTTTGCAGTAATGAATATAAAACCATATGCATAGCGTTTAGTACCTCTAATTACCTTCTATATACATATTTTACATAAAATAAATAATTATATATTCATAAAAAGTTATAAACAAACAAATACATAAATGTAAAGTATTCTAAGTACTTGCAAATGAGTTCTAAGTACGCGCAAATTAATTAAAACCCGTGCAAATAAATTCTAAGTACATACAAATTAATTGCGAATATTAATCGCCCGAGGGCAGGCCTTGGCGTATTCTGATACTACTGAGGGATAACGTTGAGATGGACAGAAAGAAAATCGGTAAGGATTGAAAAGATTTGATTCAATTTGCCCATCATATGGACGGATGGAAGGCTTGTGATGCTGCAGCTATATACCTTTGGATATGCGAATGATAGGAAGTTAGTTACAGTAGCTATTGTAAGTTCCCATCTTCGAGTTCCGGCTTTATCATTGGTGGTCTTTGTAAAATGTGTCTCCACCAATTTTTTCACTCATCCCCATCGTAGTGCTTAGCCAAAAGTTGCAAACATGCGACGTAAAATAATAATATTAATAAGAAAAATTCACATACCAAAAATAATAAATTACCAGAAATAAGAAAATCGAGCCGCATTAATTCTAGGATGGCGTTTAAAGTTATTCACTCATGCTGATAAGTGACCGAAAGGAACGTTCTAATGTAAAATTATCCGCACATTGAACAGGATTATTAAGGAAATTAAAGAACATATTTGGATTATTATGACAGAAGACGTTAGATATGATACATATGAGTCATGTTTTAAGTGAAATTCTACTACAAATAATCAATTAATATAAAGTAATTGATTAACAGACTAAATATCGTGTTAAATTTGTTTTCACTGTGTAAGGATAGATCACTACATGATCCTTTCTTATTATTAGTTTTTATGTATGTTCAAAATTTATATATATATATATATATATATAGTGACAGCTATACTTCTTTTTATGCAGTTTCAAATGTAAACTGCTGTAGGGCTGGCCTACGTGTCGGTGAAAGCCAGCTTGCAGAAGGCAGTTAGTTTCAAATACTTGCACTACCTTCAAGCCTGAGAGGGTGGAAAATTTCAGTTTATTGGTCTGTTTTTGAATAGCCTATATAAAGGGACCCGACTGGAAAGCGAAGTTGGCATTTCTTACGAGTTTTTGGGAAATAGGCGAGACCTTGGAAGGTTCTCTCGGTGCAGGTAGAGTGGCGGGGCTAGTCAAATGACTAGCGGTCGAGGATCAACCATTTGCTTTTTCGAAATACATAGATAAGTCCACGCATTATTTTTTGATTCGTTTGGTGACAGGCCAACGCTTAGTTTTCAGTGGACATTTGTGTTATACTTAGAGAAACGACGTATCCGAGGGAATTAAGGGAAGCGTTTAATTTCAAGTATATGTCTATCCGTTGGTGACAAACCAAGTACTCTGTTGCGCGAAATTATTAGTTTAACTTTGTAGATTCAACACTGTCAAGGTGTCCGGTTTTTATTTAATCTGGGATTAAAGGGACTGTGGCAGGGTGGAAAAAGAATCACAACAGTTTTGTTTTTATATAATTTCAAGAAAAGCACATAATTACGCGAGTTGTTGTAATTTCAATCAAGTTTAGTCTATTTTTGCGAGGCAATTTTCATTATAAACTAGAAGGGGAGGGAATTAGAGGAACATGTCATGTATGCTAGTGACAAGCTAGATACATTTTTGAACTAGTACTGCTCGTCTAGGTCATATATTACAGTGTTTCAATTAAAGAGGATCAAGTCATTTCTTATGTGGGGGTTATTTCTGATGTAATTCTTTATATATATTTAATCAACGAAATAAAATAGTTTTTGTATATATTTTTAAACTGAACGTCTGGGTATCATTGAGATAAAAGAGCTGAGTGTTTCCCTAACATCCATGGCAAAGAGTATGGTAGTTATTCAATGTTTTTAATTCGATTGAACCGCATTGTTAGTTTTTAAAGTGTTATGCTAATTATTTGCCTGGGGAAGTAACGAAAACAAGTAACAGGTTGAGCCAAGGCAGGTAACTCTCCCCAGAAGAGAAATAGAGCATTCAAGATCTGTGGGGAAAAGATGATATATTATAACGGAAGCTGCTATTCATAGTTAATGGTTTCGTTGGTCCCGAGAGAGAGTTCAGAAATCGATAAGAATCACCCATGTAATTTACCTCCATATCGGAGCGAAGTTAGTATTAAAATCTTACCACGCAGTAAGATAGCTTAACTGAGCCACCATTAATTCCTAGAGCCATGTAACTACGTTGGTTGTGACCCAAGTAGGTTAATACTAGTTCTAACTATTTTTTTCTAAATAAAATACATGAAAATCCTTTCAATTGCTAGTTTATTTCAATAAGTGCTAAACAGTTCCTACCCCAAATGCCGAGTTCACGGTATGTCACTGAATATGGGAGTCGTATTGTGTTTTGATGATAACAACTATTGTAATGTAATCTCACTGTGCCTAACGCGTGATAGCAGTAGTTATTATTTTAAGGGCATTAAGAAACCTTGTCAGGGATACACAAATTATATTATTTTTATTTATATGGAAAAGCAAATAGAGCCTGAATTGTTCTCTGTAAAATTTACAATATTTTCATATGATTCCCATAAATAAATTATTGAGGACTGTTCTAACAATATGTTTACACAAAAATATGTATCTAAATCGGTATCTTAACACTCTACTTGGATATGGAGCACCAAGTCCAACATAAAATTATTACCCTTCAATACACTGAAAACTTAGAAGTATTGTTAAGTTTCGAAAGTGTATTACAAAGTAGAATAACCTTTTTTGATGTAATAGAAGCTGATTTAGGTTTCCAAATAAAATACTGTATTCCGAATAAATAAATACTTGCAATTGATTAGGTATATTTTTTTGTCTTTATTCCAGACATTCGAGACGAGACGAGACTTTCCGCGAGTCGTCTCGTAACAATCAGTAGCACTCGATTTACTCCAGCACTCATCCGGTTTACCCCGTGTCACTGGTGAAAATAGAGTCACAGCAGATTTTCGTTCAACATGTGCATAATGGGTTAGAAACTATTTAAAGTTGTTTGTTATAAGGCTTTTAGATTATTGAAATCCTGTTTTGGTATTGACTACATAGTTTCGTATAGAACCTTACTGCCTCTCTAAACTGTCTAAACTCTTCAGAGTTCGAAGAGACAAGGTGAAGCACTCGGCGGGTGTATGGGTGCCCGCAGGAATCAGGAACTGCTTACTCCACGACTCATGGACTGAATCGCTCTCTGAAGGCCACTGGTGTGTGGAATCCAACGTCGGAAGCTTCTTTCATCACATCCTATTTTTGTGAAAAGAAAAGCCAGATTGTGGGGGACATTTTACGCTAATTTTCATCACATTTCGTACAGAAAGTGATGAAATCCCGCAACTGCACCACGTGTAGAACCTTACTGGCCTCTCTAAACTGTCCCTACAATTTGTAGAGGACCTTACAGGTTCTGGAATCTTACCATGGGGATTATGTTAGCTCATAAGCACTCGCTTATGCTGCATCCTTAATCTGCGGAGGTACCTAGATGAAACTTAATCTACACAACCTTTTAAATGAATGGCAACCACATATTTTCAGGTTAAAATTACCTAAGGACTGCATTGGCAATGTTGGCTTATGAGAGAAAACCATGTTACCTGTCTCGTTCTCGAAGAGATGATCAATAAGAGTTTCAAGGTGAACTCACAGACACACATTGTTGTTAGTCTCTTAAAACTGTTTCTTAACCTGCACTTCTTCCCCGAACAACTTTTTCGAACCAACGTTAACTTTTCATGATAAGGATCGACTGTCTTTCAAACTAAACCTGTCTCTTACTTTCAGACTCCCACCACGCGACTCCTTCAAACTCACAACCGACTCCCGTTCTAAATCAAAACCGACTGTCTTTCAAACTAAACCTGTCTCTTACTTTCAGACTCCCACCACGCGACTCCTTCAAACTCACAACCGACTCCCGTTCTAAATCAAAACCGACTGTCTCCCTAAACCAAAAGAACTGTCGTCTCAAGCTACAAAACCCCGACTGTCCAGATCAAGATTCAACTTGCATCCCCCTAACCTAGGCTCCTCCTACATTTCTCCTTCTCACTCCACTTTACCTCTGCAGTAACTGGAAAATGCATTATGCTGTTATGCAGTTAACACATTCATTAGTATTTCCTGCCTGCTACAAGGCTAAAGCGAAACTCGAAAATGCGAGGTACGCTACCGTTTGTATAAGAAAAATGATGCTTTTGAGAAAGTGAACCTATTTCGCCGGTCTACAACATTCATGTTCTGAAATAATGGAACAAGTCAGAACAAGTTAGTAGGAGATGAGAAGTAAACACGTTCAAGCAATAAGATTCGTCCAAATTATTGCAAAAGTGGCTAGCGCTATCACTTTATAATCAAGGGGCTGCGAGTTAAGTAGAGTAGTTTGGTCATTTTATGTAATGCACAGCTTCATAGCTTCATACTTAATATACATATTCAATAAGTCTACGTTTAAATGTCAATAATAGCTATTTATTAAAATTATCACTTATCGGTAGAGAAACATATTACAACATTCCACTTTCTTCCCTCACACTTTAATCCTAAATAAATACCCAAAGTAATGAGACTCCTGTGCGTGTAAATATATGTCATGAAGGCATATGAGGTAATGTGGTGGTATAGAGGTCCACATATTCTTGATCTCGGCCATAGTGATCAGTATTATAGCCAACAGCCTTTACCCACCATGGTTGCCCCAATGAACCAATTTATACGAGGCTGGGTGGATCTCAGACCCGCCGGAACATTCTTGGTCCAGATCGCCTGCCTTGGAATTCGAACCCGGGTCAATTTAGTCCTTGGAAAACAGCCACTTCGCTCTTGTAGCTCACAAAAACCTCCATTTTATCCCATTGCTGCAACATATATTCCTATCTCTCATCTCCCTAAATACTTGTTATGAATTGCGCCCGCATCCTTATTAAACCCAATTCCCTCATAATTATAATTTCTTTCAGAAATACTCTCACCCCCACCCCCAACCCAAACAGGAGCTCCGCTGTTATTCCTTCTGTTGTCCTTCACTCCCAACCCCTTGCATACCTTTTAGAGTGTGTGCTGTAAATACTCTTTCCTATGTTATTTAATACAAATTTTAATACTCTTTCCTATCTTATTAAATACAAATTTTAATACCTTTCCCATCTTTTAAACAACGATCTTTAATTAACCTTCTTTCCGGTATCACGAGAACAACTACAGTATGAAGAAGCTATCACCTGGTGCAAATTATATTTCGCAGAGAAACTCTCTTTATTGCATCACTAATTGTACCTCCGAGAACCATCTGAAAACTATTTCTTTAACCTGCTATACATGATCACAAACGCGAGAAACAATTGGGGTGTAAGGGATGACCCTTTCTGAGAACACAAAATGCCAACCTCATTTCCACATAGTACACTCTGGACTGGATATTACAGACTAACGAGGCTCTGGCGTCGGACCCATGGCCATTGTAATCCTCCATATGGCCAGTGCTGTCCTTGCGTGTTTGTGATTGTCTTTGATCAATTTCATTTTATCACTTTTCATCATAATCTTCGCGATTAGCCACATTTGGTAATTAAAATAAATGAAATCAGTCAATCAACAAAATCAGAAACTTAGTTTGTACTCTCATACCAATTCTTGAGGCATCCAGGCTCTCAATGAAGGGCGATTTCTCTATTTCTTCCTCACTTTCTTCATTCTCAACCCTAGCTTACACGAGGGGGCTGTTAGACTCATTCTCCTATTTTTCTGATATTTCAACTGTGAAAATTTTTATAAAATATTGAAAGTAAATGACATTGTTCCCTAGCGTGTTCCCAATATTTACGTATTACTTTTGTTCATAAAAACACAAATATAATGTAAGTAGGAGACAAGATGCACTAGGAGGGCGTATAAGGCGCCATCTTTGAATGCGTGCCATTCGATTCGCGACACTCGTGTCAGTTACGGTGTATAATAAGTTGGCAATGATGGTATTTTTGTAATTATTATAATTAATAAACAACTGAACCTCTGTAAACAAAAAATAAGTAATGAAAAATTAAGTTTTAGTGAATGGTGAAATATGTGTGTGACACTGAAGCAATAATTTGCTCTTATTTCTTATAAATTATGGTAATTTTTGTAATTATTACAACTAATAAATGACTGCACATATATGTTTAACAAAGGAAGCAGTGATTCAATAATGAAATGGTTTCTTGAATTTTAACAAGAAAGTGAGGGCCATGTGAGGCCTCTCCCTCAGATAAGTAGGTTTCTCGTACGACACGGATAGGATAAGTTTAATGTTATAACCCAAAAACCGTGACACATTGTCTCTCCTCTCTTGTTTTGAAAGTACACATACATATTTGAAACGCATGTCATGCATGGTAATGTGTGGGGAGATCAACTGTTACCCTTACTACTCTTTATACGTACCGCATTAACGACTTTATTAAAGCGCAACATGTCGATGGCAATTGACCTGTACTCTTCCTTTGTTAATTTCTCATCATTGAATCCGCCGAAAGCAAGCAATACATCGGACACGTACTGCATCTTGGATTTGGCAAATTCCTTTGAATCCAAATAATTGGTTTCCATGTCAAGCCCAGTTATAGCTGCATCGAAATAGCTATCCTCAGAAGAGAGTGCCTTTGAAGATGGAATCCTCAGCTGGAAATCAAATATTGTATTTTAAGTGAATTTTAATTTTTAATTGTCTTTCAATTTGAAGATAAATAGTAAATAATTTCACAGTTTCCTTCAAAGTTATTTTAATTTTTAAGAAAATTGGGTATATTTACCACAATCTCCTGGCTAAAGAAATGTCTCTTAGTTATTCGATGCAACGATGTAAATGCAATCCTAAAACAAAATTTGGGATCACACTGAGGAATTAACAGATTATTTGAGTTTTAAGAGCTTAGATCTGTGTAAAAGTTCCAAAATTCTAGAAAAGTTTTATCTGGTTCGTAGACTGGAATAAGTTAGAGATATTGTCTTTCGTGGAAACATTAGCATTGAACACGTACTTGCATAATAATGCAGTTTGGTGCCTAGTGTCGAAAGCACATATTATATGAGATTTAAGAGGTTAATTATGTGTGAAAATACTAATCCTATACGTTCTTTTTTTGTAAAATATCTTGGGAAAATAAGTAAATTTGTCAAACAATTGTAACATTCCACTTAATCTATAAAAACGAAATTTGGATTGCACTTAAGAAATGACAGATTATTTGAGGTATAAGGGTTTAGATCTGTGTGAAAATACCAAAATTCTCGATAACGTTTGTTCAAAGAACTAGCATCCTGTACATGTACATTGTATGTGTTGTTAAGCAACACAGTATTTCTATTCGGGACATAGAATATATTACCAACTTTGTTATTATATTTTTTCCTTCAAGAAGTTATTTACAAAAGACAAGCGCACGTTTCCAATTTATTCTAGGCTTTCATAGTTTCGATAATATCCAATCCGATCACAAAATAGCATTTATTGTTGGAAACCGTAACCAGCAACGTTATCAACTTGACCTTCATATTTTCAGAGTATGTTTTATACAGTGCTGCAAATATTCTTTGTGACAAAATTTTTGAAAAAAGTAACAAAAATATACGTTATTAACATTATGTACTCTTAAAATATATTTGAACTATTTTTTTCTAAACATGGCACCCTCGTCATTTAATCAAGTAGATTCTTCCAATTTTCGTATTGTAAACATGCATTTGTATTGAGCATTGCAAATCTGCAAATTTTTAACAATATTTTCTTGCATAAAAAAACGTCGAAGATATACTCGTATGTTTTATGACTTAGTCATACATGAAGAATACAGGAGAAAACCTGTTAAGTCCAATTTTATCGATTTCCTGTTGTCGATGTCAGTGTACTTTTCTATGATGTAACTGCACATGCGAAAAAATCGTAAGTCCTCAGAAATGTGAAGCTCAGAGTTATATACAATACACCGAAAAATAAGTAAATCTTAAAAGTTTGGATTTGCTTTCTTTCAAAAACGGGAATATGTGATTTATCAGGTAGTTCTCCTGGACTTTCATGTGGATAATCTGTTATGTGTCAGTTAATCTTCAAGCGGTCAAAAGAGAGAAGTTGCTTGCGCATATGTGAATAGCTGTTGCGAGACAACAATTACCTTACTTCTTTCTGTTACAAGACTTACTTCTATAATGGAGATGTTATATTCGTCCAAATAACGGACATGGAAGCCAATTAATATATCCTTCCTCAATATCCGATGAGCGAGAGCGAGGGATCTTGACAAGTTGAAATTTTCTGTTGTGGAATTAGTTGGTATTTTCCTAGGAAGTTCCAACTTTGCCAGTGTGTCCAAGATAGGATTCACTCCATGTTCCTCCATACTATCTGAAAGGGAAATAATAAATCAAGTGTTTCGTTATTAATGTAATTTATTACGCAACTCTATGCAGACACTTGAAAAAAAGTGGGAATATAATCAAAATGTCCATCAGGTATTCATTGATTTCAAAAAAGCATATGATTCGGTCAAAAGAGATAAATTATATAATATATTAGTAGAGTTTGGAATACCTAAGAAGCTTGTTAGTATGATAAAAATATGCACCAGTGAAACAGAAAGTAAAATTCGTGTGGGTAATAATATGTCTGACAAATTTATAATTCACGATGGGTTAAAACAAGGAGATGCATTATCTCCATTGCTCTTTAATTTTGCCTTAGAATATGCTGTAAGGAAGGTAAAAGAAACTAAAGAAGGACTAAAATTAAATGGTGTGACTCAGTTGTTAGCATATGCAGATGATGTAGACTTACTGGGGGATGATATAAATACGATTAAGAATAATGCTAAAATATTTTTCAAAACTGCTAAAGAGATAGGTTTGGAAGTTAACAAAGAGAAAACTAAATATATGCTTACAGGCCGAAACCAAGTGTTAGGTAATAATCAAAATCTAATTATTGATAACAACTCGTTTGAAACAGTTTCCAAATTCAAATACTTAGGAGTAATATTAACAAATGAAAATGATATTAAAGAGGAAATAAAAAGTAGGCTTAATTCAGGAAATGCATGTTACTTCTCTCTTCATAAACTTTTGTCTTCTCGTTTAATATCTAAGAAACTAAAAGTTAAAATATACAAAACAGTAATTTTGCCTGTAGTATTATATGGGTGTGAAACTTGGTCCCTTACATTGAAAGAGGAACATAAATTGAGAGTATTTGAAAATAAGATCCTTAGGAAAATCTTTGGACCTAAAAGGGATGAGGAGACAGGTGACTGGAGAAGGTTACATAATTTAGAACTACATAATTTGTATTCATGTCCAGATATTATTAGAATAATTAAATCAAGAAGACTTAGGTGGGCAGGCCATGTGGCACGAATGGGAGAGGAAAGAGGAGTTTACAGGATTCTTGTTGGGAAACCAGATGGTAAGAGACCTGTAGGAAGGCCAAGACGAAGATGGAGGGACAACGTTGAGATGGACCTAAAGGAAATCGGTAGGGATGGAAAAGAGTATATAGATCTTGCTCAAGATAGGGACAGATGGAAGGCCTGTGTTGCTGCAGCCATGAAACTTCGGGTTTAAGAAGGCTAGAGATTTAGTTAGTTAGTTACTCTATGCAGCTGAATTTCAATTGAACTAGGGGGAAAATAAATTTTTCAGCAAGTTAAGAAGTTAGAAAGAATATAATATATGTTTCGTAAATACGTATATCAGAGTGGGTTTAATATGTACAAAAGTTCCGAATCGGATTTGAAACAACTGGAAGTTGATGTAACCCTAATGTATCAACCACTCCAACGCAACGCTTTTAAATGTTAGCTTCATGTTCCAACTTTACTTTAAATTTGATCTTACATTGCAAGTTAAAGTACATACATGGAATACACGAGAAATGTTCATTGTTCTATACGTTAGAGCTATGCTGCCATTTATCCTTTAATAAATATCTAGATTGATTGATTGATTGAGTTGGTCTCTAAGTTCACTATATGTACAGTAAGGCTAATCGGTACTACACCTACAGTTTAAATTGGGATTCGAACCACTATGTGCCTCCACAGGATATCGAACCCAGGACCCCTTGAAGTAAATATGAAAATTAATATGTAGAATAAATACAAGAAAAGTATTATTTGAATTCGTAAATCTTAATAATAAAGATACTAATATCTACACAGTTTATTTATTGCTCTTTAGCAAGATTTTTTATTATTAGGAGGAATTATTAGCGCAGCGCGTTACGACGCCAAGGGTCCGCGGTTTGAATCCCGGCATGGGCATGGGTGTTCTTTGTGAGTGTCCCTTCATTAATTTCATCATATCGTAACGCAACTCCCATGCTGCGTTTGGGATCGAACCAAGAACCTTTAGATTGTATTGGATGGTGTAGTTATTCATCATTTATCTTTCAGATGGTTATCACTAGCTTAGTCTAAAGTATAATGTATGCGAAAGGTTACATCCAAAGTTATGGCACAAGAATTCACACGTACAGTAATTGAGCTTCTGTACTCTCCATGACTGAACCGATATGGATATTGATAAGAAGAGGGTAATACTTGCCTCACAAATAGATGAATGTTATTCCATAGATTGTCCTCTCAATAATGGTAATTGACACATATCTGACCTTCCAGTCAGAGTTCACTCTCCTCATGCACCACTGTCCAATAATCGTCCCTCCAACGTCCTTGCTCTATCCCGTCCACTAGCCAACTGTCCATTCTCTCTCTCTCTCCTTTCCAACTCTCATGACACATACGCCTCTCAAGTCAATAACCTAACCTTTGCCTGATTACTTATTCAGCATTCCTTTCTCTGCTTTGTTAAGACTTGACACTTCTTACCGAATACCTTGGGTACGATACGATATCATCATTCATCCTCATCTTTGCGATTAGCCAAAAGTGGCAGAAAAGCGAAGTATTTAGTGAAATGAAACATCAATCATTCAATCAATCAATTTTCCATTAGTGTATTGAATAGTTGCACTATATGAATTGCAAATAGACACAAACAAAATTATTTAATCTAAACACTTTGGATTGTGAATTGCAAAACACAATAAACAAACATATTCATTACTTATTGAAACTTAAGAACAGAACACTTTGTTATAACCTAAATATTAAAATTAAAAAAAAACTATTACTTCGCGTTTTACTTGGTAAAAATATGTAATCACGATTAAAATCAAAATTTGGTAGAGAAAATATGACTTTGTACACAAGAAAGTTAATCAATGCAGAACATCAGGTCTTGTGGCTTACAAAGCAACAAGCAACAGCGTTGGCTACTGCTCCATCAGAATAGATTTGTTTCGAAATGAATTTGTAGTCTTTTCGCGTCTTCTTCTGCTGTTGGATAATATTCTTACATACTAAAGGTATTTCTGGACAAAGTTCATATATCCTAAACCAGTAGCGTACGCAGGATTTCATCAAGGGGGGTGTTATCTCGAAAACTTTCTACAAATTCACATTACCATTGTTTTATTATACTTTAATTAATTAATAATAATAATAAATTAATCAATAATTCTTATAATTAATTAATTAGTTTAATTACTACTAATGCAGCTGCTATTTATGAAAGAAATAGAACAAAATTACAATTCTTTTGTTTCAAAATAATTGTCTAGTCAACGGTTATTTGTATATGATAAGTGAGACATTTTAAGTGTGAAGAAAATCCATAAAAACAAGCAAATATATCAAATTTATTGAAATAATCGAAATATGAAACTCATTCAAGGAGCCGCGCTGGTCTAGTCTGACAACTTCGTTGGATATCCGGGTTCGATTCCCGGAATTGGTTGGAATTTATCCAGCCTTGTCTCCGCACCCAGCCTATGGGTATCTGAGAGCAACCTTGGGGGATGAAGGCTGCCGGAGCATGGTGCTGATCACATCACCTGCAAAATAGTTCGAGATCAAGAATCTTTGGGGCCCACCACACCACTATGTGTGACTGCATGGCACGGTGCTATATACACGGGGGAATTTACATTACCTGTACCTATGGAACTCACCCAGGGTGATGATGAAGCGCGAGAATACATGTTGCTAAATTCCACTGAGTCTATGTTTTCGTTGTAAAGTAAGTTTATAGACATTCTAACGCATTTATCCCTTCTAGGTGATTCACAAAAGACTTCTTCGACATTATTTAATGATGTGGATGTAGACTCAGCTTCACTTGAGAGTTCACAAGGGGATGTGAAATCAGTACCGGGAAGAACGTTTGCAATAAGGACGAAGCAAGGAATTTTCACAATTCTCGCAAGAGTCACTGCGCGACTTTTTGCAAAAGAAAATTGCAAAATTGAACTTTGCGGCCGCTTAGATTGTGTTTGGAATGTTGTGTTTTTCTTCATGCTGCATGGGAATAATAATCCAAATTATTATTATTATTATTATTATTATTATTATTACTGTCGCAGATCTTTGACTGTGATAAATTAGCCATTTTTAATTTTTTCTACAGCATTTTCCATAATATTTCAAGAGCTTAAGGGGGGGGTTTAAACCCGGTAACCCCCCCTTGCGTACGCCACTGTCCTAAACATAGCTGGACTTGATATATTAGACAACAAATATTAAATAACCAAGCAAAAAACCTAGACAAATATTATAAAGAAGTACTGCCTCTCTTCTTTAGTAAATAAACTGTCTTCGATCAAAACCGATTGAAAACTTCTTGCTTAAATCACATAATTCGTATTCTTATTCAAATTATAGCTCCTGAGTGACCATACATAATAAAGTACTCCTCTCCTCATTGCAGTTTCGCCATACTTAGACAAAGAAAGCAACCACTACACTCTCATCGCTCAGCCTAAACCCACTTTTCCTCTCATCTACCATGAAAATTATTCTGACTTATTCCTGCATCCAGATAAAACCAGATTCCGGCATATTATTGTACCATTCAGAAACACCCATGCAAGTCAGAAAAAAAATCTGTTCTGTACTTGTGTCATTAGTTTTTTTTTCCCTTACGCCCTACCTTTTGGCATAGCTTTGACAATGTTTCTTCCGCGTTCATTATAAGTTATGTTTTCTATCGCATAACGCACAAAAAAATAATTTCGCCTCTCTACAACATCATAAAATCAACTCAGGTACCAGCTTCGACATAAAGTAACGAACATGTAGTGACCATTCCTTCACGGAGGTCAACACTTGAACTATTTTTTTTTATTTTCCTGTAGTTTACGGTTATTACAAGCGTAAGAAAACAGTTTTTCTTTGTGACGTTTCAGGAGAACACACGCTCCTTTCATCAGACATTTATTTTCATTTTGACTAAATATGCAGTTATAACAATGGTTAGTAATTTTTTAAACAAAAATAATCCGTCACAAAGAAGAACTGTTTTCTTATGCTTGTAATAACCGTAAACTACAGGAAAATAATTCTATAATGCAAGCAATGCGTACATATAAGAAGAACACTTGAACGCAAGCAGTTATTTCATTTTCAATTTTCCTTTATTAAAAGGCGAGGTTAAGCCTGCGGCTGTTCTACCACATAACCCCAATGGATACATACACATTCAAAATAGATTCTACATACTAAATGCTTGTATAATAAAAATAAAAGAAAACAAAGAAACAAAGAAGACACAAAAAGAAGAAATACAAATTTGAGAACAAGGGCTCGTCTACACTCTCAAAAAAAGATTGAAAACAAATACACAAAGGATACACACATTAATTGAAGTAATTGTGCTTGGTGTGATATAGTTAAGACTAATACAAATTAGTAGTATGTAAAATATATAAATATTCTTAATATACGAGAAAGGACAATATATAGTCAAGAGTTTGCAACATATAGGGGGGAATCACCCGGTGGGGGAGTAATGACGGCCGGAGCGTGGTGCTGATCACATCGAAAATATGTGTGACCCTACCCCCACATACCCTAAATGTGCTTTCGTTGATTGAGTTGGTGATTTAAGTCCACTTTATGCACAGTAAAGGTGCACCTTCATGGCACGGTGCTATATGAGCAGGTAACTTTCAACTTTACCTTTACCTGTATATATTGTATTCGCTTCTGTACCCCTGAGTAACTACGTTTATTTTTTAAATATGCGAACCCTCTACTATGTCAATGGCTGAGGGCCCCCTAAAAGCTTACTGGTTTCCGCCCCCCCCCCCCCCCCAGCCGCACTGCGGGGTTCTGCGGCTTGTAGATCTGGCACTGTCTCTTCCGTTGGATTGTGAATTTCTACACTGTATTTTACTTATGATACACTGTAATCTTTCATTCAGCTGTTCTGTAACCATGTTCCTTCACTGGAACTCACAAAATTCCCTGCATGTTAAGATGAACTACTAGTTAGCAACATTGTTGGGTGTTATTTTCAGATTATTTACTTCTGGTCTATGCCATACTCGATCGTCTTTCAAGCTGAATTTTAACACAAAAGAGTGTGCTACTTTATGTGAAGAGAAGCGTACGCTAATTGAAAACTATTCACATAATTGAGGTTAACAAACATATGTACGACATAAATACTATTTCCTTTGTGTACACACATCAACTTATTTTTTTCGTTACTTTTCATCTTCATTCTTAGTGTTATTGTGGATACTACGTATAATTATTAATTAGAAACGAGCATTAAAATAGTTAATATGAACTTATATTTTCTGAACAGTTGATCTTTAACTTCTATGCTTAAACAATAAATTTTGGGACCTTTTTACTTATTTCAAGAAGAGTATAAGATTATGCTCGTAGTCAGGAAATAATATCGGTATATGCGCAACGGTGTGACATAGAAATGATAAAATGAGTGTGTGACCAGGAAATACCTTCACAGACTCACCTGTGTCCATGCAAGACTTGAACAGCGTCCTGGCTTGTCGAACGGGCAGTGGGTCTGTGTCTTTGTTCTTCTCAAGCATAATATCTAAGAGATAAATAAACACGGCAAATTTTCACATATTGGAAATATGAAAGGATAATATGTATCACGTACGTACATTATCTTACTCCTAAATTGAATGAAATGGTTATAATTTTTGAGACTAATGGTGATGTTTGTAATAAAGTAAATGTAGCGTTAATAGTTGCCAAAATCATTAATTATTTGTACTACATTAGTGCTATTTCAAATATTTTTCTAGTAACACTTCTGGTCCCGATTAGCTTATCTGGGCGTAAAGTGAACATGAAATAAATAAATAAACCAATTATTAACGCTATTTATATTTAATGACAGATATGCTTTATACCATGTTTACTCTTAAAATAACTATTTACCTAGGACTGACAAAATTATATGTTATATTCGAGGTTCTGCACTTTGCGGTGCGGTCTAAGGCGTCATACTTTGGGCTTCGGTTTCGGAACGCGAGCAAGTTCGAGTCTTCTGGGGAAAAGTGCAACAAGTTTTCTTCTGGGATTTAGGTTTGTGTATGGGACCGGTATCCACCCACCATCATGAGGAAATTGAGTAGCAACGAATGATTTGCACGTTAAACTGGCCTGTTCAATGCATACGAAACTGAAGTACGCACAGTGGTCGATTCACGCCTTAAAGTCTACCTAAATTGGTATGAGGCAGTATGCTTCTACGAATGTATAGATACAACACTGTTCCAGTTGATGCGAATTTATTTCCATAATGTGCAATGACCTAAACATAAATATAGTTTGTTAGATAAATTCGCTGAAATAAAAACATTGTTTCTTATCACTTGGCCAGTTTGATGGATATACATTCAACCGAACTAACAATAAACTAAATTTGACCAAAATAACAATGATTCATTGTTACATGACTTCTCCACGTAGTATAGAAGGCAGAGTTCACGAACTAAATATAATTATGTGAGTCAGTGCAAGTTCGGAACTTGAAAACATTATGGAATGTACTCAGCCTTTTCCTCCATATCGTGGTTGCTCGGATACCTTAACAAAGTAAGGTATCCTCTCCCTGTGTCAGAATTTAAAAAAATGCGCTGACTGAAGGGCTGCGAGGTTGCACAAAGGTTTCCTTTCTACGTTATTACGTAACCTGATTATATTGACCTCTGGTGGCAATAATAAACATGATTCCATCAACCTGAAACAAATGAAAGTGAAATAAACCCAATGACGCCTCCGCGCGCACTTTGGTCTATTATGAGTAGCGTAATCCGGTCACGGAAAACTAAAACAACGACTGGAGGTTCGTCGTGCTGACCACACGTCACCCAGTAACTGGTTGAATGATTCCCCACCTCGGTAGGTGGGAGTGTGGTTGACAGTCGATAGGTAAAAGTCCCTGTCCCTCACGGGCTGTTGCTCCATTGGTTATTTATTGTTATTAATAATATAGGAGGGCTATCCAGCAAGTAACATCTATTTGGTTATTAACCTTAGAATACAAAATCTTGTGTGAGAAACTTAAACACATAACCTTCGTAAATTTTACGACTCAGTTTTAGATGTTTTTCATTTTTTTTCAAATTACACTGTTCTACATACATTTTGCTACACAAATGAAAGTATCTATTCTTCACTATTATGAGGATGCTTAACACAGACATGACATTAAAAAAGATCGATTAGCTCTCGTTTTGACTGAAGGGGGCGGGAGAGAGGTGGCACATCAAGCGACCAGCTCAACTCGAGTATATATACCACAGCTGACGATCTGGCACGTTGCATTCCAGTATTTCACACCATCATTTGCTGTTTCAGATCTCCTCAACATTGGCCAGTTTGCATTCAGTTGTGCAGTGTCTTCACAGTATTGTTAGATTTCTATATGCAGTATATACAGCGACGTGGCAACACTGGTGGCTGGTTGGCAACGAAGTCAATCATGGCAACTAACCTTGCCACTCAAATGGAATGTCGCCTCTTCACTAAACAGCAGACGCTCAAGAAAACCATCGTCCTCCATAGTATACTGCATGGAATTAAAACATTCATATCGTGTACAAGGTCGTCCGGTTGTAACATTTGCAATAACTGTATGCGGTACGGTTTCAGTAACAATCGGGTTCGCACAATCTTTCAGACAGTTGGTTGCGGAATATCAAGTTCGCCGCTGGCACGGTATGTTGACTTCTGTGAGCTACTCACAAAACTCGCACTGTTTCATCAGAAACGCTTGGACGTCCTGTGCTTTTAGCTTTACACAAGCAACCACTTTCCCTAAAAAGTCGATACCAATACAGAATGCTTTGGTGACCTGGCGGTGCAGTTGCAAACTGTCTCCGGAATGCACGCTGTACGGTAACAACAGAAAAACAATTCTCATATTCCAAAACAAGGAATGCTTTCTACTCCATAGACACCATTTTGGAAACTAGATTTGTGCTGCCATCTTTCGGTAGGCGACAAGGTTACAAATATGAGAAATTGAACTTTCAGAAGTGTTCTCTTGTTTCATGATTAGTACACACATATTATATTAATAGTTTTTGAAATATTTCAATGTAAAATCCGATTTATCATTTATAATTAACCTGTACTTTAGGACCATCTCAACGTTATTCCTCAATTTTCGTATTGACCTTCCTACACAGATGGTCTTTTACTATCAGGTCTCCCAACAAGATTCCTGTAAACCACAAGATATCACAGACCGAATAAAATTACCTAATAAGGCATTTAGAACTTCCCAGAAATTGGCTGCAACAATAGAATTGCCTAGCGGATGATGTGAAGGTACTACTCCCTCAGACAAAGAATTTCTTTTATTTTTAGAAACAAAACAGGACCTGACTGAGTGTCATGCCAAAGGCTTCTTTGCATTGATGAATATAACACATAAGACAGAACCCAGAAAGCTTACTGCAAGCATGTGGCAAGCGAAGTAGCTTACAGCATGCTTGCCAAGCTTGCTAAGGCAAGCAAGCATGAAGCTTGCCATATCTAGCTGTAAGCTTACAGAATGTTCGATGGAAGCTACATTTTGACTTACATCTCCAAGCTTAACTGATTTTTCTCTTTATTGATAGCACAAACATGGCTTTAATGCACATCGTGCATATGCATAACAGCAAAACAAAAAGCAATTGAGGGTCATACAATAGTCAACCACCAATATTTGTTATTAGATTTTCTTCATTTATGTGAACATTTTCCTGCTCTCACCCAAAAATAGGGAATAGCTAGGCTGGATAGTTCAATGAACTAACCAATCTCTTAGTACACATTGGTAATGATCAGGCTAGAAAGTTCACATGACCTAACCGATCTTGTAACAGGTTTTTGTTGCTACATCCAGCTCCTAGTGATATAGTGTGGAATCAGAAAGGTTGTTCATGGAAGATTTACTTTTATTCACTGCACCACATTTTCTTCTCTTTCTTGTAGCTTTCTTGTAGCTTCAATATATTCACACATCTTTCGAAGGGTTTTAAAACACAATTTTCCACTGATTACAATCAAATATTGTAAGGATCCGCCCTGGATCGTACTTGGTTTGATTGGTCTATTGAGCCTCGGCTTCACGCTCAGTATAGTCCAGCACAGATATTTCTGCCGTGCGATGCGCGACAGAACTAAAGAAGCAGTGTTGCTAATGGAGCAGATAGAAAAATCGCTGCAGTGCGCCGATGCACAGCTGTTACGTACAACAAGGAAATTAGAGAATTCAAATCTATCTAACGTTGAGTTTTAAACATCATGCATTATACCAGGACTATGATTAATATGTACTAACAAGTGGCTTTGTATGGAGCTACATACATATGGACTAACAATTCGCAAAATATGAACTAACATACGTAAAATTACCAAAAATGCTGCAGAGAAGACTTCTTTATACGATTCCTTATTTGAGTGATTTCAAACAAAATAAAAAAAATATATATATTATTTTTCATTGCATTAATGCACTGGTGGCGTTCTAACTGTTCACTCCCAAAATCCGTATACACTGGTACGGAACTGCAACGGCAGATAACAACATGCCAACGTGTTAAACCGCGACAATTGGACCACAACACTCCTCCTCAAGCAGTATTATTATTATTTCCTCTCTGTGATCGGCGAAAGTCGGTTGCCTTTGTTCTACATTTACAAACGATGCCGGCTTCCACAACAATAACAAGTACATATACTGCCACTAGACGATAAGCTGCGCAGCTTTTTCTTTTGCTATGAACCAGGGCTGGCGCTAGTCATTTTGCCTCCCTGGGCGGTGGCGGTAGATGCCGCTCCATTTCGAACCCTCCCCCCTGTTACGCAGCAACGGGAAATTGAAAATCAATATATTCCTAAGTAAAACATCAAAATATAAAATAAATAATGAGACTTCTTATGCTATTTCAATACTATTAAGCGCAAAAGAATATCTCGCTCTTCAAATTTTGCCGCCCTGGCTGGTGGCACGGTTTGCCCTCCCCTTTCGCCGGCCCTGCTATGAACTTGGTCACCCATCAAAGCATGGCAATATTAACACAGAAAACAATATGCATCGCATTAAGCAGCAAAAATGACAGCCTTCTCTTCCTCCACCTAAATCCCATCTTTCGCAGCAAATGTCGCAAACTCTCTTGAATTCCCGATAAATGTATGTCCGCCTGTAATTTGACATGCAATTTTTTCAATGTCGGCACTTCATTTTCACGCAGAGCGTAGTCGTATATGCGCCTACGGATAACGTTTTCATCGAAAGCGTCCACTGACGATTTGGTCGCTGGTCTTTGTCGTTCTTTCCCGGGAGTGTGGAATGATGTGGAGGGGCCTTCTGACATCTCAAGAGATTGTCTTTCGTTCATGATAGCCCTGATTGTTCGTTCAGGAACTCCAGTCGTAGCCGCTGCTCTCTTGCCAAAATGCTGTATTGGGATGCTAACACCTTCACTGGCTTCCTCCTTCATGAACTCGTGCACGTTGCTTAGAATTTCCCGAGCTTGGCTATGGAAGGTTTTTGATTTCAACTTTGACAGAACTGGAGGCATTATGGAATTTAACGTTAATTAACAAACGCACACGCAATACACGTACACAACGTCAAACCGGTAAAATACTTAGTATAAAATAAAAATATGGTGCTTCCAATCCAACAAAACTCACCGTCATTTTACCTGCCTTTCCCCTTCCGTGACAGAAATAGTGCTTCATTATTACAGTTGGCAACACTAGTTACTAGCTAGCCAATGAACATGCACTGCATAAAAGAAGCAACCACTACGCCGTGCTATATTGCAACATTACCGTCCCTGCCGAACGATGTGAACCGCGAGTAGGAGCGCTAGTCAATTGTTTTCAATGATGTTTGCGCGAGTGTGTCCAGGAATGGAATGACAATATGGCAACAATAGAGAAGGTTTTCGAGCAGGGTAGAACACGTGATACCAAGAGAGAGGGAGACGAAACGAAAATTGGTATCTACGCAACGGCAAATTTATGTGTGATGCACTCTATCTCTTCGGGGCTTGAGTCTCCTCGGCTCGAGGTTCGGGTTAATCCGGCTGCTTCAGTCCTCGATGTAAGGTCACTCGTAATTCTGGGTCAAAGGTTCTCAATCTACTTATAGATCTTGACCAAGATTCTACAAGCAATCGACAATCCTTCTTCTCACTATGTTCTGTCGATATCCAGTTAAGTATCCAACTTCCTTTTCTCTTTTCAGCCTCTGACCAGAGAACCGAAAATTAATCCGTGACCACAGAATAAGAAAAGGTGTACCCTGACCAGGGTCACAAACGTTGACTACGAACAGTCTATCGGCCGATCCCGAATTCCGGTATATCTCAAGACAATCACAACTCTCTCAATTATATCTCCTGACCAGGAGCATAGAACCGAGAGAACATAAGCCTTCTGACCAGAAGAGCTAAGTAATTGTCCTAAGGTAAACCCAGAATGAACTAATTCCTAATAACGAAGTGGAAGAAAACGCGAAGTTCGAGCGTTGAAAGGAAAGACGGTTATACGAGTTCTGTATTTATAAGAAGTTCGAATACAAAGGCCACGGGCCACCGAGCTTCGCTGCTTATATAGCATTTCTCGTGCCGTGAAGGATTTACCAACTTTTATCTTAACATCAATTTTACATTACAATAAAATACAAATTAATTAAATATCAATGAGGAACATAATTAGTTACACGTAAAAATTACTATTTTTACCCTTTTGTGAATAACAAATATGCAATACAATTTTAATTGTTACACGCAGTATTTAATTTGACCAGGGAGTATGGCTTCTTCCAACTCCTCTCTCTCCCTGCAACGGCCACGCGATATGACAACAAAGAAAAAGAAAGAAAATTTACAAGGTCAAAATCTTAAGCAAAAATTATTTATATACAGGTTTTGTCTTGCGCGGCCATAACTTTCTTATGCGTTAACGTAACTAAATTCTGAATACACTGTCTTGCAGTAAAAGAATCAGGGATTATTATGATTATTGTCCGCCAAGGGACACGACAGATATAGCGTGGGAAAGACAGCCTAATCTTTCGTCTTTTCCCTGTGACAACGTTTTCATAAGGTTGAGTCTGCCTGGCTCTTACACAATAGCGTTAGCTTTCTTGCATTGTTGTCACCGATAATAAACTTCCAGCTCAGCTTGCTGGCAGAAATAAACAAACTCTTGGAACTTATATTTAACATCAGGATGTATAGTTTATATACGAGGTGTGTTCCACATTCCTTGGTAATTAACCATTAACACATAAAATTATAAGTACAAAACAAAGAAAATTATTAAGTTTATATACATATTTGTAACGTGGACAGTGCTACACGTTACAATATACGAGGGTCATCCGGAAAGTAGTACCGTTCACATTTTTGGCAGTGCCATCTAACGACCACTGCAGGAAACATCAGGATCATGATGTTGCATTGACATTTCACTTCATTCTACTGTAATTTGTTTTATTAAATCTTGTCACAGTTGTTTGTGTTTAATGAGTAACTCTATTGTTATATTAAATGTGTGTGTCTATTGTTATATTTTTAAAAATGCATCTACCCACACTAAGTACCACATGCATCAAGCTTTCGTCCAGCTTGCCATATCAAGCTTGCTTTGACAAGCTATAAGGAAGCTATCGTAAGTTAGCCACAAGCTAACGTGCTATCTGGGAAATGGAGAAAATGTATTGATTCCTCCAAGAACGGTAAACAAGACTTCAATTCCTGTTGGATTGATTTAGTGTTTTAAGTCCACTTTATACACAGTAAGGCTAATCGGGACTGGACCTACAGTGTAAAGTGCGATCCGAACCACTACGTGCCTCCACCGGAAATCGAACCAGGGACTCCTTGATTACAAGGCATTGACGCTACTACTGCGCCATCGGGGAGGCCATCAATTCCTGTTGTCTCTGTAGTTAACATTAAGGAAACTTACGAAAATATGAGAACAATAAACTCTTCGGTGATGGTGAGCGAACTGCATGGAATGCATTTCCACAAGTGTGTTATATTTCTCTGGAGAACAAGAGAGCAAACAAATATGAGAAACTCGTGGATAACTTTTTTTTTTTTGTTCTTTGCTGTTCGTGGTTTTTAATGTTCAAGAGATCTCCTTCACTAAAGAAAGGACACTTCCTTCCTATACAACAGAAAAACATTCTTGTTGAAGATTCAGTAACCATTTTTTTCAAGGCCGTCTGCAGGATATTTTGGGCAGGCGGCAGTGTTTGAAGTGGAAGAAACAAAGAGTTATTCTTCCCCCAGTTAACAGAATTATCATGAAACATCTCCAGCACTAAGTTAATTCGCATTTCACGGACCTTATGTTTTCACGCTTTAATTTTAAAATTTAAATTGTATTAATTCTTCTCAGGTATTTTGGAGGGGCAAGTGCTCCCACTGGCCTCCATTTGCGGGCGCTCGTAATATATTTATAAAGTTATGCCCACATTGATTGTGATTAATAGTTGCATAACATGAATTATAGTTAACTCGAAAATAAGAGTCAATGCATTGCTTATGGGTAACATGAATCATGCCGTAACTTCAAATGAAGAGCTAATCTTAAAGAATGAAGTGTAATCAGCTGGTCAATTTCAGTACGGAACAGCTACTTCCCTTTCTTTAACAGAAGAAGAGTTAAACTTTGTAGAACAGTGTTATTAATATTTTATAATGGTTATGTTTGGAGGTATTAGTCTATATTATTATCATATTAAACACCTATGTTTTGATATAGGTATCTAGGGGCATTATTTGGAAAAATATATTTTCTTGTGGATCTTGGGAAAAAATGAAAAAAATAGTTTTTTTATTTATTATTATGTTTCAAATAAACAAGGAATGTTTATTTGTTTCATGGTCAGTTAAGTGTTACAACATGTATAATCTCTTGCGATACTAATCCAATATCAATTTTATAAATATAAGTCATTTAGGTAAAAGGTAAAGTGCTCCCCTGTGCATAGCACCACGCAATGATAGCGTATAGGGGGTGTGGGGGTAACGCCCCACACTTTCTTGATCCGTTCGTGAGTGGGGGTGATGTGATCAGCATCACGCCCCTGACCGCCTTTACCCCCCAGGGTTTCCCCCAGGTACCCATGTTATTCGACGCTGGGTGGGCGCCGGGGCCGCTTCCATCGTTAGAAAAGTTCCCGGATTTGAACCGGCCGGGGAACGAACCCGGGACCTTTAGCATGGTAGTCAGACGCGTTACCGACTTTTTTTTTTCTTTTTAAATTTTCTTTATTGAAATTAGCTACTTCTTACACAGATTTTACATTTGGACGTCAATTTCAAAGGATCACATGTAGGAAATTTGCATACAAGGCTTTACAGGTTATCTGATCATTGTGATAATATTGTTCACTGGCATAGAATTTGAATGACAGTTTTTGTACATGAGGTTGGTTGCCAAGCACATAATAGACATTATGTCCTATGAGAAATTGCACTGCACGTGTTCTTGTGAGAGGAAAATACTGAAACTCTGGAGTTAATAAATGGTTCCCCGTGAAATCGTTCGGGGAGCGGCGGCATATGATTCCAAGTAACTTCTTGAGGTGTTTCCAATGTTCCACGACTGTCACACATGTCGTCAGTCGATGCACTAAGGTGTCGTCCTGTGCACATTTGGTACAATGGGAGTTGTCTGCCATAAGGTATCTCTGCAATCGTACTCTAGTGACGATAGCATCGTGTACAGTTAAGTACCATATGGAGCGCACTCGAGTGGGGAGGTGGGTCGCCGATATGTTTCTCCACACGATGTTCCAGCGCACACTGGGGAATAATTGGACAATACGCGGAATATGTTTCATCCGGTTTTGCAGCATTTTTGATAGAGATTTGACTGTTATATCAGAAGGATCCACACTTGGAAGGAGCATCAACATGTAACAAATTTCCACTATGGTTGTTCGTAAATAGAGAAATTTAGTGGGTATAACACCTGGGTAAATTGGAGCACATAGTTCCACTTCATCCAGCATGGAGCGTAGCACACGAGCCGTAATGCTATCTTGATGCTGGACTATCATGGTGATATGGCGGTGCAAAAATAAGGCTTGCGCTTGTCGGTCGATACTCAGCAGGTTTAGTCCTCCAAGGCGAGTTGGTAGGCATAGTGTGTTATGAGCTACATGGAACAGGTGACCGTGCCAGAGAAAGCGTGTGATCATTCTCCGGATTCTCGCAGCCGTTTGGGCAGGCACGGGTAGTATTTGTGCCACATACCATAGTTTCGAGAGTGCATAAGTGTTGACATATTTGATTCTAGCGCTTAGTGACAGTTGGCGGAGTCGGTTGAAATGTAATACTGCTTGTATTTTGGGCACTATGGTTTGAAATGTGTGGTTGGAAGTCTCGACCAGGTTTCTCGAGAAATAGATCCCGAGTACTTTCAATACGTCGGTCACGTTTATTGGGACAGATTCTGTCCAGTTCCTTGCAATTGTCCCCAAGGGTAGTATTTTTGATTTTCTCAGGTTGAGACACAAACCTGTATTTACTCGTAATTGTTCCAAGATTTCCATTAGGTTAATATAATCCTGATGATCACGCACCGCCACTGTGACATCGTCGGCGTATGCAAAAACTCGGTAGGTCATGCCATATGCTTGTATTCCTTGTAGTCGTTGATTTATTTGGTGTAGGAAGGGGCTAAGAGCTGTACAGAAGGCGAGGAGTGAAAAGGGGCAACCTTGCCTAACAGAGCGTTGAAGAACAAATGTCGAGGATAATGTTCCATTTACACACAAATGTACCCGAGCCTGGGTGTATAGGCTCTTTATCGCTTCTACGAAGGTTTCTCCGCATCCAACCTGAGTTAAATGCCGAAATAGATAATGATGATACAATGAGTCAAATGCTCCTTTGAAGTCCAGGGCTACTAGAGCTGCTTCCGAGTCAGGGGCTTCATTCATTACAGTAACGATGTCTCGTATGCTAGTGAGAACGGTTGTTATATTACCATTAGTTCCGTGCACAAATTGATGAGGGCCTAGTAGAGTAGCTGCATAGTGTTGTAGTCGGCGCGTTAATATTCGTGCCAATATTTTATAATCGGCACATAACAAAGTGATGGGGCGATAATGTTCAGGTGTTAAGGGATGTATCACTTTCGGGATTAAGACCATGACCCCTGTCGAGCTTGTACGACCTAACTTCTTCTGCGCAAAACAGGCTTTGAGCCACCGCATAAGCAGGTCTGCCATGGTAGGCCAAAATGTTTGAAATAATTCAATCGGTAGTCCGTCTATGCCCGGGGTTTTTCCTTTCTGAGCTTGTTGGATGGCCGCTTCCACTTCTTCCTTAGTGAACGGTTGGTTTAAGATGGCTTCATCTTCCCCTGATAGCGTGGGGATATCGGGGTATGTCACGTGTTCTTCTTCCGCCTGGGGTGCCTTAAATTGTGCTGCATAGTGTTCATATAGGCATGCACGAATGTCTGAGGGTTGTGTGAGGCGTTCGTTCCCTTGTTGCAATCTCGTTATGAGTTTCCTTTTCCCACTTCGCTGTTCTGCGCTTACATGGGCAATACTGGCTTGTTCTTGAGGGTCAATTGTTGGGAGACGACTTCTCACCACGAAACCTGCCATTCGCTCGTGGTGCATCCTCAGTAGGACCGATTGTATGCGTTTCAGTTCCTGCAGGACTGGGTCGCCCCGTATGAGTTGTTTCGTCAACTCGTGGAGTACGCGATAATAGAAATTGTATTTCTTATGGAAATCCGTATGCATCATACGTGTGTATGCTATACAAAAATGCTTGATTGACGGCTTCAGGAATGTGTCCCACCATGTGATGATATCAGTTTGGCGCCTGCTCATATTTTCCCATTCCTTCCACTTTTGTTTGAAGGCTGTTCGAAATTGTTCATCTTGGAGAACCCGACTATTAAGTTTCCAGTATCCCCGTCCCCGAACTGCAGTTTTGGCGTCGATTGCCATGTCTAGTTGCACACTGAGGTGGTCGGTGAAGCAAGTGGGAAAAATCTTTATAGATGACACTTTGGGTAATAAGTTCGCACTTACATAGAAACGGTCTAATCGACTGGCCGAGTCTGGACGTATGAAGGTGAATCCTTCCAGTTGTGGGTGCTTGGTTTCCCAGACATCTTTTAGGTGAAAGGCCTCGACCAGGGTAGAGAGACTAAGGGATGAGTTAAACCCTGGATATTGATCTTGTCGTCGTAACACACAGTTAAAATCCCCAGCAAGGACAATATGTTGGTGGTTGCCCCCTAAAGCTGTCGCCACTTCTGTTGCATAGAAAATGTTTCGTGCCTCGCGGGCCACTGATCCTGAAGGCGCATAGATATTACAAAACCAGATTTTACCTATTTCGACGCACGTAATTCGCCCAGAGGGATGCAGGAAAGTTTTGTTAACAGGTATACCTTGTCGTACCAAAATGGCAGTACCTGTGGCGTTGTATGTGAAATTATTATATATAGTGTAGTCGTGGCCACATGTAAAATCGTCTGTACCGACCTCTTGAAGGAAAAGAAGATCGAGAGCACTTTGCTTTATATAATCGGTCAAGGCATGGTGTTTGACTGTAGAGGATAGTTTGTTCAGATTTAGTGTGGCAAAATGATACACGGGAGCCGTCATATAACACACTAATGATATAAACAACCAAAACATTGCATGTACTTACAGGTTTCCTGAAGAATCGGTATTTAGAGTGGTCGTCATCGTGGGGTTGGGGGTTGTTTCCAAAGGGTTGGGCACAATTGGGGTCAGGGTATACTTCACTGGCGATGGTGAACGCTGTTCGTTCGTTTTCTTCGCCGGGTGGGTGTGATTCTGGTCTGTGCTACGTTGCTTCTTCCTCTTCTTCTTTCCCAGTATGGGTGAAGCTGGGGTCGGCAATGATGGGGGTTCTAGAGTCAGGTCCATGTTTGTCGTCTGCGAAGAATCTGCATCTACTGGTGGTGAGTTCTCGATGGTTTCCTCAGGAGTCATCTGCTTAGTATGGATACTTAGCGGCATGATTGTAGTCTCGTCATTGGCAGATACTGGAACCTCCATGGAATCGACACTAGGCAGGGTGCTGTTTTCTTCGGTCGGCGTTAAAGGGACACCCTGTATTATATCGGAACTGACATCTAGAGTTGATTCAGTTTGCGTCTTGGTTGTTGGAGCTGGAAGTACTGTCCGATCATTGTGTATCACTTCTTCAGCGCTGTTGAGGTTGAATGGGGCGGGTCGCACTCTCCCTGCGTACGAGTTATCACTTGTGCGTGCTGTTGGCCTCTGGCGACTAGGGCATTGGTTAAAGAAATGATCGACCGCGTCACAGTAGGAACACGTACGCTCTTGACCATTGTACGTGACCCAATATCGGCCGCCACTGATCGTAACATATGAAGGTATCGCACGGGACAAGTTCATCTTTACTAATTTTCTTCCGGTTCTCACTGGGTATATGTGGTCTTTCGAATACGTTTCGTCATCAAGGAATATCACCTGTCCATAGTTAGTTAGTACAGAATAAATTGCTTCATCTGACATTTCACTCGGCACGACGTGCAGCCGCACTATCACATGATTTTCATCTGCCCACGTCATTATCACTTCATGTTCACCGTCATCGTCATTATACATATACACTCCTTTCGACTCGCGTAATAACTGTTCACCCGTTACTTTAGACAATAATTTCACAAAAACACATTTTCTATAATAGTCTACTTCTATACTTACAACCTGTTCTGGTTTCAGTTTCAATTTCGTACTTATCCAGCGATGTAGTTCATTTGACGTTGGCTTATATCTCACTTCTCTAAAGTTCAATTTCAACGTGTTCACTCGCTTAATGGCCATTTTCAAGACTTCAGTTTTGTTCGACTGGACGATTACGTAATACACGCACGCTGTCTCAACTACACGCTACGGGAGAGAGCACCGATCCAACTTCCTCCTTCCGCGGTTCGCGCGAGACTGTGAGCCACCGCGGCCTACAAGTCATTTAGGTGGAAACTTGAATATTATAATTTGAAAATTTATAATTTTCAAAACGCCATATTTCTAGATGGAGAACGAAAATCCTCAGAGCTGGAATGTATATTCCAGGGATGATTATTTGTAGCACAAACTATCCTTTCTTGAATTAAAATAATAGGTGGAATGGCATCTGCGCCATGTCACACGCTATATCGGCACAGTGCCAAAATAAACGCACCGTATTTCAGCAAATAAATGAATTTAAAACACACATTTGAAAAATGCGTCTCTGACACATCAGATTGAATCTGAAATTTGGAAAATGAATGACAAAATATCATAAATGTTTAAAACGAATTTGCATATCTGTGACGTTTATTTTTAAATTTAATATACGATTTTTACCAATAATAAATGTATTAAAGCTGAATATCTATAATTTCATACCCCTTAGTTGCAGTTTCAGACGTGATTCCAATACCTTGAACCAAGAATTTCTTGTTTGTATTTCTTCATTAATATGCACCTTCTTCCAGTTCCCACACGCGAAACCGTAGAAATCTTGGCACGGATCGACGCTTTTGTTCATGGAATTCAACAGACTGTAAGCTGTGGAAATATAAAAGAAATCATCACCAAAATCGTTGATAATAATTTACCTTTAAATAATGTTTTAAATTTTCTTGGTGGAGAATGATAAAGATTTTTTTTTCTCTGGATATCAACCAGGTAAATTCCGGATAGGCTTCCGATAATCCTGTCAATCCCTGAAAATGAAAGTGAGTTTAGCTCTTGAAAGCTCGGAAACCAATCTGTATATCACGTGGATGATATCCAGAGGAAAAACTCTTTGTAGAAATTTACTTCAATTTATCGCACATTGCGATATATATATATATATATATATATATATATATATATGTGTGTGTGTGTGTGTGTGTGTGTGTGTGTGTGTGTGTGTGTGTGTGTGTCTTGCATAGACAACCCTCAGAATAATTGCAGTCTCAGTCGCTGCGAAAAAAAATGTTAATAATATCTATCCCTTACTAACCTGACCCCATTATTGGAGGTGCGAGTTGATTTCAGTCTCAACAATTTTATTAGCATGATGACAAATATGTCACATATTATGCTTTTATGTGACTATCTCATTGTGCTAACAATCTATGCTTCAATAATAAGTACTAAGCGTGAAACTCCACCTCCTGTGCAGATAAATAGATTACTGTTAAAATTATGCCCCTGCTTTTTTTGTCGTTCTGTAACTCTGTCATATTTAGCTACAGTTGCATACAATAGCCAAGACAGCAATGTTTCAACCAAGCGAGTATATTAAGTATTGTGATGTTCCTTTCAGACATACTTTCATGGCAGACTCTAGGGGTATGAGAGGCCCGGGCCTACAATATACGCGAGGACTACAACCAAAGCTTTTCGGAAGTCTGCAAAAATTTTTTTTTTTTTTCATTAGTTCGACGTTTGCATTTTATAAACATTATTACAATTAATAAAAAAGGTAAAGTGCTCCCCTGTGCTTAGCACCACGCCATGAAGGCGTATAGGGGGTGTGGGGGTAACGCCCCACACTTTCTTGATCCGGTCGTGAGTGGGGGTGATGTGATCAGCATCACGCCCCTGACCGCCTTTACCCCCCAGGGTTTCCCCCAGGTACCCATGTTATTCGACGCTGGGTGGACGCCGGGGCCGCTTCCATCGTTAGAAAAGTTCCCGGATTTGAACCGGCCGGGGATCGAACCCGGTACCTTTAGCATGGTAGTCAGACGCGTTACCGACTGAGCCACCGCGGCCAATTACAATTACAATTAATAAACAATTTACTTTTATGTTTCGTATTATCAACATTGATCAATAAGTAAAATATATTGAAAGTTAAAAATCAAGAAATATGGTAGACTAATTAAAAATTCTAATCTTTACTCCTTTTCGTTTCCGATGTGCCACTGGTGAGACATTCACTATATTTAATTACAAAACTGAATGTATTAAATATGAAACTATTACTTTACCTATCAAATTAGTCATCTTGTTCATAGCAAGTAACACACTCTACCACATTTCTCTTTTGTTTATCTTCCATTGCATTTTCACGCTGTAGTAAATTTACATTGCTTGATATTAAAAAAATATTTGACTTCATGATTTCAGTCCATAATTAAACGAATAGTTCATTTTAGCTATTTTTGATGAAATATCTGAAGATTATTTTTATGTAATTATTATTTAGTTGCAAGCTCTGTTTACTTACCGGAATATTGGTCACAACTTAAACTACTAATCCAAGAACCGAATCGTAGGTGCATGTGGAATCAACATTTATCTCTTCATAAGCAACTGATATTGTTAAATACGCTGATACTACGGATGCTGATATTGATATTGATTGATGTAAGGATTTCTAAACTTGTAGAAGCGTAGAAAATCCAAACAATTTCGCATTTTCAGTTTACTATTTGATTTCCACACTGAAAACGAGGTTATAGCTTAGCAACGTGCGATTTATTTCCAAAGTTAAACAAAAGAATACATCTATTTCAGAGCCAAAGAAAACTTATATCCTGCTGTTGCCAGCATGACGTAATTTCAAACGCTGATATTAACTTGGCCTTGTAGCTTGCTGACCTCGAAAAGCAAATTACGTACATTATATATTATTGTATATCGATCTATGTCCTTGTTTTCTAACTTGCGTCTCTTATTCACAGCTCAAGCTTACATTTCCTCAACGTTGTTCACGAAAATCAATAAAGTCCATACACCAAATAGTTCATAATAATGTCTATTCCTCCCTTGCCCTCAGGTCATCATGGGATAATCGAAAATATTTGCGGTAATTCTATAATCCCCTTATGTCTGGAGTTTCTGGCAGTAGCAACATCCAATGTCATTTCCACATGCGCCAGAGTGCAACCAATTAACCACCGACCATGAATCAAAAAGGAACTATGTTCGTATTTGCAAGGTACTCGAACTTGCTTTCAGACAACAGAAACTTAAAGCCACTTAAACATTTAATCGTACGTTTAAATTATATCTATTTTTAATGTACACTTCTACAACAGTTATCTGATCTTTTTGAAATGCTTTTTCGGTCCAGAAATCTTTCATGTAGCAGCAGAGCTCTTGAGCATCAGCAGAAAGTAGACACGTCCACGCAAGTCCCTTCACTACTCGAGAGACACGGTGGTGAAGGATTTGCATTCTTTCATATAACATATTTGAACAAAATTCTCCAAACAAATGACCCACAATATCTCTGTAGTCGATTCCAACATCTTTCCGACTTTCACAGCGGCAACACCAGATTGTCTGAAAGGTTCCTGCTGGTCAGTCCTCTCCACAAATCCAAGTATATTTATACAAACGTTATTACTGTTACCCCATCAGGCCTTTGGAAATAATTGCTACGTGAAATTCATGTCTCCTCTTCAATTTTGAAGTTGGAGAAATGATAAAATTACATCTATTAAGTAATGAAAATTAAATATTTGACTTTCCGATCAAAGTAACAGGTGCAGAGAATGATAGAAGAAAGTAAGACACAAAGAATGATTACGTGTAATATTTAAGATTAATTATTGTAAATGTATAACGTTTGGACTATGTTTAAGCGAAATGTTACGTATTTGCTTGCAAGTGTCTGTATGTGCACGTGTGTATGTATAATATATACTGTACTGTATTTTTGTTTATATGCGCCAAACGGCGAGCATATGTATGCGTGCGTTTGTTATTGCATTTTTTTGTATTCTCTCCTAATTCTTTTTGCTTTCTATTTTATTAGCAAAGTGATGTAGGAAAATATCAAAATAGACGATTAAGCGAAAGAATGGCATAATAGCCTTAACTTTGCATGTGTATAAAGCCGAAAGAAATAAATAAATACAGTCAGAAACTATATTCCAACATATTAATAAAGCAAAAAGGAAACTTAAATATGAGGGAAAATGTTAGAGCAAATTTTGTAAATCTGAATCTTAACATTGGTAGCAAAATCCAACACAGAACTTTCTATTCGTCAACACTTGCCCCTTCATCCCAGGGCACAATGTCAGTATTTTCCACAACGTGTTAAAACTAGAATGTATGTTTCAACATGAAATTTTTAAATGTGGAGCAAATTCGAGAGTTGAAAATATATTAAAACTAAAATAACAACTTATCTACGATATTAGTTTTCTTTAATAAATCATTTAAGATGTCTGAGCATTCCAATTTATATACTGCACCACATTCTATAACGTCGAATGACATATACAATTTGCATTAAATAACAATTGTGCAAAGAATTTAATTATTAGATTATAGACACAAAAACACAGATGCAATACAATAATGATGAAACTAAATTGTGTGATATAACATTACAAGGTAATTGAAAAATGAAATTCTATGAACAGAACAACATATACAAATTCAAAATTAGATGTAATGATACTACAATTACATTTCAATAAATCTATGCTTGGGTTATTCTTAGGAAATTAGTTAAATAACTTGCACATTCTCCTCATGGGTTCAGCTTCGGCCATTTTGGTTCTTCCGAGGGGATTTGAAAGAGGTTATTTCTTGACCTTACTACATATAGTACAGTCAAATTTGGCATTTTTTGGAGACAAACGTGGACATTAAATAAATGAAACAAAACTTGCTGGAGCATTTAGTACTACTTGAGTTGTATTTCTCACGAAAAGTCCCAAAGAATCCCATTGCGGGTTTCGTAGATATGACAGCATGAAAATGGCTGCCGTTAAAATTTGTAGTGCAATCTTTGAAAGTGTATAACTTCTCACAGGATAGAGATAAAACCTTCGTTCGTTTTTGCACCAAATTAAAGAAAATCGATTGGGCAATTTATCAAATAAAGTATATTATACGTAGCTACTGGACACATTGTTTGAAATATATTAACGAGAATGGAGAAAATTAATTTTTCATTATTTGTTTCATAGATTTTTCGTAAATTACTTAATAATTATAACGTACTATTGAGCATTTTGAGATTATAATTGTAGATCCTTTTACGGACTTAACAACGGTACCTGGCTCATTTCTCTACCATTTACCATAAGGAAGTTATTTGATTTAATGTAGTGATTGTGTGCTGGCTGATATACATTCCTACTAGTGTGTTTGAAACGTAAGGAAGAGTGGTAGATTATTTCATTCTGGCGAGGAACATGCCCTTTGGGAAGGGCATAGTACCTTCATTCCTGAATGCAAAACGCTCAAGACCTCAAGTTTTGAAGCTCCTGTTGGTCGTTTATGACGTCATCAAAATGGCGACCATGGAGAATATTTCGATTCCTGAACTCTGTTACTCCATTACAGCTATTTATCATTCATGGCATCTTATTTTCATGCGAGCTGCTGTTTAAAATTCTATTATGAAAATAAGAAATTTGAAAGACGCTCTTTATCATAAGTAGAGACGAATATCCATCCCCAGCACAGCGGTCAACTTTGTCCTCTGGAATCTTGTGATAAACTCTCGCCAGCGAGTTTATTTCCACCGCCCGAGATCCCGAATTAAGTCGGTCGCGTGAGAAGAATGAATTGAATCCGGGCATTCGAAGATGGGGTTCATGTCGTGCCTTGTCTAGGGACGAGTCCGTAAAAGGCTGCGGTCTGAAATTCATCGCTCATTCTCTTTCGTGCCATGTCTAAACCTAATTGTCGTTTCCTTGTACTCTTTTACGGGGCTGTAAATAATTGATCAATTCTCTTTCGAAGGCATGTTCTCTCTCGATCTAGTGTTTTACATTGTCGCGGATTGCGCAGTGACGTGACTTCGTGAATGTGAGTGTCTTCCGTTGTGAACGTAGCCTTTTACGACCTGTGTTGGAAAGCATGTTAGAGGCTAATTGCCATATCCTCCTATTCTTTTATACATGTTTTGAAAGTGGTGAAAAAAAAATTATGCATGTTGATACTTAGGTGTCATTTATCACTAAAGCCCGGATTTTTATGTAATATCAACCCCTAAAATATGTACATAAATATGTAATAAAAATGTCTGAAATATGTAAAAAATATGTAAATTCATAATGAAATATGTACTATAAATATTTATTCCAAACGTTACTTCCTATTTTTGTTACATTTTTTCCTCACAAAGGGATATGTTTATTTCAAAAAGACTTACAAAAATTGAAGTTACAATATTACAATGCTTACATTAAGTATTTTTTATGTTCTTATAGAGCAAAAATATTAACCACAATTTGAATATATTCAATATTTAATATACAATGTCACCAGGTACCATTCAAAATGTTCAGTAGTAAATTTTCGTTGCCCAAATTTTTCACTCAAAAAGCACTTACAAAAATTCAGGTTACCTTTGATCTTGGGGCAGGCACTGTAATTAATTATTTAACTTACAATATGTTACCAGGTACATTTCCAAATGTTCAGAAGTAAATGTTTGTCGCCGATCAGATAATATGTTCATGTACGCAGAGCAACTTCTCTCCACGTCACAAGAAGTAACCGGAGCGTACTTCAGGAGGTGAATGTGGTCGGGAGAAATATCGTTGGGAGGGTTAACTGTTTCACCATTGAGAATGCGGCTCACTGTAAATAAGCTGACGTAACCTGGGTTTCTTTCAGTCACTGCGTCAAATTTTCATCGAGATTTCTCTCCCACATCTCCTCCAACAGCAGACAGTTTCTTTCTTGCATCCTCATATATATCCATGGCTTCCAGGAGAGGAAGCCCAACAGTTTCAAGTTTTTTTTATGCTTGTATCAATCCAACCAAAATTGCTGTTTATGTATGCCATATCGCAAGCAAGTTTGGTGTCCTTGAAGAGATTTTGAGCAGTGCGTACCGATGCAGCTGAGTCCGCCGAAAATGAGTCAAGCACAGATTTCACTTCTTCAAAATGTTCGTTGTAAAACTTACTTTCCCGGATCCAAGTGCCCCATCTAGTAAGAATAGGTTCCGGAGGAAGTGGTACACCTGGCAATTGTTCCTTGTAAACTTGCACACGTTGTGGTGCCTTCAGAAACACCTTTTTCGTGGAAGAAATAAGTTGGTTGACTTCCGGGAAATTGCCTCTCACCTCCTCAGCAATGCGTTGGAGAGCATGTGCCAAGCAAGTAAAGTGGATCAAATTAGGATAAAACACTTTAAGTGCCGTAGCAGCTTTTAACATGTATGACGCACTGTCTGTGAACATGAGAAGAACTCTCTCTTCTTGTACGCCATCCGGATACAACAATTTAAGACTGTCATTCACAAATCGTGCTATGGTGGAATGATTAGTGCGCTCTAGAACTTTGCATGCAATGAGATGTGGTGTAGATGGAGAATCAGCAATTAGCGTTCCAACAATGAAATTACTTACATACCGTCCCAAAGCATCAGTTGTTTCGTCGATGGAAATCCACACATAGGAACTGCCTACTTCTGCCCTAATTGATTCTAAAGTTTCTTTGTAGGAATGTGGAAGATTTCGCTTTCGAAGGGTTGACTCGTCAGGAAGTTTACGGCCATAATATTTTTCCAGAAAATCCCGGAACTTCGGTACTTGAATTTTATACCAAGGGATGTTTGCTGCAATCATTGCTTCGCACATTTCCTTGTAAAACACACTGAATGAAGAATCCTCTTGCATCTGGGTTAGTAAAACTTGCTTCTTTTCACTCCGTAGTTGTTTGTTTTTCACATGAAGTGAAGTGCGAACATGTTGATCTAATTGAGACTTCATAGTGCACCCAACTTTTTTATCGCACACTCGACAAAAAATAACTTTACCATCCGTAGTAAATGCATCATCGACTGTTATCCAAGATCGCAACTTTTGAGATAACGAGGAGGTAGGCGGAGCCATTCCAGCTTTCTACAGCTAAAACACTGTTTAAATACTGAGGCAAGCTCTTCTTAAAACTCCAATGGTTAAAATGAAAAGGCGACGAAATATATATACGAAATTCTACGGTTGAGTTAACAATACTTCATTCAAGCTTTGTCGCCGCCGGCTGCAAAAGTCAAAACGATCACAACAATGTACGGATGAAAGGTAAGTGCCTCTCAGCGTTGTACTTTCCGCCTTCCATTGTTGGTTCTCTTCGTTCGCTGTGTGTTGCTTGCCGCTCCATGTTACAAACTGGAAACTGAAACACTGTCGAATCTTGGTGTAATTGTTACGATGCGGCGAATCAACGAACTGCTATGTACGTACAACGAAGGCAAATCGCACTTTTAAGTTACTATATTTTTTTAGACCTGGAAATGGGGAGGGGAAGTGAGAAGATACTTTTTTAACTAGTAAGCCAAAAGTTCATTGGATTTTCCTCTTAAGGACTGTTTTATGTAAAAAATATTTCATATCTTAGGAATATGTAACATTTAGTAAAACATGTAAAAATATGTAATATAAAACTTCACTGTGACATCTCTACTGACGTAATTCGTCAATATATTTTAATTCCACGCTTGTACATATAAAGGAAAAAATATGTAATTACATAGAAATCCGGGCATTATTTATCACTCACCGTTATTGAACTTCTAAACCTACTTGACATTTCTCTCACTCGTGATACTGAAGATGCTGCAATTTTAGTTTCCTTTCTGGATAGAAAATAACCACCCTTTGCCGGGGGGTTTCGAAGACAAGGAGATAAACTAATCAGCTTATTTAAGATCACCCATTTGCATTCCTCGGTTCGAGCACAGTCTTATCCTATCACCGCAAAAAATAATGTGGAGTACAAATTTTAGATTGATGAGAAAGGGTATCCATGTTTATTTGCAGTTGTCAATTAAATATAACACTTAGATTACAAAGGATTGCGTGAGCACCAACGGATATATAACGGTGATTTTTTCTTCTTCGCTATTCAATGACAACTGACAGCCACGCGTGAGAGGTTAATAACCCAAAGGAAATTACATAATTTACCTGTATTCTTGTAGCCTAAAATCTTCGATACTTGGTGAACCTGTCCGGAACCAATCTATCAAATTCATTAACTTCAAGGATGCAAAAATTTGAACATGGAAACTCTCCCCCTTGGAAATAAAAAAAATCTTGTTGGGGGATTGTTCTTATTTCTCAGCCTGTGTGTGTGTTCTTGTTACAGCCCAGCGCAATTTACTGAAGCTAACGATCTACTTCCGTACCAAATCACTCAAAGGGCAGATTCCCATAGCATGGCCTACTTCTGTACACTTTCGCTAACTGTATTTAAAAATCTCCCCCGTCTGTCACAGACACTACGAAAAGTCACTGAGTAGAATTTTTTTGAAGCCATATGGTGTGAAAATTATTTTTTACCCATAAATCTACAACATGCGATCAGAAAGTATCGTCATCGAAAAATGATCTGTGCATAAAATATTCCATACGCTGCCTGAAGAATTGTGGAAGTCTAAAAAAAAAAAAAAGTCCAATTTATGTATAGTAAAGATAATCGCGAGTGAAGATATAGCATTTCTAACTCGGAACAAGGTCTGAAGGGCATTCAACGGAATGTTTATGCGGTTATTGACATTTCTAACTCGGAACAAGGTCTGAAGGCCATTATGCTTTAACAACGTCACCGACTGTCATTACAACTGGGAGCGGAAGAGAGAAATTATTCGCCAGACCCCCCCCCTTCCGCGATCCCACTAACCTTTTCGATCCAGCGATTATACTTCAATGTTTTCTAATGTTCAATATTCTTTCTTTTGAGTTCTTGCTGATTTGTAAGAAAAGATTTCTGCTTCCTCTTACAAACAGCTAGAAATAAGATAACAATAAAAGAAGGTAATATGTTACAGGCAGATACGGAGCCTTGACCCAAACATATATATGATCAGAGAGGATGTCAACGATGTGTTCATATCTAAAAAAATTGATTATTCAAAAATTCAGTAGTGCATTGGCGAATAACTCTCAAGGCTTCTTAAGCCCGAAGACAGCAAAATTCAAGTCTATCCTGATCTGAGGAAGATCTATCTATCCACTCTTCTCTATCCTAACCGATTATCCTTTAGGTCCATTCAACCCCTTATGGCAGTCTGACTTTACGATCTCCCTACTCATCCCTGATTGTGAACGAAACGAATCTATCCATCCTTGCCAACTTTGACATGAACGAGAGGGGTTGTACCTTAAGAACATACCTGTATTATTTTCTCCAAGCATCATGATTTGGGGGATCGAGACTAATTTATACATGTTGTTGCTTGATGCTTACAGAGGATGACAAGGTACCCAAGGATAAGAAACTATATGCCATAGCTCGGGCGCCCTGAAAAACACCCGGTCTTTGTAGTTCGTTACTCCCAATGCTTGAGAGAGACCTTCCACGCAATGTCGGTTTTGGAATGTATGTATGAAATGTAAGCCGGCAGCCAGAGATTGAGGCACATACTTTGTTGAGAGCAAAATAAAAATTAAAATAAAAAGTCACAACGGATGCCCCAGAGGCATGATTCGAATCTCTAGGACTAGGCATGGATGCTTGCATGATAAAGGGAAGGAAATATATTGAAGAGACAGGCACGAAGTCTTGTGCGTGGACATTGACGACACCATTGATAATAGATTTACCCCGTCCCCTCATGGCAGGCTGTACATATTTTAACAAACATGCCCTGAGATGGGGTCTGAGCAATAAAAAATGTGTTCACTCTGTATACTGTGGTAGTGGGCCTTGAATGCTTAGTTGAGTGAAAGATATAGTGGAATTGAAGCTAAAGTGAACATTGTCATCCTCTCCGTGTCAAATTGTAATTTATTCTATCTTACCAATACATAGCATTATATGAAAGTAAATAGATGATTATGGTATGAAACTACCAGCACTAATTCACATATTTGTACGATTATTATCACAATTAAATTTTATTTGTTATTCAATATATTCCAGTGAATCACGCCATCACCTTCTCAAACTGGAGAAAGCCGAATGACTTGTTCTAGTCACATGAGCGACGTCATCATCTGTAGGCGAGGCAGCCGCCATGTTTGATTTATTTAGAGGAAGTAATGTTAGACATTTTAAGCAAATGTGGAATATGCAATACAATTTTAAGAACTGCAACGAAGTTTAAGTGAAATGTGACCGTGCAAGGAATATGGTCTATAAGTGTTCGTGTGCCCAATTGTAAAGGAAATTGTGATGAGAACAGTAAGACTAATGTATTTGGATTTCCTCAAGACGTTACTGAAAAAGAGAAATGGATTAGGGCAATTCCACGTAATTTTGTCCCTACGATCAACTCCAGTGTAAGTAACACAGATTTTATTCTTATAAATAAAGGAGAGAAATAGTTTAGTTTATATTGTAAACATGTATTGTGAACGAAATAGGCATCTAACATACTTTTAGATATGGTCAAGCTTTACTTGTTTCTTGCAAATTATTTTTGATCACCAGTATTGAATTGGTAAATCTAACGAAGCTAATTTCTTTAGAAATGCCAAATAATTTAACTTGAATTACCATATTTAACGTTACATAGTTGTTTATCGTTGCAAAATGAATTGTTCAACGTTATAAAATATTGTCACATCAACCAAAGCAGTCTACTGTTTCGATAACATGTTCGTTATCGAGACTTCCATATAACTTATACGAATTTTTAGTTTCAAAGTATGCTTAAGGAAAGAAAACTATAGAACTGAGCAAAATTGAAAAATATACACATTTATATTCTTATTTTTAGCACGGAGTTAATCCGAGAAAATGGAAGGCAAGTTGATATTTAGGTTATGCATTGAATACGTAGTACATTGTGTAACAACAAGCAATTTGATGGAATATTTCCTTGAATATATTGTTTTATGTTTCAAATGAACTTTTTCACACACAAATCCGAGCTATGTGAATAATCAAACATAGTCACTTTCTTTAACTTGTTTTTTCTTGAGTATATTTAATCAATTCTTTACTTGCATGTGTATAAATTATTTTGGCTCTACAAACTTTTATGTGATAGGTTCTTTTTTGGTATTCCTAAACAAAATGATTAGTAACAGTTTCATAGATCGGAGACACATTTCTTCAATTTTACACAAGAAACTACTTACGGAAATGAGTTTCTCCAAGGTTTTCGACGTTCATCGAGGTATTTTCTTCCTAAAACTTCACCGTAGAATGCAGCAAAACAATAAATAATCAGCTGTGATGTAATAATATTGCCTTTTCTGTAGGTCGAGAACATTATGTCGTCGTTTCCATTATGTACCTGCAGATGGCTCTAGCGTCGGAAGTCACGCGATCTCGCTTGTGGAATCAGGGTTTCCAAACGCGCTTTTTTTTTTTCGTGAAACGTGCACTTCTTTTTTCTCGAGAAAATGTCATGTCATGGATGTGACTTTAGGTTATTATCGGGCGTAGACGATACCTTGGATTATTGTATAAGGAATTCAACAAACTAAATCCCAAGGCGAGGAAAAATTTCCTGGAGGAGAAAATCGAGAAAAACCGATGTTGTCCGGATATGCGTGACTGAACGTACTGAGGACATTTTTCGATGATGAAGAACATATATTTAGGGGTGAAATGAGTGCTAATGGAACCTAACCTAACAGGCGTAACCTAACCTCGTAGGCATACATCGTTCCCGTGAATGATTAGTGACAGAAAGTGTAAAAAAAAAACTTACTTACCCTACGGATGCCGGAGCGCCGGCTGCGGGCAAGAAGGATGTGTCATGGAATAAATACGTGAAAGATGATGTGAAGGTAAGTTAATCTCTTACTTTTTACTAACGTAACCTAAACAAACCAAACCTAACCTAACCTGACTAACTTTGCAAGTTTCGTCACTTGAAAGTATAATTTCAAAAACCCAATAATTCGTGGAACATAGGAATTTTCATATCGCACCGTGACGTGCTTTCCGTAGCATTCAGGAAAATGGCTTATTTTAGCAGAAAATGTGTTTGTTTTCGTGCAAAAAGCATAATGGCACCTTCGACTATGTTCCGTAATACATAATTGGTAAGTACTAACCACGAGAAACACAAAATATCCGATTTAAAAGTGTCTCCGATCTATGAAACTGTTACCAAATGATTAAATTTCGTGACGTTTAGAAGATATAAAAACAATATGTACATCTCTTTTTGGCCTTATACTGAACTTATATTAAAGTTTCATTGATATGTGAAAGCGATTTCTAAACAACCGAAGAGTGTGTTGAACATGGAACTACTTATTCTTCGCAACAGATATACAGATATATTACAGTCATTGCAGATATACATCCCAGAACACGTATTTATCAGACATACAAATGATCTCTAACCATAACATCTATTACATCACAGGAAGTGATTTTTATGAAAATTCTACCACGTATCCAACGTAACCAATATTCAAATTGATTCTAAGCTAATGTTTGGCTTATTTTGCGTCGCATTTGTATCTCTTGCTATACTCGCAATGATGAAGATGATGGGTAATATTACGAATGCAATGCTATATCTAAGCCTCAGCAGCTTTCGAACCTATGTTCTCTGTCTTTGTAGAGAGTTACGGTGATATTTTCTTTTATTTGCTGTTTTGAGTCCATTTTATGCACAGCAAGACTAGTCGGGACTGCACCTACAGTTTAATGTGGGATCCGAACCACTATGTGCCTCCACTGGGTATCGAACCTTGGACTACTTGATTAAAAGGCGACGACGCTACCAGTGGTAGCGACCACTGCGCTATCGGAAACTCTAAGAGAGAGATTTATGGTGGCTACGTTAATGAAGAATTGAAAGTAACATAACGACTAAGCTATTATTTAGTCGACATTGGGATTGTTAATGAATATTATGAATTTCAGTTCTAATTGCAAAAAAAACCTACGAAATTTCCGGAGTGCTTTACAAAGCGTTAATTTTTTTCTTTCCACACATTACTTTGCTACTAGGTACTTGCATGCTAAGATGTAAAAAATGCTACATTTTCAGTGTGTGGAATTGAGAGTTATTTAGGATACGAAGAATTGGAGATTGGAGTAGTGAGAAAAGGATCACCACACATCTCACATGTTTGAATAATCCCCCAAACACACACACACACACACACACACACACACACACACGCACGCAGGATAGCGGCAGTGGTTCTTTTAACAAAATATAAAATGTACCTATGAATTGTGTCAAGAAAAATAGAGGCCTACTCACATCCCTACGGAAATTGGAAGAAATTCCAAGTAGAGATTAGAAAGTTCTGTTCCGACAAAATCGAGACGTATATTAAATTAAAAAGCAAAGTGCTACCATGTGGTTTGCACCAAGCCATGAAGGCGTGTAGGGAGTGTGGAGTTACGGCTCCACACTTTCTTTATTACGTCTGAAGATGGGGTGATGCGATCAGCACAACCCCCTGGCCGCCTTTACCCCCCCCCCCCCCGAGATTCCTTTATACGACGCTGGGTGGGCGCTGGAGCCGCTTGAGCAGGTGGACAAAATCCCATTCTCGAGGATCAAACCCAGATCTCTCACATGGTAATCAAACAACCTAACGACCAAGCTACCGCGACACATATAGGTAGTATAGTAACTTTTGTAATTAAGGCAAGGATTATTTTAGCGTTTCGTACAACGTTTTTAGGCGAATCATTTTGGGATATCTAAAGTGCAGCTATTGTCGGTTCTGCGACTTGGCTTGTGAACAGGCGATTTTCTGACGATCAAAATTCCACCTGACAAGTCACGTGACTTTCCTACATTTCCTGTGCCTGTTTGCTTTCACATGAAAGACGAGCTGCCATTGATTCAGACAGAATCACCCAATCACTTAAATGTGCAATGTGTGTTCCCTACCCTTCTACATTATTTACTGCCATTAATGTTTTATGGGGAAGAACCTTTTTCCACCACTGTACATTTCTCTTAGCAATATGTAATAAATTACTGAATTTATTACTTATGTTGTGCAAATTAGTTATGCGCGACCCACGGTTTTGTTTGTATTTTTCTGTCTTCTGAATAACCACATTGCGGGCGGCATTACTACTTGTTGACATTTCATTTAAAAATGTTTTTTTCTAAAGTAAGATTTATCACATTCTTGATTTTGTTATTGGTGGGAATATACATTATTTACAAATTAACCGAATAAATATAGCGTACAGTTATATTCTGATTACTTATAATTTCAGTTGAATTTCAAAATAACAAATGCAAACCAGAACACCCAAATTACACCAATTATTGCAATATTATATTGTTACGATATCATTCTCCGTCACAAGGACGAATACATTCAGGAATCACCAGATTTCAGCATGACACCCCACCACACTCCTAAGCCGTTTAGTGGAAATTGAAATCCAAAGGTACCAATATTGTTCTCAGGTTCATCCCATGAGCGTACTCTATCCTGCACCACGAATTGCGAAATATTCTTAACTAAATCAATATTTCCCATGAATTTGAATAATTGTTTGCTGAAGCGGACGTTCCATTTTGAATACCAGTCTCGAACTGGGAAACGAACCTGCGACCACTGACAAAGAAGTCAATCTTGCAAACTCTACACCAGAGATTAATAAAAACAAACACCACAGAACAAATTGGAGAGATTTGGATTTGAATCAGTGATATCTAATTTATTGAAAAGCAAGAAAGCTATGAGTCGAGAATTTTGAGCATTGTACAGTACTTATTAAGGTATTGTTACACATATTTTGTTTAACTATTTGTTATTGTTCTTATCCTTGCTCCAACTTAACAATTTCCTCCATGAGGAACAGTACCGAGTGCAGTTCTTCCAACCTCACTTAATATTTTCTGCCTCAGATCTCAATATGTGAATATTCTTTAACATTATTCCTCATATAGACGTTTTCATCTTTGTTCGCTATTAATATGTCCCTCATGTGATAAGCAATAATTTAAATCTTTGACAGTAAATATTTCTTTTTAATTTAATTAAGCCATCTAAAAGTGCTGTAGATTAAAATCAAATTTGTATGATTTGTGGGGATTTGAAAGAGAAACACACATTTACGACACAAAGTATTTTCAAGCCAGTAAGAGAATCCGGTGATAATTTTAAAATAAGGATCCGTTCACCAAATGTGTGATCATACATATTGTTAGCTCTAACGAGTATATTTAACAATCCTTTTACCAAATGTGCGATCAGTGTTGAATCCAGGCTATTTCTTCCTGGGGATATGAAGCTTCACGGAAGGTGGGATATCATAGGCATGAAATGTATATAGTTGTAAGAAACTACTACATTTTTTTAAATTGTCCCTTACTTCTGATATGCAATTCATTTAAATTAATAAAATAAAGGATATCGTACTTAACGCGTCAGGCTTTTGGGCTCGACCAGCAGCTTCGAATCTTCTGGCGGAAGGATAACAACTTTTGTCCTGAGATTTAGGTGTGTGTATGGGACCGGTGACCATCCATCACCGTGACGAAATTAGGGAACTACGAATGAGTAGCGTAATCCGACCACGGAAACGTACAACAAAGACTGGGGTTTGACATGATGACCACATGTTGGTTGGATGAACTACCACCTCTGGTGGGAGTAATACCGTCAGTCTGTAGGTAGGCTCTGGCTCTAAAGGGCTGTTGTGCAACGGGTTATAATGTTATTACAATTAGATATAATCTTAACTATAATTTTAAGAATGAGATTATGACAATCAATATAATAATATTATGGCAATATGGCATTCAATAGCTTACAATTACAGCAAACTAATGCGTCGGTTTATTTTTTAAAGAATATACTTGGATCAAACCATCGAAGAAATAGTTTGTCTCTCACTCACACTCTCCTCGCCCCCCCCCCCCAAGTTCACAAATTCACTCACTTGAAGCCTAATTGACCAATCCTAGTTCTTATTCAGTTTTCCCTACCTTCAGGTAGCTTTTTTAAATTTAGTGAGAGTATAGGAATGAACACACTGCATTTTTTGTAGAGCTTCACTCTACAAAATGCAGTGTGTTCATTCCTATATATATATATACATACCGTGCGTCCATTTCGATCTTCAGCCGAGAGATCGGGAGAAGCGTGGCGGGCGGCGCTGACGGAGATGCCGACATTTGCGGCCTGTAATGCCCCTTATTTTTATGGACATGTGCAGACATTTATATAAATATTGCAAAACGAGCACTAACCTGTGATATAAGAGTTGTTCAAACTGATATCTACCAAGTGCCAAGTGTGTAGACTTTCGGGGAGAATACGTTGAATACCCTGAAACTTTCGTGCTTGTAGCTAAAGTCCTTCTGGGTCGGGCCGAGAACTTATCAGCCCCCCTCGTAACGTGCACCTTGCGGCTGGCATTCCAATTTTCTCACTGACACAACACACATACACACTGCAATAACACAAACGAGTAACGGCAAGTAACCATAATAACACTCTTGCGCACAGTTCGAAATTAACACGCTCTTGGTTTACATCTGCTCGCCACTATATTCACAGCTCTGTCGCGAAGGAACAAAAAACTCGAGCTCGGAGATTTCGGATTGCAAGGAAGCTCACGAACACCATTGACTTTTAACGGTTTCGTCTACAGCGTAATCTTGATACAGTGTTGCACATTCGAAACCTCCAAACGATCCCCATCGGCACAAAACTCTTTCAAGGATATAAACTTAAGCAGGACGTTCCTATGATTAAAATGTTTTATTATCTGTGGCTCTTAACATCGTTTCTAAAGCGTATTTTTTGTGTATATAAGGGCAGAACTTGGATGAATTACAGATGATAAATTATAACACAGGTTAGTGCTCGTTTTGCAATATTTATATAAATGTCTGGATATGTCCATAAAAATAAGCGGGCATTAAAGGCCGCAAATGTCGGCATCTCCGCCAGCGCCGCCCGACACGCTTCTCCCGATCTCTCGGCTGAAGATCGAAATGGACGCACTGTGTGTATATATATATATATATATATATATATATATATAGCCTATTATATTTTAAATGCGTTTAACGCATTAAAAAATAAAACACCCGATCGCACGCTGTCAAAACAATCAATTGTACTACAGTCCAAATTTTGCAGGAAAAGGAAGTTCTACATTAAAATGAATGAAAGAATGCGAAAATCAACATGGTTGCTAAATTTATTAGTAATTTTCAGAATGCCAGATTATTGAAATTTGCGTGAGAGGGACTTTTTAATTTCTGGACGTTATTTCCTCGCCCCCATCGACGGTTTGTGATGTGTTCAATTTTCGAAGTTTTGTAGAAAAAACACCTCACATTGATTATGATAATTTTTGGATATCTTTGTGTTTGTATGTCTTCTGCATTCTATTAACATTTAGTGATGGACATTTCCAAAGGATGGAGAAACATGTATTTTGAAGTGTACCTGTAACATGCCGAAAGGCTTTCCATTGTACGTAGAAGAGGCTGTGCCGACTGCTACATACTGTTAATCGCTCACACTCAGAAATGCCATACTACTAATTGCTATAGGTATTTATTACTGTTACGGCGGCCGGTCCTGGTTCTGGCAAGGGAAGTGGGGAGCGGGGCTTACGCCGCAGACCAACCAGACAACAGCAGAGTTACGACGCGGCGGGAATAAGTACTACGTGAATCTCGTTCAACTGGCTGCTGGATTTCCTATCCTGCTGGATTGGTTGCTTCCCCGCTCCCCACTTCCCTTGCCAGCATGGGATCGGCCGTCGTAAGAGTAGAAAGATCTTTAAATTGAAAACCAAACCACGAGAGAAACATGAATTACATAAGTATGTATTGATATGTGAAAGAATGAAAAGAAAAGTTCGTAGACAATGGTTAGATATGCTATAGTAATGCATCTCCTTCGTTTACCATATGATAAGGATATATCTATTAGTTGGAAAAGGTGTCAGAAAAAAATCTATGAACGTATATTTTATAATAAAGATTTTCTTTACTTTGCCTGTTTGAGGTTTGGTTTTTAGTCCTCTTTATGCATAGAGAGGGTAATCGGGACTGGACCTACAGTTTAAAATGTGATTCGAGCAACTATGTGCCTTCACGGCTATTGAACCTGGGACCTTTTGACTATAAGGCAATGACCTACCACTACGCCATCGGGTTTACGTTGCCTACATTGTGTAAGTAATTAAATATTCTTAATAAATGTATGCTTTTGTTAAGGGGCTGATCACATTTGTTACAATCGGTTACAACAAAGCATTGGATTATGAATGTATAAGATAAGTCTTTCCAATAAGTTGATTTTAACTATTGATGTAGAATGATTTATTAATATAATTTTTGCTGCCTAGAGAGGGTACTGTGAGCAAAGAACATATTTTATTTTCCCCAATGGAAGTAATGGTTTCTATAATATATGTCGCTGAGTGTTGCTGAAAAAGATATGACGTCAGAAGACACGTGTAAAGGTAAGAAATCGATCATCTTGCAAAAGGTCAGTGCAGAAATGTAAGTATTGATTGAAATAATAATAAGGTCATGAGAATCCTTGAGCGAGATCTGAAACAACTTACCCGAATCGATGCACTCCCTACTCTCGCATGTATTCGCTTTTCTTGTCATTTTTTCAGCTCTTCTATAGGTGCCATAACCTGGAGACAGAATGGATTGGAATTATTATTTATTATTATAAATTTGCTAGCAGGTGCAGTTGTAAGTACGAGTAGAACACAATGAAGGAGGTATCAGCAAGAAACGAATGAAGCGTTACATCTGAATTTGACACCACCATTATCACACCAACGGTATGAGACTTGATCCATGAGCAAGATGTGCGATTGGGAGCTTCGTCGTTGGCACAACTAACGGAATTAACGCCAAGTATTTTCTTGTGCCTGTGGATATTATATTCATTACAAAATCTTTGCTTCAAAGTCACGGCCATCTTTATTGTGACGGAGGCCGAAGTCTTCAATTTGGCAATACTTTATTACGTCACATCAGCCAGCCGATGCTACTCGGAAGAAACATTTTAAAATGCAATTAGAGAAGTAGAAATGTAATTATTTTCTGGAACCTATTCATTTTGTAATCACTTCCTTCTCCCAATTTGTATTCGTTACTGGATTCAGCATTATTTTTTATTGAAGTAAAGCAGTATGTTACGAGCATTAAGCTGTTAAATGTACATTGGATTTTCCGAGTCGCGTACAAACATTTCAAGGAGTTTTCCGTACTTCTCGCATGTGATGTTGCTAATCATAAAATTTAATAAACATCTAATATTGATGTTATTAAGAGTATTACTTTTCATGTGCACATAAATCAGCGACGTCCAAGAGCTATAACCAGGACATAGAGGCAGACTAATTTAAAACATGTTTTTGCAAACAAAAAAGAACATTCTATGCTGAGAAAAGTTGTGTGCATGAGGCAACACACGCTAAGCTTTAAAGTTACTCATATTAATTAGAAAGATGAGACTGCAACACTCAAAGCAAAATTCGCAAAACTTCTAAGAACATGAAACTTAACAGGTCTAACCTAATAAAACAGTAGAACACAACATTACTCGTTCTTTCACTGTAACATATCTCCGCGAGAGAAAAATAAAAAATGTCCTACTAAACAATACAAAATTTTCCACTTTCTCCCAGAGAGTTCATGGTCACCAGCACCCTAAATGACACTTGTTTGGGAGGATTCATTTTAAGATAACAAATTATTTTAGCCTTCTACACATATGCACACAAAACAAGGATCTCCACATACACACATCGTAATTCTACATAATTTGCAAAATATGTCACAGACTTAAAATTTGAAGACGCTGTACAGAATAATATGTACATAAGATTTATTTTACACTCTGATTTGTAATACTCGCCCCTTGGCGGTTTATCTGATCCACAAAATACTTTGTACATCTCATTTTTAAAACTTTAAAGGCAGTCTGTTATATATTCATTCCTTTAAATTTGTAGTTTCTAAAGAGCTTCGAATGTTTTTCCGAAATGCTAGCAAATAAAATAAGGGAACACTACATATTATTTTAAAGTTCCATGCTGCGTATAATATGTAAAGTTGGCCATATGTTTTCTGCGTATTTCTAGTTACTTAACGGCAAATTTATATTTCTATAGTTACTTCATGTTATCCACTTGCCTCGTAATATCAATCTTCTGTTCAGATTTGGAAAGACAAAAACATTATTCGCATGTTAACTTGTTTCTTTAAAAGTCAACATGAATTTCCATATTCACACCATTATTTGTTGCGTGATTTTTAAGGCAGCGTAACAGCATTGCCAATTTTTAGGACTCCGGCCTCCCTTGGAAGATGGCCATATTCATAGTGCATTCTAGTTTGCTGATATGTTTTGACAATCTTACAAGATTCTAAAATGTTTATTATTATTATTTTTTTCAGATATCTTATTCACCGTGTTTCATGTTTTCATCCATGTATATTGTGACTGTATTCCACATTCACAAATAACAATTTAATTTATTTCTGTTGTACACATGCTTATACAATTAACAGGGAACCATTGGGATTAAGAACGCTGTATCAATGTCGATATATTTTTTAAGTTGTTCATTTCGATCGGTTTTGTTATAGAAGAAGATTGATTTAAAATGTTTTGTGTCAGAAAGTTGCAAATGAGTATGTATGGAAATCTTTAATATTAAATTAATACTTAAAGAAGTAAAATTATGCAATTTTCATACCTGCAACATAAGTTATATGTTATATTATGGAAACTCGGTTGAGTGCTGAGGACTTGATATTTAATTTTTAAATTTTGTAATAGTCTCCTCATCCCTCGCGTGCAGCGTAATGAATATTTGCAAGAAATTGGTGGCCAGTGGACTTTGGTTCACTGAGGAGTTATAATTTGTAGACTTATTAGCGTATTTTCGTTTTTTTGATGTGAATACAAATTAGTGTAATGACAACGAAGAAAGTTCCAACTATAGCTTTATCTACGGGTACTTTGTATTTTAATAATCAATTATATAGGGAATTGGAGGAATCGAATGACAGTGTAGGCCAAGAGTTTGTATTAAAATAAACTAAGAAGGAGCAGTTAACAAAGCTTATATCTCAGAGGGAACAGTTTGCATACCTTGAGAAATCTCAGAATGAGCAGTTAAAAGAGCTTAAATCTCAGAAGGAGTAGTTTGCAGAGCTTGTAAAATCTAGGAAAGAGCAGTTAACAGAGCTTAAATCTCATAAGGAGCAGTTTGCAGAGATTGAAGACAGAACGGTGAAATGCATGGAAAATATGAACAACACTGTTAAGGAGTTTGGGAACTCACTCCGAATGGAGATTGCGCAGATTGCCGAAGCTTGCAAATTAGAAAATTATCAAATACAGCGACAACTTCAGACGGAAGTTAAAGTGTTGAACGAAACTTTTCAACAGTTGAGTATAACTGGTGAAGCGAAAACTAAAAGCATTCGTATGTAAAAAGATTGCTGGATTGGATTTACAAGTAAACGAGCAGGAGAATGTTATTAGCCAGAGTAAGGAAAGTAATAATGAAGGTTTAATTTAACGCGTTGAGATATGTTAGGCGAAATTAAGTGAAGTGACAACTAGACTGCTGATCACAAAATCTTCAGAAACTTACAATACTTCCCTGAAAAATTGCAACATTCCTGAGAGCATCCTGTATTATTATCCTTGTCATCTTCCGGTGTATCAGAACATGAATCTTTTCCATTGCATAACTTAGGAAAACGTAAATTTACTGGAAATTACAAATCTAATTTGTTTGTTCCAAGTTCTTCATTTAAGGTACAAAAATATCGTTCAAACAAGACTTATAAATCTTCACATCCACCAAATATTACTTCACAATCTGGTAATGGATGATACTCTGA